>NC_139566.1:27128901-27531855 GCF_965112155.1 Podarcis liolepis | reverse complement strand
CCATTCTCGTGTTGCCACCCGCCGGACCTCTCTAGAAGGAGGCATATGAAGAAGGACCTCAGAAGATGATCTCAGGATCTGGGTAGGTTCATATGGAAAGTAAAATCCTTGAGGTATTGTGGTCAAGGCTTTATAGGTCAAAACCAGCACTTTGATTTGGGTCCGGAAACTAATTGGTAGCCAGTGCAGTCGGACCAGGATCGGTGTAATATGCTCAAACCGTCTTGCTCTGGTGAGCAACCTGGCTGCTGAATTCTTCAGTAGCTGAAGTTTCCGAACCGTCTCCAGAGGCAGCCCTACGTATAATGCAGGGCAGTGATCTAACCTTGGAGTAACCAGAGCATAGACAACAGTAGTTAGGCTATCCCTGTCCAGATAGGAGCGTAGCTGGGCCACCAGCCAAAGCTGATGGAAGGTACTCTGGGCCATTGAGACCACCTGAGCCTCGAGCGACAGCAAAGGATCCTGGAGTACCCCCAAGTTACAAACCTGCTCCTCCTCCTGCTCCGTGTATCTGAAGAAGTGTGCATGCACACGAAAGCTCATACCAAGAACTAACTTAGTTGGTCTTTAAGGTGCTACTGGAAGGAATTTTTTTATTTTGACTATGGCAGACCAACACGGCTACCTATCTACTACTGCTCCTTCAAAGGAAGTGTAACCCCTTCAAGGCAGGTGACCTCCCAGCCATCTGGTCTAGAGAACCAGCCACTAACAGTGCCTCAATCTTATCTGGATTTAGTTTCAGTTTGTTGGCTTTCTTCCAGTCCATTACCGAGGCAAGACACTGATCCAGCACTTCCACTGTCTCACCTGCAGATGTAAAGGAGAAATAGAGCCAAGTGCCATCAGCATACTGCTGACAATGTACTCCAAATCTCCGGATAACCCCACCCAGTGGATTCATGTAGATGTGGGATAGAATTGAGCCCTGTGGAACCCCACACTGTAGGTTCCACAGGGCTGAAAAGCATCCCCCAAGCAACACCCTCTGGGAACGACCATCCAAGTAGGACTGGAACCACTGCAAAGCGGTGCCACCCACCCTAGTTTGGACAGTCGCTCCAGAAGGATACCATGCTCCATGGTATCAAAAGCTGCTGAGAGGTCGAGAAGAATTAACAGGGACAGGTTTCCCTTGTCTCTCTCTCAACAGAGGTCATCATAAAGGGCAACCAAGGCAATTTCTGTGGCAAAACCGGGCCTAAACCCCAATTGAAATGGATCCAGAAAATCAGTTTCTACCAAAAGCACCTAGATCTGGTCTGCGACCTCTTGTTCAGGAAAGGAAGATTAGCAACTTGCTGGTAGTTACTTAGGTTTTCCGAATCCAGGGAAGGTTTCTTAAGGAGTGGTTTTACCACTGCCTCTTTCAAACAGGCAGGGACCACCCCCTTTCTTAAACAGGCATTGGTCACCTCCCTGGCCCAGCCAGCTGTTCCTTCCCTGCTGGTTTTTATCAACCAAGAGGGGCAAGGGTCTAGAGTGCAAGTGC
This sequence comes from Podarcis liolepis, assembly GCF_965112155.1. Classification (NCBI taxonomy): domain Eukaryota; kingdom Metazoa; phylum Chordata; class Lepidosauria; order Squamata; family Lacertidae; genus Podarcis; species Podarcis liolepis. The sequence continues at coordinate 27,530,360 of NC_139566.1, read as the reverse complement.
TTGCCTTGACTGATCTGAGCACCTTGTCCACATTCTCGAGCCTTACCAGCTGAAATTCATCCAATACAACAGGACTGGACTGTACTCTGGACGCCCCATGAGATTCATCTGCTGTAACAGCAGTCAAGGTCTTGGTGGATGCAAGCAATTAATATAACTAATAATTAATATTAGTTATATTAACTATTAAATTAATTCAATTAGATATATTAAGTGTATTATTTTTATCTTACCAGTAGATATAGCATTGTGGGGGGGGGGAAATGTACATAAAAGAAAAGCATGTTTTTGGAGATCAGTGCCCCTTGTAAAGAAGAGTATCTAACAACGCCCCACCCCAATGAAATTTAGAGAATCTTCAACAAAGGGGGATACCTCTTGGCATCTTTTGAAATTAAAGAGACAAAACCTGAGTCAAAACTGCAAATGAATTCACTATCCCTGAAACTAAACCCACGGCTAAAGCCATATAACTTTTTGGGGAAGTCTTAACAGCTGTCAAAACTGATCTTCCTTCTGGTGTCTTGCAGGTGCTGCCTTCTGTAGCCTGAATTCCAATTGTATTTGGCTGTATGTCATCTGCATTGGCATCTTTTGTACCATCAAATGCGTCATTTAGAAATTTAAACCACCTGACACCTGTCAAATAACAGTGCAATCGTTTAAAGAAAACACTTCTTTCTCTGTAAAAATGGTTAAGAGTGATGATGCTTCTGCTTATTGGCAGAATATGACTACAGACTTGGTGACTGACTTTAATGGCAATGTAGAATATGCCCACCATTATAAGAGTACAAAGGGTGACGTTGGGCCAGCCACTGCCTCTTAACCTTACCTACTTCACAGGGTTGTTGTGAGGAAAAAATGAGGAGGTGGAGAACTATGTGTGCCACCTTGAACTCCTTGGAGGAAAGGTAGAATATAAATGCAGTAATAAATAATCATGTTTTAAGCAGTCATTGCAATTGTTCCTCTTAAACTAAGTGGGTGTCCAGAGATCCAGAACAAGGCTGTGTATACTTCTGGTCGCTTCACCTGAAAAAGGTTATTGCAGAATTGGAAAAGGTTAAGAAAAGAGCAATCAAAATGATAAAGGGGATGGAGCAACTCCCCTATCAGTGGTTGGAACATGATAGAAGTTTATAAAATTATGCATGGGATCGGGAAAGTTGATAGAGAAAGGTTTTTCTCCTTCTCTCATAACACTAGAACTTATGGACATCAAATGAAACTGAATGTTGTTAATATTTAGGACAGAGGAAAGCACATTATGGAACTTGCTCCTACCGGAGGCTGGGATGACCACCAACTTGGATGGCTTTAAAGGAAGACTGGACAAATTCAATAAGGCTATCAATGGCTATTAGTCACAATGGCTATGCTCTAGGAGGCAATAATATTTCGGAATGCCAGTTGCTGGAAATCTTAGGAGGGGAGAGGGCTCTTGTGCCTGGGTCCTGCTTGCAGGGTTCCCACATGTATTTGGCTTGCCACTGTGAGAATAGGATGCTGAACTACACGGGCCATTGGTCTGATCCAGCAGGCTCTTCTTGTCTTCCAAAAGAGAGCCAACGTGGTATAGTGGTTAAGAGCAGTGGACTCGTAATCTGGTGAACTGGGTTTGATTCCCCGCTCCTCCACCTGCAGCTGCTGGGTGACCTTGGGCCAGTCACACTTCTCTGAAGTCTCTCAGCCCCACTCACCTCCCAGAGTGTTTGTTGTGGGGGAGGAAGGGAAAGGAGATTGTTAGGTGCTTTGAGACTCCTTAAGGGGAGTAAAAGGTGGGATATCAAGTCCAAATTCTTCTTCTTCTTCTTCTTCTTCTTCTTCTTCTTCTTCTTCTTCTTCTTCTTAATTGGAGAGTCCTTGTCACAGACTCTAGAGGGCTTTAGGGGGATCAGGACCAAAGGTTTACATATTTCCAAAATACTCTTTCCCACTGTATAATGCAGCTTCCTATGTTCCCATCGTTTGAACTACACCATTGCATTGAATCTACACCTAGAAGGCCTATGTATAATATACATAGGCTGAAGGAACAGCTCGTCCACTTTGTATGCCAGCAGCATCTTTGGATATAGTTCTGCGCTTCCAGTAAATGTGAAAAATATTCGGGAAGCACAAGTAGGGGGGAAGGACAACACAGTTCACTGGTCTTCACTGATGGCTGTGGAACGAAAGGAACGCAAGCAAGTAGGAGAGCCAACAAATAATAGGTTTCTTCCAATCCTCTTTCCTGCTGAGTTCAACAAGAGCAATGCTGAAACTGAGGAGGAGGAAACTGACAGCCAGTTCCAAAAGAGAAGGCAGGCAGGTGGGAGCTGGCTGAGAGAGGAATATGGTTGGTGGGGCAGTACCCCATTTGCCCTAATGGACCAGCCTCCACTGTTCATCCACCATCTCTTAGAACAGAATTTAAATAAAAACCCAAATTGAAGCTTAAAAACAAAATCACACATATGTCCATCTCCAAAGCCTACAATCAGATGTTTCAGCTGCTGTGGATGCCGATAAGAAGAGCTTACTGGATCAGGCCCAATGGCCCATCTAGTCCAGCATCCTTTTCTCACAGTGGCCAACCAGATGCCCCATGGAGAATCCCACAAAGCAGGAGCCCAGTACAAGAGCATTTTCCCCTCCTGCGATTTCCAGCAGCTGGTATTTGGAAGCATTGCTGCTGCTGCCGGAGGCAGATGATAGCCATCATAGCTAGTTCCCATGGATAGCCCTCTCCTCCATGAATTTGTCTAACCCACTTTAAAAGCCATCTAGGTTGGTGGTGGGACGCAGGTGGTGCTGTGGGTTAAACCACAGAGCCTAGGACTTGCCGATCAGAAGGTCGGCGGTTGGACAGGGTGAGCTCCCGTTGCTTGGTCCCAGCTCCTGCCAACGTAGCAGCTCGAAAGCACATCAAAGTGCAAGTAGATAAATAGGTACCACTCTGGCAGGAAGGTAACGGCGTTTCCATGCACTGCTCTGGTTCGCCAGAAGTGGCTTAGTCATGCCGGCCACATGACCTGGAAGTTGTATGCCGGCTCCCTCGGCCAATAAAGCGAGATGAGTGCTGCAACCCCAGAGTCGGTCATGACTGGACCTAATGGTCAGGGGTCCCTTTAGGTTGGTGGTAAGTTCCGTAGCACCACGTGCTCACTAGACGACCTTAGGGGCCAGTTGTGAACTCTCAGCCCAACCTAGCTCACAGGCTTGTTGTAGGGATTAAATGGAAAGAACCATGTATGCTGCCTTTGAGGAAAAAGCAGGATGCAAAGGTAACAAATATAATACAATACTGCACTATGCTATAAAATTATTGTAATTGTTTTAGATCCTCCTAGATTTTTTAAAAATTCTGGTTTCTTTTTTATATATATAGCAATTTTATTGAAAGTTCTTTTAGCATTTTAAAAGACAAAAATTCAAACTCATTTACAAGAAAATAGCAAAAAACGATTATCCCTAAAAAGAAAAATAATAAAGAAATAATATAAAACAATCTTTACAAAAAACAATTGATTTTTTAAAACGCTGGTTTCAATGTATATATATGTGTGGTTTTTCGCTTAACATATTTTAAGTTGCTATGGCAGAAAAACACCGCCTAATAAATTTAATAAATAATAGTAACAATGCTATATAATGTATATTGCCAGCTCATATATAAACAGAACAATTTGTAAACAGCACGTGCTAATAACAAAGCAATACTAATAATTTTCGCTGGTGCGAGTGAGAGAAACAGCCCGCCCGCCTGCATTTTCCGAGGAAGCTTCGTCGATTCCCGGCGGGGGAAACAAAAAAGAATCCCTTCTATCCACCGCGGGTGGATGCCGCGCAGGCGCAATGAGATCATCTTCATCATCCCCGCCCCCTCTTCTCCTTAAACTCGCCTCCATCTGCCGGTTCACCTTCATCCCAACCATATCCCACAGCGTGCTGCGCGCCGGGCCTCCAAACAAACACATAAAGACGACAAAAAACCCGTCTCTCTCCCCTCTCTCTCTGACTCCTTCCTCAAAGGCTGCTGCGTCGAAACACGTGAGCCTGTTGTGAGCACGTGACCCGCCAGCGTCGCTAGCCTGGCGTGGTGCGCGCGCGCTACCTATCAAGCCCCGCCCCCTCGCGCTCTCTCCTCCTCTCCCCCCCCCCCCCGCCGCCCGAGGACGCGCGAGCGAGCAAGCGCGGTCTCGCCTTCGGAGTTGTTCGTTGGCCGCCCGTTCCCCCTCACACACCTCGGCCAGCGCCGCCGCCGCCGCCTCCTCGTCGTGGTAGCCGTCGGTCATGAGGCCCGCCCGCCGTCGCTGGAGCGCGGCCCAGCTGCTGCCGCTGCGGTTCGTGTGGCGCGGCTGCCGCTGAGGCGTCTCCGCCCGGGCGGAGGGGGTTCCCTTCTTCGCCTCTCAGCCGCCGCCGCCGAGGCCGCCATGTTGGGCCGGGAGCCGCAGCGGGACCGCCGCTGAGCCCTCTGAGAAGGGGAGAGGGAGCCAGGAGGACACGACGAAGACGACGACGGGAAGGACGAGGAGGGAGAGGAGCGGCCGGCGCCGGCGCCATGGCGGAGCAGACCTACTCCTGGTGAGGAGGCGCCGCTGCTGCTGCTAGGCCTCTCCCGAGTGGGGGAGCATCTCTCTGCCTGCCTATGGAGGGGCTTCCATGGAATGGCCATCCCCGCCGCCTCGGCCTCTTCCCTCCCGCCATGGGAGCGAGAGCTCTCGGCCTCAAAAGCAGGCTCCGGCCCTTGGCTGAAGGGAAGAAGAGCGAGCGGGGCAGGTCTTTCCCCCATAGGAATAGTTTTCTCCCCACACCCCCCTGAGCGAGGCGGCTCTATATTCTACTACTGCTGCTGTTAAAGGCACAGGAGAAAAGGCCCGTGGGGAAGTTGGCATCTAGCAGCCGCCACCCCTCCTTTCTCTTTCTCCCCCCTCCTTTTCCTGACCTACCCCGCTTTAAACCCACCAGCTGGACCCGAAGGATGCCTCCTACAATGGACGTTCACTGCTGTGCATGAGGCGATAGGACGTAAACAAGCAGGAAAGATCTGCCCAGGGGAAAGGCCGAGCTGCAGCAACCTGTTGAGAGGTTGGCAGCCTTGCGCACCCCCCACCCCAAGTCTTTTTCGTCCAAACTTGACACTGTCAGAGAGAGAGAGCGAGCAGTGGGATCTGTAGGCTCCTGGCAAAGCTGCCCTTGCTGGTTCCTGTGAGTGGCTTGGCAACCTCACTTGCCTCCTTTTTGGGCTGTTTGTGTTTTGGAAGTATCAAAGCATACTATGGGGGTTGGATTCATGCATAGTTGTCTCCTAATTCCCAAGTTCTTGAAAAGTAGCCATGTAATAATGATCTTTTGATAACTTGAACATTTTACAAATTACTGTGAAGAGCCTCCTGATTCAGATGCATGAAGTAAGTGGGCAGTGGTGTTTGGCTGGTGTGTATTCAGTATGTGTTTATGCATCTTGCAAAATCTGACTCTCATACCATGAAAAAATTTACAAGTGTATATATACACTAGTTTCACTCCTCCCCGCGGTGCTTGCTACAGAAGATCCTGTTATAATAAACTACTTGGGTTTTAAGGCACCACAAAATCCCAGGTGCACAACGTTGGGGTGGTGATGTATTTCACCACTTGCTAGGCTGAATTAGAGACACCTGTCTGTATGGTGCAATCTATTTTGCCATCAACCAGTTGTTATTTAGAAGCCTGGTCGTGAAAGAGCACAAATGTGTCTCTGAGAAGATAATTTCTTACATTAAAAATGCGGAAGTGTAGAAGCATCTTTCTCAGGGTTCAGGTGCAGTGTACCTGGATTAAAGGAAGAAGACAAATACTGTAAGCTTACGTTGTCTTGATGATGTGGTGGTTATAATTTGCTTGGTCATGGGGACAACTCCAATATCAGCTTTTGGTGAAGGGCGGGTTGTGAAATATTCTATAGTTTGTCACACACTTTGCAGATGTGGTAATGTTCTGATGTCTCCCTGCTGTAATAGAAGAGATTGTGTTTGAAAAAAAGCATTCCTATTTCTTTGCATATTTACTGAAAAGTAAATATCACTTATTCTTGAGCAGCTATGCATAGTTGCAGCCTGACCCGAAGCAGATTTGCTTGGGATGTAAGTCCCATAGGCTTGAATGCAATGTGGATGGATAACATTGGAGGTAATGTCACACAAAGTGCTTAAGGGGAAAAAAAACTGTTGTTGGCTAAATAAGTGTTTTCTACTTAGTGCCTTCTATTATACATTATCTTTGTGATCATTGCAACAACCTACTAAGTCGTGTTAGGTTGAGATGAGCACTGACTGAAAGTTCTCAACCTATGTTTCTTATCAGACATTGTTGTTATCCCACAGTAGGAGATTAAGTGAATGACCTGAGTTGGACTGTCTAGGGACTTCTGGCTGAAGTAAAATTTGAACTAGGGTCTTGGTGGTTCATATTCTTAGTCCCTTTGCTAAACTAAAGGGCTAGCTAGACTTACTTTCAGTTTGTAACAGTTGCCAGCCAGATGCCTCTGAAATTGCACAAGAGGGTTTGATGGGAGTACCATCTTCTCTTCCTCCTAGTATCTGGTACCCACAAGCACACTTCTTCTAAATATAGTGTTTCATAATAAAATTGCAGGGAGCTAGGTTTTAAAGTGATGTGATTGTCCAAGAAATGGTGTGTGAATTCTGGATGATGACTTAGATGGGGAAGATAATGGTTCAAATCAGCTTTTAACTATGGACTTTATTGGTTGGTCTTGGGCACATGGCAGTGACCTGGTTCACATGTTACAGATAGCCGCCAATCCATGTTTGATGGTTAGGCTCGTGTCTTGGACTTCTTCCTTCACTTTGCTTTGCTATAACTATAGTTTGCTGTGATGCCCAAATCAGGTAAACTGGGATGGGGAACCTGTGGCCCTCCAGAAGTTGCTGGATGCCAACTCTCATCAGCTCCAGTCAACATGGCCAATGGCCAGGGATGGTGACAGGTGTAGTTGACCAACATCTAGAGGTCTAAAGGTGAGCCAACCTTGAGGTAAGCTATGATTATTGCAAACCAAAGTTTGCTTCCAAATCAGATTTCTAACTATAGTTTCTGTTTTGGTGTGGAAGCAAACCAATAGCTGTAACAAACCAGGGATAATTGATGGGGAGATGTGATATTTCATTGAAAGTGTCTACCCTTGACTGATGTATATTCTGAATAGTGTCCAAATAGCTCTTATGTGCATCCTGGTATTAAATAAAATGTAGAAGGAAGGATATGTGTGCACAGCTTTTTCAGTGTACTGGGGGTGCTGAAGAAGCAGGTTTCCTGATGGTATGGAAAAGCCAGTAATGTGGGTTTTCTAGATTCAGGTAGGTAGCCATGTTGGTCTGATGCAGTAGAAATATAAAATAAAAAAAATTGTCCAGTAGCACCTTAGAGACCAAGTAGGTTTGTTCTTGGTATGAGCTTTCGTGTGCATGCACACTTCTTCAGATACTTCTTCAGGTGTCTGAATACGTGTGCATGCAAATGAAAGCTCATACCAAGAATAAACTTAGTGGGTTTTCTAGAAATTTTTCTAGAAAGCCTTCAAGGCAATTTTACACAGAGCTAAGTGGGCCTTGTTGAGCATGTTTAGTTGACTTGCATTTATATATTTATTTACAGCACTATTACTGTACATGCTGTTTTACAAAGAACAGGTATGACAGGTCTCAAGCCCAAAGGGGCTTACAGTCTAAAATAGACACAAGGAAACAACAAAGGAAGGGGGTTGGAAATGGAAGGCACAGGATTGTTTAATGACATGTGCTAGTGGGGTGATGAAAAGGTTTACCAGGAAGGTTGAGTTTTGAGGAGGAATGGAAAAGAGGCAAAGTTATAAACCAAGGTAAGAAATAAGGTCATGCTAATTTTGCATCCTTAATAAACACATGAAAAGCTTCCCCCACAAATAGCCAAAAGTAGTTGAATTGAAATATTAGGCTTCCCCTCCCTCAGTAATGTTCACTTGTGCTGCAGTCCTATAGGCATGTGTGATTTAAATATGATAATCAAACAAATTCAGAGGCTTATGTGATTTTTTTTATTGGAATACTAAGATGTAATAGCTTATACATCCCTTACATAGTTTAGATTTTAAATCAAAAATTGAAGACACTGAAAACTGTTAGCGTACTAAAATTAACTATGTTCCAGTCCAGACACCAGTCCAAAAACCGCAGGTCAGAGTTTTTTTTTTATTTTGCAAGGAGCTTGTGCATGAAGCACCCTTACTTTTGAGTGCAGTTTTTTACCTATGAAGGCGCCCTTTGGCTGCTCTCTCAGCTTAAAGGAGACATGGAGTAGGCAGTTTAAGGAGGTATTTTGATTTAAGGTTAGTTTTAACTTGTTTTATTTTTCTTGTATCTGTTTACTGTACACGACTTAGAGACTGAAGTGTTAAGTGGTATATAAACTGGGGAAATAATAATATTAGAAAGCATGAATAGCTCTTCACAGAAATATATATGATTTCTAGGGGAAAGCATTAATTAAAATTGTAGTTTTAGATCTAAATAATATTGTAGGCATTTCAGTTGCCCAGTCTGATTTGTTATATTACTAACTGACTTCCTGAAATAGACATGGATATTGTTTTGCCAAAAATATAGCAATGAATTTTCTTCTAAAAAAAGAGCCCCCCCTTAAATCACTGGTCCTTATGCACATACACCTCTTACACGTGCAGGATCTATTTATAACCTGAATGTAAGTAGTGGGTGGGAGCTGTTGCTATGATCCCACTTCCCTCCATTCAAGTGTGCATTCATTATCCTCAGCTTGTCATCTGAAAAGGACTTACGGTTTGCAGTAGCCATGATTTGGATGTCTCAGCAAATTAATACTGAGAGAGGTAACAGTGTTAAGTCTGTTGCAGCAAAAAAACAACAAAGACTCGTGTAGCTCCTCAAAAACTATCATATATAATGGTATAAGCTTTTGTGGACCAGAATCCACTTTTATCAGATGGCAATTATCATTTTCATGAACTGGAGAGGAGGGAATGCATAAATCTGAGGCCTAACCCTGCTGGGCAAACTGGTTTTTTCTTGATATCTAAATCTCAGCCTAAAATACTTTGTAGAATTATTATGCTGAAACTCTGCTTTGAGGCAGATAAAATCAGTGTTAAAAACTCATATATTATAAGATAGGCATCAAATGGCTCCTTAAACCAAGGTTACAGTTGCTAAAACAGAATGTCTAGTTGCCATTTTTGGGTAAGACAGCTCTAAAGTTTATTTTTTAAATGATGGACTGACTGTGATTGATTGTCAGTTAAGTACCTGATAACAGCTAGATTAAGAACTTGGAGAATATAAAGAAAACAGGCACTTGATCCAGGGGCAGTCCAGTTATATATTGGCCTATTCCTACCATCCTTTGAGTGAGTACAAGCACTGGGGTGGGGTAAGTGAAAACAAGCTACAACAAGTAACTATAATGTTCACTGCTCCTGCTCAGGCTGCATAGGAAAAAAAAACATTTTGGTTCCTGAAATTCATTCTGATTGTGAAGATAAAAAATAACTGATAGAATTCTACGGGATGTGGTATTAGTGTTTGAAAACAGTCAAGATACAATGATCTTCAGGCATGCATCTCCAGATGGTGGAGATGTCAGATGTCATCCTGGCGCCCAGACGTCTTCACTTGGTCACAAGTAGATGACAGCCAGGTGCAAAATGTGCCTGGTGCCTGGCTAGTTTCGAACACTGGATAAAATGTAACAGGATGGCTAGAACTAGAAAAGAACGGATGTTCCTGATTTCAGGTTTCTCCAAATACTTAATTATCTTTTGTGTCTTATATTTTTGTTTTTGCTCAGAATGCTGATTAGCAGTATTTTACAGACCAGGGTTAGCCAGTAAGTTGTGACTTTGGAAGTGAAAACACTAATTCCAGAGTATCACAGCCTAATATAGCACTCCAGATTTTCTTTTAAACTGTGGCAGCACACCTGACATGTATAGTTTTTCACAGAACAAATATAGTACTAGTTTCAGAGAATTGCTTGTTGTTGAAATTATAAAGTGTCAATATGTAGAAAAGAGTTAATCATTATGTTACTATGTAAAATCATACTGACTTGCTTACAGAGTTATAGTAAGGATTATTACAGTTAGATAATGCATGTGAAGTGTTTAGACCACTTGAAAGTGCTATACAATTTTAAAATACTAAATCACTACAGTGCTCTGTGGAGCAGTTGTAGAGTTTTCCTTGCCTTTGAAAATTTGACAAATCTAAAGGTATGTCTAAAGTATGATGGCACCATGTGCAGTTTAGTGGGGAAAGGGAGAAATGTTATTTAAGGGTTGGAGAATTAATATTTAAAAGTTAAGATGTGTATAAGAGGGCTAATAGTAATCCTTAGTCTCACTCTACTTTTGCAGTTGAAGCTGAGCTCCTGCTTTAGGCCTCAAACAAAAGACCAATATAATGTTCCCAACTGCATTTTTAATTTTTTTTATTATTTATAATATTCTTAGCTAACTTTTGACATCTGTCGTGTGAAGTAACTCACTAGATCAAGGGCGGGAAACCTTTTTGGCCTTCTGGGCCAGACTTTCATCTAGCTCTCCTGCCACCTGTGGACCAGTATTTGACAGTTGGGCTGGAACACACCTATGAATAATCTGATGTAATAATATCAGGTGATTGACATGTTGGTTGCCCTGCCCACCTTCCAAAGTTGGCGCACCATGGAGATAGTGGCCAAGTAGAATTAACTCATCATCAGCTGATGGGCCAAGTGTTTCTGGATATCTTAAAACATTTTCTCTTCATTTTGAATTTTTTAAAATAAGGTTAATGGGTTCTTCAGGTTCTGTTTTTAATGTAATAGTTCTAAATTTATAATCTCTTGAGGATAAGCTCTTCAATCGTCTATGCACGGAGCAAAGGAAGATAACGGTCAGCTTGGATTTACATTGTTTCTAAATACTCAGTAGATTACTAAAGCTTAAATTCCTTTTGTATTGATGAGACAGTAGTCAAAAATGCCATGGGAAAATCTGTATTTGACTTTCACCTGTACAGTACTTGTCTTGTACTTGATTGCCTCTCCTTTGTTCTGTGATGCAGGGCTTGCTGGACCTCAATTCCTGTATGCAGGGCCAAATGAAATAAAACACACACACATGCAGCAACCTAATTTAAAAGTGGAATACTTTGTTCTCTTGTTTTATTTCTCCTCTTAACCTACGAAACCCTGCATTTTTTAAGATACAGATGTGTACAATGATATGTACATATACCAATCCTTTATTTTTCCATGAAAATTTTTCCATTTCATGAATTCTTTAGTAAAAATGAGTGGATACCAATTGCAAATACAATATTAGGTGAGCTTATTAAAGTTTTCATCTTCTTTTACAAGATTAGATCACTTTCTAGGGCATCAGAAAAATTTCTGATACAAATTACCTTATGCTGGGATTTCACAAAGATGAATAGTTCCTCTTTTGCTGCTGTTAACCCCTGTTCTTTCTAATTATTAGACCTAGTTCCATTAGTTTGTAGTGGAAATAAATTACTTTCCTACCCTGTGCATTGGAGCTTTTGTGGGTTGAGGCTTCTGTGTTACAGCCTAAGCAACATTTTAAGAGAGGGGAAAGCTCAGTGAAACATTTATTTTCTGCATTCAAATTATTATACATGGGATGCAGTGGGGCATAAGGGTTTGCTAATAGGCTTTGACTTCGGTGTTGAGATTTACTGCAGCAAATATTTTCATTAATTTAACAAAGTTATTTGCCTTTGTTGGGAATGCTAGTTACGTAGCTTGTGATGAAACTTCATGGTACCCCATCCCATTTGTGAAGCCCTATAAAGGGCCAGAAAATAGCTTTGAGTTTGTTGTTATGCTTGTCTTCCATTGCTAAACATGAGGTGCAAGAAATGTCATTCTCTGGTCCTCTGAGAAATGGTCTCCCTCACGTCATGTTGTTAAAAAGATGCTCCATGTGTATGTTAGCGTGGGTGTGTTTCTAGAAAATTCTTAATTGAGAAAACTGGTATTCAGTGTCTTCAGTGCGATGCATGGTGTTTGATATTAATATTGTGAATATTTAATACTAAATACATTATATGACCTGATGTATAGGGATCGACAATTTTTGTCTACCTGTGCTAGGCATGTCCAACATTGTAGTCACCAGGAACTGAGTTGGTCCTGCATAGGGACCAACCAGGAAAGTTTATGCCTGTTTGGCTCAGTGTTAGAAACTCGGATAGAAGGGACCTGGGTTGTGGGTGCCAAAACAGAATGTCTAGTTGCCGGGGTGTGTGTGTGTCAGTGACACTTTTTATTTATTATTTTGATAAGCAGGAACTAATATGTAATTCACATAAGCGAAACATTGTTAATATGACATTTGTAGCAGAAATTGTTAATACATGTCTAAAATGGTGTTTATAATAAAAATAGTTGGTACCGTACTTTAGTTTTCAAAACACTCTTTAGTGTTAAACTCCTTAACATATTGTCTGTCCTTAACATATACTTTGAGGCTTCAAAGCACATACAGTGGTACCTCTGGATGCGAACGGGATCCATTCCGGAGCCCCGTTCGCATCCTGAAGAGAACGCTACCCGCGTGTACGTGGGGCACGATTCGTCGCTTCTGCGCATGTGCATGATGTCATTTTGAGCGTCTGCGCATGCGCAAGTGGCGAAACCCAGAAGTAACACATTCCGATACTTCCTGGTCGCCGCGGAGCGCAACCCGAAAACGCTCAACCTGAAGCAACTTTAACCTGAGGTATGACTGTACATTTCAATAATGCTTGAGTGTCAGCCAGTGCAAAAAATCGCACCCAGTCTTTTTGAGGTGCTCACAAATGGAGAATCTTTAGGTGCAAAATGTGCATGGTGCCCTGCTAATTTTGAACCCTGGTTTGACTGCTGCAATGTGTGCTGGGTACCTCAGCAACTAAACAACCAAACAACTCCCCATCCTTCTTCCCAGCATTTGCATTTGGAAGGGAGATGGAATTGCCATGTAACTGCTGGGATGATGCTGGGAAGGGAGGAAATCTGGTTGCTTGTCTTGTTTGGCATAAAGTGGTAGCACAGTTGCCATGGCAAACATGGCAAATAAAAAGTGGTATTATTTATTAGTTTATGTGTTGTTTTGTACACACATCCCACATAGAGAATCATAGCACCATGGGGAAATGTTAATACTTGATTGCAAAAGGTACTGGCCACTTCTTTGTTCTGCGAATCAAATACTGTTTTTTAAAAATTATATGTATAAATATATTTGATGAGGGAGTCATGAATCTACATTTATTTATTTATTTAGTGTAGCACCCGTGTTTGAAATTAGCCAGGTGCATTTTGCAACTGGCTATTGGCCACTTGCAACCAAGTGAAGATGCTTGGGCATATTTTTGTTACTGTAACCTTGGTTTCAGGAGCCATTTGGCGCCTAGCTTATATATCTGAGTTTCTAACACTGTATACTGCCCTTCATCCATAGATCTCAGGGAGGTGGTTCACAACATAAAAATACAATATTGAATCATGAAATACATAATAAAAGCAAAAGAACAAAAGAAACCCACAAAGCAATAACCCCCCCCATCCCACAAACACATTTAAAAGGTGTGTAAGATGTAAATCAGCCAACAGCCTGTAAATCAGCCATCTTGAGCAGCATCCTTCTATCTAGAAGGCTTCCAGCCTCTGTAGCTCAGGGTTACTAGGATGCTGGAGATTTCAGGCCGCAGTCCTTACCTAGCTTGCAAATAATAGACCTGTTGCTCTGCCTTGATTGGTATGAATATTAATCACTGGGCTTGCAAGGGCAGTGTACACTATATAGGTTAGGGAGGATTCTATTGTGTGAAAATAGTGAAGGTGTTCATGGATAGACTGATTTGCATAGATAAGATTGCAGTAACTATCAGGGTGTTTTTGATTTGCTCTTTCACAATGTTCATATTAAAACAACTGATTAAAATGCTGGAGGACTTTTCTAGAGTAACAGTTGTGAATAAAAAAGAAATCTTTTCCTATATTTTGATGCAACTGTTCTGAAAACAAGAGAATAATTGTTGAATCTCCTTACAATTGTGTCTATGATGAAGCATTTGGTGCTGTGGCGTTGGAAGTGAGAAAGAATTGTGTTTGAACTCAGACATTTTCCAGACAGCCTCCCACATGTTGGCTGCAACTTAAAGCATGATTGGCAAAGAACAAGCAAAGGAAAATGGTTGTCTTTCCTACAGCAAAACTTAATAATTGCTCACCTGCTTGGTTATTGTTTCAAGATTAGAACTCTGGTTGTTGACAGAATCTCATGGTTGACTTTTATAATAACTTGAATATGTTGTGCAACTTCATTGGGTGGGGGAAAATAATAAAACAAGAAATCAGTGTACTTAAAAGTTGAGTAAAGTTTCATGTTAGAACAAATGTATTAAATCTTAATTGCCTTGCAGTCATTCTTGTGTTTGCTCATATGGAATCTCATGCTAGTATTGGCTACAGAGTCTACTAGGACATTGGATGAGACTTGTTTTTGAGTTTGTTCCATCAGCTGGAAACTACTTGCTCCTCAGTGTACTTAGGTAATGAATAACCCTGCTGACCACTGAAGTTCTTCACAAAATTTCCTTCAGTTTTTTGTCTATATTCATTAAAGCACAGACCTAACACAAATGTTTGCATTCTGATGGATTGAGAGACTGTGGCTGTAGCATCTACACCAGGCACCCCCAAACTCGGCCCTCCAGATGTTTTGGGACTACAAATCCCATCATCCCTAGCTAACAGGACCAGTGGTCGGGCATGATGGGAATTGTAGTCCCAAAACATCTGGAGAGCTGAGTTTGGGGATGTCTGGTCTACACTTTTTACTTAGTTTGGGAAGTTCCAAAGGCTTGATATGATTAAAAGAAATCCCACAGTATGCTACTTAGTAGAAGTATCATGTAAAAACACATATAATAAACCCTTTGCATACATGTTAACTCAGAGGTAAGCCACATTGAGTTCAATTGGATTTGCTCCCAAGTAAGTACATAGCGTTTCAGACTTGGGCAAGTATACCAGTTGCAACTGTACATGGACGGAGGACGCCTGGCTTCAGTTGTCCATGCTGTGGTAGTCTCTGGAATAGAGGCTGTAATGTGCTTAACATGGGACTGCCTTTAAAGACTGTTTAGAAACCAGTTAGTGCCGTGTGTCTTTTAGATTACTAACTGAGGCTAGACTTTATGATCACATTATGTCTGTCCTTTTCTGGGCCTAATTTAAAGTGCTAGTTTTAACCTCTGAAATACCATCATCTGGTGAGAGAACCAAACTTTTTGTGTTTTTTAACATAGCAGTTGAAATCATTTTCCCTTTTGTGTTTTTCCACTTGCATTTTGCATTTTTCTCCTATTCATGATAGTGTCATGTAGCATTCTGATGGGAACAATGGTATTGATGGAGGATGGAATATAAATTGTATGAATGAATACCTTTACAATGCTATAATATGATTATTGATTGATATTTTTTTTAACTGTCAGGTGTATTCCATCACATTGTCTGGAAATGTAAACCTGACTGTGAAGAACTCCATTTTCTGGAGATAGCATTTCAGAGTCATCGAAGGCGTATAACATCTTCAATTGCATGTGATCAAGCTATTGAACAAATGTGCCATAAAGATGCAGAATGAAAATGTGACTTGACTCTAATAACTATGGGGTGTCTGTCTTACAACATCTTCATTTCTTTAGAAAACCATGCCAGCAAAATGATGCTCTGTACCATTACCACAGAAGAACAAATTGCTTTGCAGGTTAGAATGAAGCACATGTGTGCTTCTTCCCACCTTAGCCAGGGCTGACATTTAAGGGAAGACATATTTGCTATTCACCTGGTTGACTAGATGTCCAGCGACTGACAGTGTACCAAAGGCAGTGTGTACTGTAGCCTCAAGCAAATGACTAATCAAGCATTGAAATGTCCTGCTGTTGGGCATTTTTGCCATGAGTTATATAAATAGAGATGTGTGAGAACCTTTGACAGAAAACAGAGAATCACAGAATTCATAGAGATATGTGATGAGACTGACTGTAGTATGATGATTTGAGTTAAGAGCAGAGATGGGCAGTGTTATCTTGGCTAGACTGAGAACAGCTGGAAGGGTTGCTAAAGCTGAAACAATAGACATGATCAGTCATTGGAGGAAAGACTACTGGATGCCCCAGTGGTATTTTAAGCCATCATTGGGATCTATTGGAAGGGCGAGATAAGAATTCCTGTAATAGATAATGACAGAATGCAATAAAATGATCAGAGAGTTTTCATTGAACTTCATAACTAACAGATATCTATTTTTAGGATGCCATGGTAATTGCCTTAGATAATTAGCTGTCCCTTCATGTTTTTGTCCGTTCCTATTTTGTTAGAAATTAAAACATCTGTTGAGAAAGTACAGCATGATCTGTAAGCCTGTGTTATGTGCTATATTTGTTCACTAGCTTTGTACACGCTATTTCTCTATAATGTCGCCAATCAGCTAACAAATACTATTTCCCCATGAAAATAGATGCAGTTGTCATTATTTCAAAATGCAGTTACTGTTAATCAGGTGCCTAACCTGTGGCTTGCATTTGCCCCTCCTAAAAAGTTTTTTGTGGCCTTTAAGATTTTGCCTCCTTCGCTCCCATTCTAGCTATATCAGATTGCCAGTGTCTGACTTCCACTGAAAAGAACTCTGTCCTGAAGAAGTCAGTTGCAAGAATAGACAGTAAAAACCACCAAAATATTTTTAACTGTACTGACAGGATGGGCTTAGCACAAATGCTAGGTTTTGGTGTGTGCATATGGTAACCAGAGCTTTGTGAAAACATATTGTAATTGTATCCTTAAAGTGAAAAGCCACTGGAGAAAGTTTGTGTGTTTGTACTTTCTTCTCCCAGTAATTCATTTTAAAACATAGGCTGGCTACATTGTTCATTTCACCCTAAGCAATAGGAATAGTTATGGCAAAGGGTGGTACGTTAGGCTAACGCAGACTTGTAAGTAGCCACTTGTCTTTGGCAACCCGATGAGTCCCCATTCTAGTTCTAAAAAGCTACTGGCTCTTTAAGACTAAAAGTCTGCATCTTAGGTAGATCATGTCTCTCTGGAAATACCCCTGGGCCCCTTCACGTTGGAGTTCACTACTTCCAGCTACAGCTCAAAGATTTAAAAAGTCAGCCCCTCTCCCTCTATGACAGTGGAATGGGTAAGGGGGAACTCAAAGGCTTGTAGCTGCATGAGCACCTTCTTGTGTGCTCCATTGCTATCCTTTCCCCTTCTACAGATAGAAAAAAGGGACTGTGCACCACATGGAAAAAATACAGTGGTACCTCAGGTTACATACGCTTCAGGTTACATACGCTTCAGGTTACATACGCTTCAGGTTACAGACTCTGCTAACCCAGAAATAATGCTTCAGGTTAAGAACTTTGCTTCAGGGTGAGAATAGAAATCGTGCTCCGGCGGCGCAGCAGCAGCAGGAGGCCCCATTAGCTAAAGTGGTGCTTCAGCTTAAGAACAGTTTCAGGTTAAGTACAGGCCTCCGGAACGTATTAAGTACTTAACCTGAGGTACCACTGTACTCAGATGGCTGATAGCCCAGGAGTAGAGCCTGGTGACCCAAGCACTTGACAAATGGATATGCTCCTGCTGCATTTTCTGAAACTTTTTTGTCTTCTGGCCCCACTCCTTCCATGAGTACAAAAAGTGCAGGATGAGACAGAGCACTGAGTTGTATTTGCATCATTTGCCTGATGTGACAGATATTTAAGTGAAATTGAGATTGTGATCTAGCTGATTGAGGGTTGTGGTTGAGGCTGATGGGTGTGTAGAAGCAGCAACAGGGGTGCCTGATGTGGCAACTGTCTTGGCTCTGCTCTCTCATTTTCCTAGCAGGGTGGTGGTTGGAGTCTCATCTGGACTACAGCAACCTAGCCATTGAAGGAGAGCAGGAAAAAGACAGGGAGCTTGAAGACCTGACCATAGATCATGGTGACTATAGCATCTTTCTGAAGGACATTCTAGCTGTTGGGCTTGGTGTCTGCCTGCCTGCCTGTTTGCAGTTTTTCCTTTGCTGTAGTGGTTGGATTATTGTGCCAGGTGAGGTAAGGGAAAGGAAGGGATGAGAGTCTTCTGGGGCATAGTGAACAACATTTGAACCTTGCCCTGCATAGCCCTTGAAGGAGGTGTAAGGACTCTTACAGGGTTCTAGAGTCCTTCTGCCTCCTTCCCAAAGTGCTTTCCCAGCTTTGGGAAGGAGATGGGAAGACTCCAGGACTCTGCCAGAGCCTCACACCTCCTTCCAAAAGCCCAGCACCTCGCATAGCTGACTTTGGGAAGGCAGCATGAAGGCTGGGTTGTATATCAAATGTTGGCCTTTCCTCTCCCTGTGACAAGGCAGTGTGTGGCCCAAAGGTCCCGTGTCGAAGTACTCTTGAGGTCCACTTGGTATGAAAAGTTGGACTGCCCTGATTTAAGTATTTATAATATTTATTTCCCACTTTTGGCAGCTCACTTGTAACAAAGCCCAAAGCCTTCATTTATGCTTGCACATTGGATTTACTCTCACAGTAGTTTCCACATATTCCTAGTGTGTAAGTGTGTGTGTAACTGGATTTTCTTACAGTTGCTTCTTGCTGTGCATCTCTCTCCCTTCTTTGTTGTCCTTCTCACTGTCAAAGCATAGATGGGCACCTGCTGTTTTGCTGTTATACTTGTAAAGCACAACACACATTAATGATGCTGGGTATATAGAAACAGTTCTAAGGTGATGAAGTAAATGCTGTATGGGAAATCATCAGGGGTGGGGGGACCTGTGTCTGGTCTCCAGATATTAATTGGGACTCCAACTTCTATCAGCCCCAGCCTGCATGGTGAGTGGTCGGGTGATAGGAGTGGAGTGGAGTCAAGCAGCAAGGAGAAGGCTACAAGTCCACCACTACACTAATACAGTCAACAACTATTTTGTGCAGGAGTTCTGTTCCTGGCCCCTGTGTGCATTGGAGGAGCATGTATAAGTGTATTCAGCTACATTCAGCCCTGCCCCCTTTCCCCCTGCCATGCCCCCATTCCACCCTTTTTGTGAAATGTTGAGTGATGTTTTTGGGTTACTACAGCACTGTGCGTGTGTGCGCAATCATGTGTCTTTTGGATGAACGTTAATTGGTCGTTGCCTGTACAATAATTTCCCATGTCTCAAGATAACCCATAGTAATCATTTAAGTGAGAATGTTCTGCACAAATGACTTTCAATGCAAGTACCAATAGAGATGGGTTGTATATACAAAGACGTACATAAGAGTCCTTCAGCTGGATCCAGCCAAAGGGGGCCTGTCCAACCCAGCTGGCACTCTTGTTCTCACAGTGGCCAACCAGATGCCTGTGGGAAACCTGCAAATATATAATTCTAATTTATTTAATTTTTGCTACATGGGGCTCCCCCCGCCCCATGTGCGTTTGTAGGATTAATTACTTTGCTATTCTTAGAATATGGCCTTGGGTGCATGAGCCACAGCATGACGAAACTTCTGGTTTGTCTGGTTTTAACTTGTTTTGTTTTATTTTATTGTAATTTTTGAATTTTATAGCCGCCTTGTGGGATCATCCTTGTGGCCAAAATGTGGGACAAAAATGTGGGGTGGAGGGGTGTGGAGAGGGAGAATAGCAAATGGGATACTCCAGGACTTCTTTGAAAGGACCAACTTGCCTGGATAGCAGGATAGAGCTGCTAATGGATATCGAAAATGTAAGACATTCTGAGACTTGCCTCCTCATTCAGTTTTGTTTGCTTTGAGATGAAAAAGTTTGTGGGATCTTCTCCCTAGTCCCCAAACTATGCTTTTCAGAATATAGCAGATCTGCAGAGTTTGACAACTGTTACCAAAACCTGGAAACTGTTTTCATTAAAAAAAACCAAAACAAAATGTTTCATGATTTCAGAGAGATGCTTGGAAACAAATGAACAATATCTGCAAAATAGTTAATTTTTAGAGAAGTGGTGGAACTTCTTAACCCCTTTGATGCAGTTGGTCCACTTAACCTCTCAGGCTGCTATCACAATGGGCTGCAAAACCTTTCCCCCTCAAATTGCCCTTATTTGCATAGGATTTCCCCCCTCCCCCAGTTTATTTATTTGTAATAGAAAACCACTTGTGACACTCAGACACAGATTTCAACAGATTTGATGCAGGGCTGCCGGTTACTATCCCCTGTGTGGTGGTTTGGATGTTTTGTGCTAGTAAGGGCCAGGATGAGCACTGATAGTTCTGTGTGTCCAAGAGGGAATTTGGAAATTGATATTTACCAATGTGGCAAACAAGTAAGTAACCACTTGCTCAGTTGGCTGTTTTACCTCTAGTTGAGTAGGCATGGAAACATTTGTAAATGAGAGAAGTGTTTGTTTTGTTTCCCCCTATAATTCAGGCCATCAGTAAAAATGGTTGTGGGCCAGAAACTTCAGTGAACTTATTTGTAAGGCTGTAACATGGTTTAATTTGTTCTGGAAGCTCTCTCCCACCCCCACCCCCCAAACTAGCTAACTGGCTAGCTATTTGACCCTAGCAGCTGCTCTTTCTCTGCTTACCATTCATTCTGACATTGTCCATTTTCATTGTGCACTGCTAGAAAGGTGGAGTTGGAATGTCTGAAAGGACATATTTTTCACGTTGGAAAACTTTGGAGCCATGTAGCTGTGCAATGTGAGAAGCCGAGTCATTCTTGGAATTGTTCTGTAGGTAAAGATCTGTGGAGCTGTCTGTGACAGGCTAGAGAGCTAACTGCTTGGTTTGTTGTTGTGTAGACAAGAATGAGGTCATTGTAAAACATGGGAGGCTGACACCCGGAGCTGTTGCAGAACAGTGCTTGTTGTGTGCCTCTGGGCTTGCCCTTTGCGGGGGCTGTGTAGCACTCTCCCCCCTTCTGTCATTAGCAAGCCACCATCATCCAGGGGGTCTTCCCTGGGATAGAGCAGCACATTGTAAACTTCTCTTTTCACTGTTCAGCTATTCTTTGCCCAGACAGCCATTGGTGGCACCTTTTATGGAGAAACACTTAATATTTAGGGTGGGAGTACTATTTAGGGTGGGAGGAGAGGAATACATTAAAGCTCTTATAAGGTCACATTTTTTTACAAAGTAGCTAACAGAGTCTGTAACACCAGAGGTGGGCAGATTTTAGACTTTAGTCTTCTCTACTCTTAACTAGAATCCTGTTTCAGATAGGTAGCCGTGTTGGTCTGACGTAGTCAAAATATATATAAAAATAAAGAAATTGTCCAGTAGCCCTTAGAGACCAACTAAGTTTGTTCTTGGTATAAGCTTTCATGTGCATGCACACGAAAGCTTATACCAAGAGCAAACTTCGTTGGTCTCTAAGGTGCTACTGGACAATTTTTATATATATTTAGAATCCTGTTGTTTACCAATCTGTGTGTTCATATGCAAAGGAAACATAAATACTCATGATCACTGAACATACACTAGCTATGCCTTAATTGTAAAAGACCCCGAGATTGCCCTCTTGCTTAAGAAAAGAATGTTCTTCAAGCACATGGGGAGCCCCAGCAAAAGCAGAATCTTGGTAATATGACAAAACATCAAGGTGTAACAAGTGAGTTAGGCATCCTGTGAGAAGGTAAATATTATATATTTATTTATTAAAACATTAGCTGAAACTGAAGCAATTCCACAGGGAAGGTGTTGTTCCAGCAGGTAAATCCCGTGTGTGTGTGTGTGGATAATTCCATAAAAAATTACAACTAGGGAGCTGAATTTTAGTTGCAAAATTGTTGTAGATAGTTCCATAATTGCAGTCTTGAGTGCCTGCACCTTCCAAAAATCTAGATTAAATTTAATTTTGAAGATTAGGGTAAAAACAGTGTATAATTCTACAGTGCAAACCTAGCTAGAGGAAAAGCCAGTTTATAATAAAAACATGTAGGTTTAGTTTACTGTTCAAGCTCAGTGTTGGCTCTGTTTGGGTTATTAAGTGCAGCATGTAAACTTGAGTGCAGGCCTCAGTCCAAGTTAAACGTTCAACTTTTAGTTCAGTTTTTTTCCCTGTTTTAAAAAACTACCTAGAGTGTAACTTACAAAAATTTGCATTGAGGCATGTTTTAGAGGGATTTGGATCATAACATTCCCAGAAAGGGCCTTAACTGCCCACATTCTCACCTTAATCCCCACTAAATCACCACCCACTGTCCGCTTCTGACAAAACTTTACATTCACATTGACTGAACTGACCTAATTGCCTCTTCTGAATTTATACTCATTTCATTTCCGTATATGAGCCCCTCAATCTTACTGCAGTACTAGTTGGGAAAAAGCTAGCCCACGGCTATATGTTTAGGGTAGGGTAGGAAGAGAGCCAACCATGCAAGTACAAAGAGACCTCATTCTTCATTTGTGTGGAGAGTCCCAGCTGAAGCACTGTGTCAGCTTAAGTGACAAAGTGTCTTGGTAATAAGCAAGTAAGGCACCTGTGCAAGTTCAGCAACATGTGGAAGAGGCAGGGTAGTTAACGCTCCCTGTTATTGATCTGCGTAATCAAAAGTTTTTAAAATAACTCAATAAATAAAAACAACAGGTATGCAGGTAGAAAGCGGTTTGTTCTAAAGAATGTTGCATGTCTGCTGAACAGAAGTTGCTTAACCAATGTGTTTGTTTTCCTTGTCGTTGCTCATCAATCTGTGATATACATTTTTTATTGTAAACACAGTAATCCTTACTATTGTGGCTCTTGCAGAGTGATTGCAACCATCCTATGCTTTCTCTGAGTGTCTGCCTAAGAGAAATAAACAAGCAAGCATACTTTGTCATTCCTTGCTGTGCCTGCTCCTGCATTCACTTAGGCAACCCATCAATTCATCAGTAGCCCAGGTTGCCTCAGTCATTATCTCCTGCTAAGCTAGTTCTTTTCCAGCTCACAGAAGGCTGTGTGTTTCCAGGGGCTCAGCCTCTTCCTGATAACTCCCTTCTGCTGACAGGTGAGGCTTAATCAGGCTTCTTTCCCATGTAGTTACAGAGAAAAGAAGGTTATCAGGTCACCCTGCTGAGAACCCATGATGTAATTTCACCACAGTGGTTTCCAATCAAGTAGCTTAGCACATACTTCTGAAGCTTGGCATTATGTCTACTGTATATTTTGAATCAACAGTATGTAATAAACATGCTGCACTTGCATTACTGCTGTGTATTAGAATTTATTTTATTGCTGTTCATTTCTTTGGAATTAATGTGTCACTCCGGCAGCCCTGATGTTGTTGGCTCAGCTGTCAGATGTTTGGGTGCTTAGAACCGAAACACACGTGTTCACATGGGCATTGTATTGAGCAAGAGAAGCTTAGGCTTAATGTGGAGCTCCTCTGGTCAAACGGGTTACCTTGCTGTATTATGCATGTGAGAGAACTGATCCCTATAACCTAAGTACTAGATACCTAGATTTAACAAGCAGGCAGGCATTCTGTCAGCAGCCTCCTGCCTAGAGTGGAATGTGTGCTGATGTGACTTAGAAATTCCTGTGCTTGGGTCTTGTACCAAGTGATACGGAGATGGTATTGATGACTGGTGGTCCTTTTTATGTAGGTGGGAACAATTAATCTTATCCAAAAACCGTTCAGATTTCTGGTCATAAATTGTAACTTGGCATCGTTCCCTCTTCCCCCAGCTTCAGGTTTGTGGGTTGTATCCAAAGCTAGTCCTACTCAGACTTAGACTAATTGAAATCTTGCTTGTTAGTTGCAGGAGCTGCTGTTGCTTGTTCTTCTTCCCTTCTGTGCCTGAAGGTGGACCAGAATAGTTCACATGGCTATGTCCTGGCCTCGGGCCACAAGGCTTCTGTAAATCCTGCCCCCACCTTTTATTTGAGTTTGCTTCTCTGGAATTAAAACAAAGTGCCTCTGGGTTATCTGTCTTTGGTGATAATCCAGTCATGTGAGTGGGTGAACAATGAGAAAATGAGTAAATTCCTGGCTTGTTTAACTTACTGTTGTGTTTAGACACCTCTTTGGGTTTGTGATAATTTAAAAACTGAACAAATGTTTATCAGTTTGGTTCTATAATAATATACTGTGCCTCTCTGTCTTCCTTTCCAGGGCTTACTCCCTTGTGGATTCCAGTCAAGTATCTACGTTCCTAATTTCTATTCTCCTCATAGTTTATGGTAGCTTCAGGTATGATTATTTTCTTTGGTATATATAACAACCCCGCCCCCAAAAGAAAAGTCAGGAATTGCTGGCCATATGTTGATGCATTGTTCCTTAAAGGTAATCTTGTAGAACCATAATATATTAGGTATATTCTATGTACCGTATTTTTCGCCCTATAGGGCGCACCGGCTCATAGGTCGCACTTTTTTTGGGAGGGGGGGAAATAAAGGGGAAAAAATATCCCCCCCCGAAGCCCCAAAGAGCAAAGAAGCCATGACAGCCAGCGGGATGGATCCCGCTCGCTGTCCTGGCTTCATTTTTAGCCTCGGGACTGGGGGGCCGGGAGCGAAGGCGAGGTTGCGCAACCTCGCCATTGCTCCCGGAGCTTGCGGGGTTGGGGGCAGGGGAAGCCCGAGCTTCCCCCGACCCCAGCCCCCAGAACGGGTCCGAGAGCGATGGCGAAGCTGCGCGCAGTGTGGTGTAGTGGTTAAGAGCGGTACTCTCATAATCTGGGAAACCGGGTTCGCGTCTCCGCTCCTCCACATACAGCTGCTGGGTGACCTTAGGCCAGTCACACTTCTTTGAAGTCTCTCAGCCCCACTCACCTCACAGAGTGTTTGTTGTGGGGGAGGAAGGGAAAGGAGAATGTTAGCTGCTTTGAGACTCCTTAAAGGGAGTGAAAGGCGGGATATCAAATCCAAACTCTCTTCTTCTTCTGCTTCTAAGCTTGTTCTTACGTTTGCTGCTTTTAAGGTTTTGTTGCAGCTGTTTATACATTGCCTTTGTAATTTTTTCTGCTTACTGTTTCATGTTTGTAAGCTGTTCTGAATGGTCTCCAGAAAAGTAGGGGGAGTATAACTTTTGGGCAGCCTCTTAGTAACACTCATTAAATTTTGTGTTAAATTATATCAAAGCTATGTATTAAATTTCAGTAACCACTGCAAATATAAAGTAGAAGGTTTACATGTATTCTTTTGTCTGTAGGTCCCTTAACATGGACTTTGAGAATCAAGACAAAGAAAAGGACAGCAGCAGCTCATCTGGGCCCTTCAATGGCAACAGCACAAATAACAGTAAGAACTTCTTGCTCCATAAGCTGAGGATGCAGAACTTGGACCGACCTTGGTCTTGCAGGCTTGTGATTGAGGCCATCCTATCCGCTGTTGGAACAGGGCTACCCCTCCTGGGTGTGAACCACATAATATGGCTGTCCTGTACAAGCCCTGCCAAATTGAAGGGTGGATAATTGATTACAAAGTCTTGTAATAATTCATTTTGTTTTGCATTGTTGACTTGAAGTTCAACATTGCACTGTGTATGTGCTGTAGATGAGTGGTTCTGTCATTGGTGCCTGTAGTATAAAGTTTTGTTTGAGACAGGTAATGCTAAACTGGTAGAGATGGGCAAAGCTACCTCCTTTAGTTCTGAGGCACATTTGTCTTTCTTTACCTGCTGTTCTACTCCAGTAATCAGTCATCTGATGAGTCACAGATTTTCCCCCTTCACAAGCACACACATTTTTTCCACTTCAGTACAGTATACAATATTATATCTAGTTTTCCATGCAAGATACACTGTGTCCTTTTTCTGCTTCTCCAATTTCCATTGCCTTTTCTTTAGAGTAGAGACCAATAGTGCAATCCTATGCAACTTTACTCTGAAGCAAGACTCACTGTGGAGCTTATGCCCAATTTAAACATGTCTGGGAGGTACATGTAAGCGCATCTGATGCAGGCAAGACCCAATCTGTGTATTTGATGAACACTGACAGTATGTTTTGAGGGTGGGTGGGGTGCACATCAGCGCGCGCTCCCCCCCATCTCTCTTTGGGTGGCATGGTGGAGAGTATTATTGGGATCGCAGAAGGAAGGGGGCAGAATTTTTTCCTTTCCTCTCCTGCCACAATCCTGACAAAAAATTCTCCTTTGCAGCTGCAGTTTGCATTGAGAGGAGAGCTCCCCTTGGCACCCTGAGGCAATTTTCTCCCAGTGCAAATAGCAGCTTTGGGACTGCAGCAAGAAAGGAAATGGTTTAACTCCACTGCCTGTTGCAATCTCTGATTATTATCAGCTCCCCTCCTCACAAAGCACGGGCACACCAACTGCAAAAGTATATATAACATCATGCCTAAGCTTTGGTTGTAAAGGGGGAGGGGTGAACATCAGGTAGGAATGCACCTGAACGTTAAATGTGTGCCATGTGATGCCAAATAACAAATGTTTCCTTTCCTTTAAAAACTAATAAAATAAAATTCCTGCAGGTATCCAGACCATTGATTCAACACAGGCGTTGTTCCTTCCCATTGGGGCATCTGTGTCTCTCTTAGTCATGTTCTTCTTCTTCGACTCGGTTCAAGTTGTCTTTACAATATGTACAGCAGGTAACTGCCTTCTCTTC
The DNA here is from genome assembly GCF_965112155.1 of Podarcis liolepis. Taxonomy (NCBI): domain Eukaryota; kingdom Metazoa; phylum Chordata; class Lepidosauria; order Squamata; family Lacertidae; genus Podarcis; species Podarcis liolepis. The sequence continues at coordinate 27,503,767 of NC_139566.1, read as the reverse complement.
ACTTTCCCCCATCTTACATAGGGACTCATTGTTGCTGGAAATTGACACAGTTTTGAGGATGTCATATGAAGAAACTGCTTGTAGAAATACTGGTGGTTTCCTTCTATTTTTGTATATAACAGCTAGAAACTACCTATCAATGTATATAAAGTCAAGCACATAGAGGCTGCAGTGTTTTGTCCATTACTTGCTTTAATATTTTTTTTCTCTGTTACAACTTTCTCCACTTTAGCTGAGCAGCAGATTTTTAAAAACAAGTCTTGTTAAATGTACTTGCAAAATCACAGGCATCTTGGATCCTCTTAGAGGCACTTCCTCCTTTTTCTCACAGGGGCATAAATCTTCCAAGATGGTGCCTTTTGGTGCATCCTATAAACAGAGTATGGTGTGGGGTTTTCTCCAGAACTATTGTGTTTGTTCATAATGCAGGTTTCATTGGTCAGCTTCCTGCCCTACAATGGCTTTTGTGATGAGCAGTGGCTAAAAATATTTTAAATAAATAAACTGGCAGTCCCATGCACATTTGCATAGAAATTCCATTAAGATTGGTTGAACTTCCTTCACAGGAAATACAAATAGAAATGGGCATATTGATAAGAGATGATTGACTAACATCTTTAACAGCAATTCATTCTAAGAAATGATTGAATTCTCTACCACGGGGTTTAGTAAGGGCCACCAGCTTGAATGGTTTTAAAAATGGATTAAACAAATTCTTGGAGGATTTACAGTGGTACCTCGGGTTAAGTACTTAATTCGTTCCAGAGGTCTGTTCTTAACCTGAAACTGTTCTTAACCTGAAGACCACTTTATCTAATGGGGCCTCCTGCAGCTGCCGCGCTGCCGGAGCATGATTTCTGTTCTCATCCTGAAGCAAAGTTCTTAACCTGAGGTGCTATTTCTGGGTTAGCGGAGTCTGTAACCTGAAGCGTATGTAGCCTGAAGCATATGTAACCCGAGGTACCACTGTATTTAATAAACTCAAGTTGCTGATTCAAATGTCAGTGTCTGTAATAAACTTTAACTTATATTTCTCTTGATGTGATCTGTCAAGCTATCAGATTTGGTAGGTAGTTACCTGGAGAGGAGCCTTCTCAGTGCTGGTGCCCTCCCAGTAGAATCCTCTGCCTAGGGAGGCTCACCCCAGTACCTCCTCTATTAGAGGATTTTAAGCAGAAACTGGATGTTAATTTAGGGGTTTGCAGGAGTGGGGTTTTTTTTGCACTTTGGCAAATGGTTGGACTACAGCAGGCATGTCCAACAGGTAGAAAAGGTAGACCGTGATCTACCAGGAGATCACTGGACTTCTGCGGTAGATCACTGCCCCCTGCAAAGAAGCTCCAAAAATCCCTTAAAAAAGCTCAACAACTTTGACCTGAACCCCTCAAAAGTGGGTAGATCACTGCTAGTTTTTAACTCTGTGAGTAGATCACAGTCTCTTGGGAGTTGGCCACCCCTGGACTAGAGGATGTTGAAGCCACTTCCAGCTTAATGATTCCAACTCATTTTTGCACCAGACAAAGAGAGTTTTATTTTCCCATGCTTTTTATCTTGCCTCTTTTATCTCTGCTGATTGCTTTTACACTCTTTTGTATTTGTTTTATTTCTGCTATCGTGTTAATGTTTTTGTCTTTACATTTGCCTCCACCTCTGTAATTTGAATTATTTGCAAGTCACCCTGAGAACCTGTTGAGAGGTGCGGTATAAATTCATGAGAAGGTTAATTAAAAAGAGAACTGCAGAATTCTCCAAAGCCAATGGGCACATTCTTCTGAGAAGTTCTCCTGTAGAATACCCATTTAAATAAATGCCATGCAAGGGGCCAGAGCCCTGTTTGTTTCAGTGGGATTTGCATGGGAGGACTTCCTGCAGGATTGTGCTCAATATGTGGTGATGCATTTAGATGTTTGCAACAGTTAAATATTACCCATGGAAATTAGTCTCTGCGTTCCACATCTTTGGCCCACTGACAAAAATGTGGCATTTCAGAAGAGTTTCCTAGCCAGACTTAAATGTTTTGGGTCAGTCTTTTGACCAAAGCATTCTGTGTGGGCTCTCCCCACCTTAGGAACATACTAGTTTCATGATTATAATTTACTGATAAATTGCTTGGACTTCAGATGTTTTCCAGCAAAATGCAAAAAGCCCTTCACAGACGTTTTAATTAAAGTTCAACTTGTGTTTTGGCCACAGATTTTTTTTTTCCCTTCACATCCTTGGCCACAGATGTTGACATGTGTTAGTTTTCTGTGCTTGTCTTGGAGTTTTTGCAACATTGGTCTGTATTAACATTGCCTTTTCTCTCTCTCTCTCCATTTCTCCAGTTCTCGCAACAATAGCCTTTGCTTTCCTTCTGCTCCCAATGTGCCAGTATTTAACACGACCTTGTTCACCTCAAAACAAGTAAGGAAGGTTGTTATTTTTTTGTTCTGTGCAGTGCAAAGAACCTGTTGTTGATTCAACAAGATGGGCCTCTCTGTTGTTGGTAGAGCTTTCGGCTCTGAGAAGAAGTTCAAATACAGTCCTGCCCCTGCTTTCCACGCCTGTGTTTATAATGCACAAAGAGGGTATTGCAGAGTTCTTCTGCGGTGAGCTCTAAACAGAGCCGACCCACATTTGATACCTCCCCACAGTTAATGTGAGGCACGCTCTCTTGGGAAGTTCTCCTGCACAAATAGCACAGGAACGAAGAGGAGCTTGCACAACTTTCCTTCATCTCAAGGCTTTCATATTCAGAAGAGCATCCAAGCAGACTTTGCCTTGGGAGTCACAGCTGCCTAATTCCCACTCGCCTGCTCACGGTGGCTTGAGACAGCTGCTTCCCCCAGGTCTTGAGGACAATGTGCTGCTCCCACCCCTGCAAGGCTCCTGCTTTTGATCTTACAGCAGAAGGGGTGGGGGCAAAAGCGTCACACACACACTACTTCTCTTTTTTCGGCCGCTTCTCAGGAATCACCACTTCACCGTGCCAAAACTGAAGTATATGGTTATAGGCAGAAATAATGACCTGTTTGGATTGACGCCGGTAGGGTTGGTTCATAGTGGTGGTACTTTTCTAGCTGGGGGACAGAAACACAGTTGAAATTCATTTTTTTGCAGGGGGAGGGAAGAATTCTGGTCACAAGCACTGGCTCTAGAGATCATAGGCAACGTTTAAAAAAAAGTCCAGCTTTTATGACAGCTTTGGAATAATGTCTTCTGAAAGCTGTATCCTAAAACTACACCCTCCACCCCCAAATTGGCATGAAGGGGTAGAACACTTCTGACACCCTCTCAGCAGAAAGCCCAAGAATAGAGTAGCCAAAATAACCCTTTCATCTAATTTTAGGATCTTGGCAAATGAGTCAGGTTTGTGGGGCAGATCCTTGAGATCATGCCTTCAGCACCTTTCCTTAGACAAAAGCCTTGTCACTAGGGCATTTCTGGTGCTCTTGAACCCAGTCCAAATAAGAGCTGCAAGAGATCCCCCCTCCCACCTCCTCCTCGCTACATACCAGAGAAGAGCCTTCATTGTTTTTGTGTTTCTGGTGGTGTTTTCCAGGATTTCTTTTGGCTGCTGTGGGCGTTTTACAGCTGCTGAGCTGCTCTCTTTCTCCCTCTCTGTGATGCTTGTCCTTATCTGGGTCCTAACTGGTCACTGGCTCCTCATGGACGGTAAGTGCTGCTGAATATGTGGATCTGGTTACTTGCGTATAATAGTGACAGGTTGAAAAATTGTTAGTGGAAACTTTTCTTGCATTCTTTACTCAAAATGAACTCTATGCTTGCCATGGAAGTCTGTGTGTGTGTGTGTGTGTGTGTGTGCGCGCGCATTGTGTAAGGCAGTTTTTTCCAAGTAGTGTGGCAAGAGAGATTAATAAACTGAAGGTCCCTATGAACACAAAGTCCCCATCCAGAGAGTATGCTGCTGTTGTGCCTCTGCCTGATTCACTGCTTTTTCATTTGACTGCATGGAATGTGATGAATCCTAAAATCTTGGAAGGCACCCAAAGGTCATCTAATCCAACCTCCTTCAGTGCAGGAATCTCTGCTGAAACATCCATATAGAATAAGAGAATCTTATGAGTAATCATAGAATCTTGATCATTCAATTGCTCCTGATGCAGGCAGGCAGCAGAATGGTCCACCCTTAGAGGAGACTGCCTGTTGTATGTCAGCAGCAGAAACTGTTCAGGGTTTAGAAAGAAGCAGGCAGAAACATGGAGATCTGTACTATGACATAATTTTAGTGACTTTCATATAAAGCAAATATATAAGGAGGAATGAAGTTCTTCCACTTTTAATTTAGAAAAAAAGGGGGTGTCCAAGCTATCAGAAGCTCAGAAAAAGCTCACACAATTACTGTGAGCCAAAGAAAAGCGCTCTTTTCTGTCCAAAGTGGGGTGTGGGTTTAGAATTAGTCAATCTAACACTTGTCATTATGTAATAGACTGCAGAGAAGGAGAAGTGCAGAACTTCCAGGTTCTTAGGAGTGGCAACAGCTTCACTGGTGCCCTCATGGAGGAGTAGACAGTTGTGCAGACTAGTGACTGATTTTCAGAGACAGAACACATTCACACACATAATGAGTCATGGCTCAAATACAACAACAAGCTTAGCAAAGTGAAACATTTTTGAAGTGCTGGTGTCTCCAGTACTTTTACATGTAGCATCTGACGCAGAAAGGGTGCAGCCTCCATCACTTGTCACACAGGCCTCAGCCGCTTTTCCAAGGGGCGGAACAGCAAACAGACAAGAAAGTTCTCTCTCTGCAGAAACTTTAGTTCAAGTCTATGCTAATGATAGCTCAAGCCTGTCTGTTGTGGGGGAGGATTTCAGTTTTACAAGTAGCTTGGGGAGAGTGTTCTTCTTATTGTTCTGAAAATTAATTATTAAAGTCACACATGTTTCTCTTCAGGCAGCCCTTCTCATGGTTGTGATCAAACCATTAACATTACCATTTGGTTGATTGCCTTTCCCACATGTGGATAATTATTCCAGATGAGTCTTACCTTTCCCAACCTGTATAAAGAATTGGCAAAGGCACTTTTGCATTGCTGTCTCTTGTCTTGAACAGTGTGTCTCATGTCAAAATTACCAAAATATTATTGCCTATATGGAGCATGTCAGTAAATTTTGGCTAATGAATCGTGGAGTGTTGTGTACATTCCGTGCTGCTGCAGGTTTACTGAATGCTTTTCGTCCTCTACTCTCTTTGCTTTTAATCGTTCTTAATCTCTAACATTTGAAAATGTTACATTGTGTTAATATTACTGACATAGTTGGCTTACACAGATACTGAAAGAGCAAGTTTCTAGGCCTTAAGATTCAGAGAGATAAACCATTCCCTTGCGTTCGCCCATTTTGTTCCCTGCCCAAAGCAATTTAGGATTTTTGAGAGGTTGATCTAGAGAAGCATGTTAAACTATGAAAGCAGATTAATTGCTTGGATATACAAATTTACACAACATATTCAGAGGACGAAACAGGATGTCTGCCTTGCAGAAATTAGATTTTATTTTTTTTTTGGCCAAATACACATAACCATATATGTCCGTAGTCTACACTGGCAACTTTCCTCCATTTTCAAGCTGCCACTTCATTTCCAAGAAGTATCCCTACTCTGGTGTGGGTACAGTAGATGTTTTGTCTGTAGTCTTAGGCTTATTTACCAGCAACTGTCACCTTGCATAGTGATCCAACTGTTTTGTTGCATTTCTGTTTTGTAGCTCTGGCCATGGGCCTGTGCGTTGCAATGATCGCCTTTGTCCGATTGCCCAGCCTCAAGGTTTCCTGTCTGCTGCTCTCGGGGCTATTAATTTATGATGTCTTCTGGGTGAGTTTCTTCTAGTTTCTTATGCATCCCTATAACCAGACAAAGAGTTCTTCTGACCTTGATGGCAGGCTTACAGCACCCATCACCTTGGACATCTTGAAATACTGTCACTGGGTACCAGGGGGCATCTATAGGCACACCCCATTTTGTTGCTGCATTTCAGTCATAACTTTCTAAAAGGCTTTCCCCTTCACTTACATTGTATTTTTTCCATATCACTCCCGGGACCTTCCCCAACTCAATTTTATCTTTTTCATAAACTTCTTTGAGGTTTGTTTGTTTACAATCTAGCAGCCTATAAGTTTAATTAATTAACGAATTCAACTTTGTGTAGGAAATAGGTGTTGAAGATCCCCCCATTGTCCGGAAGAGGCTGATTACAGACTTTGGCACACCTTAGAGGGTACCACCTTGGTCTCACCCAGCAGCCACCCCCAGGCAGTCAGAGAAATTTGCCTCTTTAGAAAATTTATATGTGGCTTTTCAATTAAAAAATGCAACATGGCAACCATATAGCTCCACTTTTTGATTTTCATGTTTCATTGCATCTTGAAGGCCACATTGGTCAGATGGTATCAACACCTCTTTTTTTCCTGAACACTCTTGTGGAGGAAGCTGTTGGAGCTTCTGGGGGAACTGGTATGAAAACTTCCCACCCTGTCCTCTTGTTGATTACATCTTTGTGAGGCTTGCAGTGGCCGCAGTGCCCCCCACCCAATCGTCCTGGCAATGTGTTATTGACCACCAGGTCTAGATGGCACAATATACACTAAAGGAACATCTTTTGAAGATGTTTTACAGGTTGTATATAACTCCCAGCAAAATATCCAAAATGTATAAAACGAGATCTTATACGTGCTGGAGGTGTAAACAGGCAGAAGGGACACTGTTTCATCTGTGGTGGGGTTGCAAAAAAATTAAGAATTTTTGGGATATTATATATGAGGAATTTTAAAAAAATGTTTAAGCAAACTTTCATAAAGAAACCAGAAGCCTTACTCTTAGGCATTTTAGATTCAGATATTCCAAATGAAAAAATATAATATTCTTATATGCTACAACAGCAGCAAGAATATTAATTGCCAGAAATTGGAAAGGAGAATTAGTACCAACAAAAGAGGAATGGCAGGATAAATTATTTCAATATCTCAAACTGGCAAAAATGGCAGAAACCATTAGGAGACAGCCAAACCAAAAGTTCAAAAAGGAGTGAGAAATTTATAAAGAATATTTTAAAAAACAGTGCCCTCAAGTTAAAACCTGGACATGCTTTGATTAATTTTCGCAAACCACAATATGGATTATAAGTATAGTATTCAGATAACAAGAAGTGACAAAATGATTAAAGAAGCAGTTTAGTAAACAGATAAGAGAGACCTGCTTTGAGGAATACAGAAGTCTATTGGGGAAGGTAAGGAATTGGGAATTAAGAACATGGTAGCATAAGTTCTTTTGTAAGAACATATGGATTTATGGATGGATGGATTTTTTTATCATTTTTGTTAATTTCTTGTGTGTGTTTATTAAGTAAGAAAACTAATAAAAAGCATATTAAAAATAAATAAATGGCACAATTGGTTGGTGCCCCCAAAGGGCAGGGGTTGTTTCTCGCCTGTGTGGGTGGTATCAACAGGTCCCTTTTGAGCCAGAAAACATGAGTGTCCTTGTGGGTGTGTCCACTGCTGCCATCTTGCATCTCCTATAGATGCAGGTGGGCTTCTGTCTCTTAAGGAACATAAGGCTATCATGTATATCAGCCCCTCTTGAGACTAAGCAAAAGGGTTAGTGCCATGTCACTAGGAACTGGCAAATCTGCAAATCCTGTATCGTTTCATCTACTTGCTTCACTTAATGGTCTCCTGGCTCACAGGTTCTCTTGATCCTAGGCTGGATAATGAGAGAGATGCATAGCTTTTGAGGTGATCAAAAATAGCTTTTGTGTTTCCCCTGCCCCCCCCCCCAGGTCTTCTTTTCTGCCTACATCTTCAATAGCAATGTTATGGTGAAAGTGGCCACACAACCAGCTGATAATCCGCTTGATGTTTTATCACGGAAGCTCCACCTTGGACCAAATGTAGGTCGAGATGTCCCCCGCTTGTCGCTGCCTGGCAAACTTGTATTTCCAAGGTAGGAGTCACCTTTTTGCCTCCCATCCTTTACTGAGGCTTCTTTACATTTTGCTCTTGGGAAATTGTTTTGTGGTAGATATGCTGTTTTAAGAAGAACCCAAGAAGCGTTGGGGCCACAATTAGGAAAGTGGTTTCCTTTTTGCTTGCACCCTAACCCGAGGGTCTGTGTGCTGATGGTTGGTCAGAGAAGAAAGGTTAACCTAGCTCCTTGTTTTCCAGTTCCACAGGCAGCCACTTCTCCATGCTGGGAATTGGAGACATTGTGATGCCTGGCCTCCTTCTCTGCTTTGTCCTGCGTTATGATAACTACAAGAAGCAAGCCAACAGCGATTCCTGTGGTGCTCCAGGACCAGGGAACATCTCTGGCCGCATGCAGAAAGTCTCCTATTTTCACTGCACACTCATTGGATACTTCGTAGGTAAGGGGGAGGGATGTGTGCAGAAGTTGATGTGGTGAGTGCAGTCTGGATGAATCTCCCCCCCCCACACACCTTTAAAGTTTGATGTATCTTGCAATTGTGTGCAAGATGCTTTTAACTGTAATGTTTTTCTTAAAGGTTAGAAGGTGCTCATGCAGACATCTTGGTTTGGAGCACGTTGGTTTTATTTGCCAAAAGCGAGTAGACAAAGTTGCTGTTTGTAAACCTGAACTGAAGAGTGATAGAAGAGGAAGCTTTAAAAGTGTGCTGTAGGATAAGTTTCTGGGATTGAGAGACAGAGCAACGGTTGCACTTTGGGGTGTGCTAACGTTGTCTTTCCAAATAGTGAATGGAATTCAATCACTTGGCATCAGGCTGATATTGAAAAAACAAGAGGACAGAAGTCTTCCATTGGCAGTGACTGTTAAAGAATTGGAATGGTTAAATTGCAAGACTTAAAATTTCATTGGGAACTATTTTGTAAACACGTGAGCTCCATTTATAGGCTTCTGGAACAGGAATTAAAGCAAACTTGTTTTTATTTTGAGAAATTGTCTTTGTTACAAGCAGGATTTTGATGTTTTTAAAAAAACTTTCCAACAAAGGGTATCTTAAATCTAGATACTGAAAGCACAATACCAAGAATAGCCATGCATGTTTGATGTGTTGACTGCTTGCAAAGTATGTGTACAAAACATGTGTGTTTAGGGGATTTGCAAAGAGGAAATTGGTTTTGGAGGGCAGAGGGCAATTAAAGGAAGGAGCAAAAGAGCTCAGGGGCAAACTTGCCTTCTGTCTCTTTGCCTTTGCCTTCTGTCTCTCTGCCACAAAGATCATTTCTGTGCTTTGAAGTTTTTCCTCACTACCATGAGATTAGAAGCCATTTGCTCTGGAAAGTTAAAGCAGAGGCTTATTATTTAAAAGCTGTTAACAGAACTTTAGTTCAGGAAGCCGTTCACTTGACCTTGGTGCAGTTTGCATTGTGGAATTATCCTGCCATGATACACAGTGTCTCTCTCTCAAGAGAAAACAAAACAGCAAATACATCATCTAAGAGAGAAAGGCGCCCATTTGGGTGCTGTCATGTCATCTTGTCTTTTCTTATATTGCAGGCCTCTTAACTGCGACGGTCGCTTCTCGCATCCACCGGGCAGCTCAGCCCGCCCTCCTCTACTTGGTACCCTTCACCTTATTGCCACTCCTCACTATGGCCTATTTAAAGGTGAGAGGAGTGTTGGGAGTCATGTCTGTGGGAATCTCCTTGGGCACATCAGTGATGTACTGTCTAACCCCCTCCCCTCCCTAGCATCTGCTGTGCTATTGCAAGGCCCATCCTTTTGAATTGCTGTGCACAGCCACTGAAAGCAGCAAAAAAGAGAAGTTATTTTTGTTAGGATATATGCATCCTACAACATACTACCACTATATACTGTATATACTATACAGTATATACTATATACCTCCCCACTTACACGTGCTTTACTTGGGCGCAACCGCATATAGGGCAACTCCACGAAATAAATAAATATAAATCAGTTCAAACCTGGAAATGGTGGGAGAGAGCTGGAAAGTCCTTGTGACTCGCAAGGAGACACTCCCCAGAGCCTGAAGAGGTTTTAAAGGCAGAAAAAAACTTGTGGGCTTCAAAATAGTGCACGGGAGCCTTCGCTGCTGCCAGGCTATCCCGCTCAACAGCTGTTGGGCAGGAAGCTGTAATGCGGCGGGCTCAGTCCTGTTCCCTGTCCGTTCTGGCGATCTGGAGGCAAAGATACAGTATAGGTTGCTTTTTGTTATGTAGGGTTCCAAAGAGCTCTGAACTTTTTTGTTGTAAAAGAAGAAGAAATCACCCTAGTTCCCTGCCCTGACAAGGTTCCCCACTTACCTTTCACTTATGCTCACGGGGGTCTGGAATGTAATCCCTGCGTAAGTGGGGAGTTGCCTGTACAACAACAAGAACAACAACAACAACTCCTCTAAACAAATACAATAAAATAAATACCTGAAAGTCAGCAGAAAAGCCCACTTAGCAGGTATTAAAGTTCACAGTTGTCTGGTAATGAAATGATGTCAAGATGGGTGCTAGGGGAGCATTCCCTGATTTGGGTGATGCCACTACCTGTCGCTGCCTGTCGTACCTCCAGCTGGTGCATCCAAAGAGGTCTCTGCTATATCAGCCTGAGCTGCCAGAGGGCACTTGATACCATGGAAGCACTGCAGGCCTGGCCCTTCCTTGTGGGCTGGGGCTGATGGGAGTTGTAGCCCCAAACATCCGGAGGGCGCCATGTTGGATCCCCCTGGCGTAAATGTTACAGAGCAAAATATTCATCGTCCAGCTTCACTTTCTGAATTTTGCCATCTTTGAGCCCCTTGCCCCAAAAGGGAGCTTTAGCAGCCTGTTATAATCTGGGTGCAGGAGCAGCCCCTTTGAACTCTGTGAGTCTGTGCACTCTCAGTTGCTCACTCTTCTGTCCCTTTCCTTAGGGAGATCTGCGTCGCATGTGGTCTGAACCATTCCACTCCAAGACCAGCAGCTCACGTTTCCTGGAGGTATGATGGAACGGATGGAAAGTGACCGGAACTTCTGCCTGGTCCTTTTTTTGTGGCTCACAGCTTGGTTGTCCGTCCCTGTGGCTGGGCTGGTACTCAGGAGAGAATTACCAGTTTGTGGAACTTGTACAAATGGACTTGCTTTCTGGGAAAAGGAGGAAAGAGCAAAGGCATTTTGGTGGTGGTGGTCAAGGGAGTGGGGCTTTTCCCCTCCCTTCTTGGAACTGGAGACAGTTTGCCATGGCAGCCGCCTCCCTCTTCTTCCTTCCCCTCCTCCTCCTCCTCCTTACGGATTAGTGCTAGGCCATCCGGTGTTCCTCAGGGGAGAAGGAGGAGGAGGCAGACTGACAGACACTTTCTGGTGAAAACGGCATAGAGTCATTGAGGAACTTGTGAACACTAAGAGGAGACAAATGGTCACTGCGCTTGGAGTTTCTTGGGAAACCCTACAAGTACTTTGAGACCAGTTTTCTGTTGGACTCCGGTTTCAGAGAGAACTGAGACAGAGGTTTTTCTGTCGCTATAATCTTTTTTTCCCCCATTCAAATTTATTAAATATGTTCTGTGGTGTGAGGTGACTTATTAAATCCACAGACATTTGAGTGACTTCTTGCAGTACACGATATAAAGACTTTGTTGTAAACAAGTTACATTTCCACCCAGATGTCATGTTGCAGTGAACAAGGGCACGACTTTTATACACACACAAATGCATACACAGAAACACACACACACATGCAATGGGAAAACCTGCTAGGATCATGCTTTGTAGCTGACAGGGGCTTGCTGTAATTTTTAGCATGTAGAGCAGTTTACTCTGGGCTTTCTTGTATATGGATCTGCAAATATGCTGCTGTCTTTCCCATTTCCCTCCATGAGTGAAGCTTCAGTTAAAAAAAACAACAACCAGTGTAGTATTTTGTACTTAGTGTGCTCCTGGATTTTAGGGGATTCTTTGATTTTTCAATCAATGTAGCAGACTTAGGGGAGGGAGAAAGCTGAAGCCCTTGACCCCCCCCCCCGGCCGAACCCCTATTTTTGTTTGTGGGTTTGTTTTTTACAACTTAATCCATTACAGGTTTTTAGTAGCTCCCCTCTTGACCCTGTGCATGTATTATAGCAGCTGTTGTCTCTGTGCGTTCTGATCATAGTAATGTATGACTTGTAAATACATTTTTTCTATTTTCTATTTTTTGTATTTTTTTTTGCATTGTTTGATTAGTGTGCTGTATTTCCCCCCATTCCCTTACGTTTAAAAAAAAAAGGGAGAGAGAAAGAGAAAGAGAGAATCCTGTCCTCTGCTGTTGTGATTGGTCAAAGTTTGTGATGACTGCTTTGTACCTGGGAGTCTCTTAAAACGTGGACTTTTCTAAACAAATTGTCCTGGCTATGTTATTTTTAACTGTTTCAAAGGTTCCTAAGATGAACTTATCTTTCCTGTCAAAAATGAAAGTTTCCTTTCTGCCCACTGGTTTAAAAGACCTGCCCCTGTATTGGGGTGTGTATTAGCTTAGCCCAGATTCTGGGAATTCCTGGCATTAGGTGGTGGTTTTAAGACCCTTCTTGTCCTAGACCAGATTAGGGAATCATTTTACTGAATATTTTCTCCCCTTCCCCCCTTTTCTTGCTGCTTCCTCAATTCTTTCTGGGGAGGGCTGTGTCTTCATGTCCTGTGAGAGCTTTCCAGGAGCATCTGGCTTGACTACCTTGGGAAACAGGATACTGGGTGCACTTCTGGCCTGATCCAGCAGGGCTGGTCTTATGCTTTATGAATTAGAAGCTGCCTTGAGGGAGGAAACAGGACCAGAAGATAATAAATAATTATGGAAACCACATATTTTTATTTGTTTATTTACCACATTTATATTGTACCCTTTCTTCTATCGTGGAGCTCAGGGCAGCAAATGTGGGATCCTGAGGTGGTCTTCTCCTTGCTCCACCCACGCATTGACTGAGACCTGCTGAGTTCTCTTCATTTGCCCTCATACCATGCTGAGGACAAGCAAAATCTTGGAAGAAAATGCTTAAAGGAAATGCTATTTCACCCCCATCTACCGCTGCCTTTTTTTTACGTGTCAGAGGTTATGAGCTGAAAAGTTGGGATTGGTTGGGTCGTTCCTAAATGATTTAGGGAACAGCTGCATACAATTCTTGCATACGACTCCACACAGAATTAACTAAGCCCTGCTTTATCCTAAAGTTCTTTTGCCAAGAACAGTTCTTAACCATCCTTGTGGACACTAGGATTATTATTATTTTTTAAGATGCATTGTTTCAGGAGACATGCTCAGGAACCTCATTTGAACAGATCACAGTGTAAAGTTCTTTTGCAAAGCCGCAAATATTGAAAATAATGTTCATGTTGGTTTGTTCAGCCGGCAGAGCAGGAGACTTGGCTTGCAAAAAAGGAGGGCTGTGTTCAAAAGTTTCATTTGTGGGGATTGGCAAGGTCCACTTATATGCTACAATACTGAAGACTCATTCTGTTTGGTCACCTGCGGAGAGGTAAGATTTTTATTAAAGGAACAGAAGAGTTGTGTATGAAGAGCACCCATTTCCTACATTCTGCTGGGAGTTCTGTATCCTAAACATTCCATTTAATTTATTCTAACATGTGCTTGCTTTGCATAACTTGCGCACCCCTAAGCCAAAGTACCTAGACTTTGGAAGTGTGAGCCATGAGCCAGCTGTTCTCAGATTTGGGTATGTGAAAGACAATACTAGGTTGGAGGTCTGGCAGTGGGATGGGGGGCAGGACAAAGGACCATTGAAGCCCCCTCTAAATGAATATGAATGTTTTATTAATACGGCCAAACAGCCAACATACCCCCTCCAAATGGCAGAACTTTTATTGATTTGCTGTCCTAATAATTACAAATTGTTACTTGCAGTTGTGAAGGATATATTTGTAATTTTTAAAATGAAAAGCACCTGGTCATTAACTTTTTCAGACAGCATCATAGCATTGTTCATCCTCAGCTTAGCAGCCTAGTTGTCAGTATGAATTAACTATTTGTTGCTTAAATATATATATACCAAACGATCAGTGTTCCTGTGAGGATGGGCTTTTCTAGTGAATTTAGAATTGGTGCAAGATGCCTGTGTTTTGAGTCAAGTAGCAAAGGCACCAGTGGGGCCAACCCAAGAGGATAGTAATTTGCTGTGGCCCTCCTGCCCGGTTCCTCCACTAGCTGCATGTGGCAAGCACACTTCGAAACATGCAGGAAGCCGGTCTGGCCACCTTCGCTAGAAGCAGCCTTCAGTACCTAAGACAAGCCTGCTGCGTCAGGCCAAAGGGGACCCATCTAGTGCAGCATCCTGGTCTCACTGTGACCAACCGGATGTCTGCAGGAAACCTCCCGGCAGGATTTCTGCACAAAAACACTCTCCCTTCTTCTGGTTTCCAGCAACTGGTATTCAGAAGCATTCCAACTGTGGAAGCAGAACATAGCCTTCATGGCTAGTTGCCATTGATAGCCCTCTCCTCCATGAATTTGTCTAATCTTTCAAAGACATCAAGGTTGGTGGCCTTCATGATAAACCCAGATTACATGTAGTACAAACTGGTGGAAAGGCTCTCCATGCCATGTAAATCTTACTTTAAAACTCAGCAGTTTCAAATTGGATTATATAGCAGTGGAATCTGACTCTGTCATGGTGCAGTAATTAATGCCCCACCATCATCCAGAGTGCCCATTAATTTGCTGCCTGTAGTTCTCTAAGATTTCCTAAAACCAACTGTGTGGAAATTATACATAATTGAGGCATTGACTCTCAAGGCCCTGTTTACTCAGAATTCTTTTTAAAAAACCTTTTGTAATAACCAGCTCTCTCAGCACATAAGGAGGCGAAACACTGTACAATAGTGGGTTAAATAACAGCCCTTAAGACAGGTAGCATTTTCTGCTTTGACTTTCCACTGCAGGAGGAAGGTGTGATTTTATAGTTGATGTTCCACAACCTTCAACATTACGTACCTGCTGTGCATTTATGATCACTTAAAACTCTCATCTGGTTTAACTGGGTTTATGCTAGTTCTGTAAGAAACGGATTCATTTATTCCACTACTAGTGATACTTCAAATAGGGCTTAAGTATATTCCTTTGTATTGTGTTTCTGTCCTGAACAGCCATAATATCACCCTGTTATGTGCCCTCCTGCTGAGGGGGACAGTGGTCTGTTGTGTGCTCATTGCTGGTGGAACTGAAGCAGGAGGCTCCCTGATTCGCAGCAGTCTTTGGAGCCATTTTGCCACACGAGCTATCACGATGCCAACTTCACCGTAATCAATTTGTCCAGTATCCTGGCTCTCTTTACAAAGCAGGTTTTCCTGTGGAAGCAGCAGCTGTTAATCCCACTGTTGTGTAATTTGGGATTGGGCCAGGAGGCGTTGGCCAGGGTAGTGCCTGCCCAACCTCATTGTATTGTGTTGACAAGTCTAGGGCTTTACTCAGCAGTCCTGTGCAGTTCCTGAAGCCCTTTGCTTGCTTCACTGGCACCGCCTTGGGGAATTAAGGGCACACAGTGCTGTTGAAATGTCTTTTGCTGAAAACCTATTCAACTGCTGCGTCGCCTCCCTTGTGCTCTCCGCAGAACCCTTCCAGGAGGTCGGAGGAACAGACCACATTTAGTGGGTGTTCACATGGAGGGGGAAACATTCAATTGCTCAACAAGAAATCTTTACGTGGTTAGGTTGAGAGTAGTGGCACCAAGTTGGATTCTACCCCTAGCAAGTGCCATGAATTCTACAGTGGCTGCAGCCGCATTGTATTGAATTGGAAGGGGTGGTGAAGTGTTCAGTCTTCAGTGGACAAAAAATGGCTTTGGATTTTTTTTGTGCTTCCTTTGTCTGCAGCATGTTGGGGGGGCACAGCATCTGGAAGTTAAATTCTTGAACTGATGAGGATGCTTGTCCATCCTCATCATTATTTATTAATTAAATTTGTATGCCGCCCTTCATCTGAAGATTATAGGGCGGTTCACAACAAAAATGCAAGATACCTAATAAAACAAAAGCAAAGCAAAACAAAATAATAACACCCTTCCCACAGACACATTTAAAAGGTCGTGGAATGTTAATCAGCCGAACACCTGGGTGAAGAGAAAGGTTTTGCCTGGTGCCTAATGATATGTAATGAAGGCACCAGGTGAGCCTCCTTGGGGAGAGCATCCCCCAAAATAAGCTAGTGCAAAAAAAGAGAGGCCTGTTCTCGTGTTTAAACCCTTCAAACCTCCAGGGGGGGGGGGGAGGAAACATGAAGAAGGGCCTCAGATGATGGTTGCAGAGTCTGGATCAGTTCATATGGGGAGAGGTGGTTTTTGAGGTATTGAGGTCCTGAGCTGTCTAAAGCTTTATAGGTCAAAACCATAGAATAGCGCAGAATAGTATTAGCTTTATTTGCTGCTGCATCACACTGTTGACTCATGTTAAGCTTGTGGTCTACCAAGAACCCCTAGATCCTTTTCACATGTAATAATGGCAAACCAGGTGTCCCCCATCTAATATTGGGGCTGCTGATTATTCCTGCCTAGGTGTAGAGCCTTGTCCCCATTTAAATTAATCTTGTTCGTTTGGGTCCAGTTTTCCCAAGGGCTTCAGTTAATGTAATCGTGAATCCTGATTCTGTCATGATTATCTTTCCATTCTCCCTATGGGCTTGGAGCTTGCAGAGGCTGGTGTTTGAAAGTAAAACCGTGCAGTTGAAGAGCACTGAGAGCTGGCGGTAAACTATTTGGGGGAGAAATGTCTCCCAACAGTTTTTGAGGAGCAAAAACTGTCATAAATCACTTGACGTGCCCCACAAGGGTTATATTTGCAAAATGCTTGTTTACAAAGCTATTGTACTACCAACCTTACTATATGCTTGTGAAACATGGACCACTTATAAACGCCATCTCCAACTCCTCGAAAGATTCCATCAACCGTGTCTCTGAAAAATTTTACACATCACTTGGGAAGACAGGCAAACTAATATCAGTGTACTGGAAGAAGCAAAGATCACCACTGTGGAAGCGATGATTCTTCAACATCAACTTTGTTGGACTGGTCATGTTGTGTGGATGCCTGATGATCGTCTTCCAAAGCAACTACTCTATTCCGAACTTAAAAATGGAAAGCGTAATGCTGGTGGTCAACAAAAGAGGTTTAAAGACTGTCTCAAGGCAAATCTTTAAAAATGTAGTATAAACACTGACAACTGGGAAACACTGGCCTGCAAGCGCTCCAGTTGGAGAACAGCCCTTACCAAAGGTGTCATGGGTTTGAAGACACTCAAATTCAGGATGCAAGGGAGAAATGTGCTAGGAGGAAGGCACGCTTGGCAAATCCACACCGTGATCAACTCCTGCCCAGAAACCAATGTCCCCACTGTGGAAAGACATGTGGATCCAGAATTGGCCTTCACAGTCACTTGGACTCATTGTTAATGGAAGACAATCTTACTCTGCTATGAGTGGATCTCCAAAGAAGAAGATATTAGCAAAGCAGTAGCTGTAAATTGCTCAGGACCACCATACCTCAAAGACTGCCTCTTTTCATATGAACCGATCCCAGCCCTGTGTTCTTCCTCTGAAGCCCTTCTTTGTGTGCCTCCACACGAGGTCTGGAGGGTGGCAACATGAGAACGGGCCTTTTCTGCAGTGGCTCCCCGTTTATGAAATGCTCTCCCTAAAGAGGTTTGCCTGGCACCTTATATATCTTTAGGTGCCTTGTGAAAAGGTTCTTCAACCAGGTCTTTGGATGATTAACATTCTACAGCCTTTTAAATGTTTGGTGTGTGTGTGTTGAGGGTGTTGTTTTTGTTCTATTTATTTGTGCTTTTACTTGTGTTTTGATGAAGGGTGGTATAAAAAATAGTAAATGGACAGGTTGCTTGCTGCATAGTTCCCAGGAAAGAGGCAAGGGAATTCACTGACCTTCACTTACCACAAACCGAACTGCAGATCCGGCAAGCTTGATAAAATGCTGAATAAGTTACGCTGGTTGCCAATTGCCCTCTTTAAATTAAGAAAAACTTGTTGGGTTAAGTTTGGTTTGTTTTTTTAATTGAAACTGGGAGCCCAAGTTGGCTTGTGAGCACAATGCACTCTGCCGGAAGCCACATCTTTCATTCATGCTTTAGATGAGGCCAGGCAGACTAATTCCCCAAGTAAACAAGAAAGCAGCTTTGGGATTTTTCTCAGGCATCAAATTAAACATGTTTATGGCCTTTCTAGGTTATCGTGGGGTGTGAGTGTCCCCAGAGAAGTGTTTCTGGTGTGGAGGAAGTAGGATTTGCATACAGAACAGGGATGGCCACGTCTACCCTGGCTTCTTACTGCAAGTGGTGCTGAGAGTGTTATGTTCCCACTAGGAGCTCGTTCTGCTGCTTCAGACCAAAGGGCCACCAAGTCCAGAACAGTTTCCGTTGTAACCAGCAAGTTATTTTCGACACATTCATAAAACAGGTTAGAAAGCTGACTTCTCTCATCAGTTGTCTAGTGCTAAAATCCTATAGTAAAATGTAGATGATGGTGATGATGATAATAATAATAATAATAATAATAATAATAATAATAATAATAATAATAATAATAATTTATTTATACCCCGCCCATCTGGCTGAGTTTGCCCAGCCACTCTGGGCGGCTCCCAATCAAGTGTTAAAAACAGTACAGCGTTACATATTAAAAACTTCCCTGAACAGGGCTGCCTTAAGATGTCTTCTGAATGTCAGGTGATTGTTTAGAGTGCCACTGCTGCTTGAAGTTTGTTCTATTTAGTTGTCATACTGAATAGCCACCACACCTCATCCTGTATGTACAATGTTGTATTGTAATAATTGTTATCCATGGTAGGTAAGGTGGAAATCAGCCACAGATGGCTGTGTGTAATTCTAAACATTGATTTTAGAAATTCGGCAAGGAGGTGGGGTTTGGTTGTATTTTTAGAGTGGAGTAAGTGGCCTGCATCTTAAATCTCCTTGCCCAACTGAAGAGGAGCCATTAGCTGTGAGAGCATTTGCTATAGCAGTTACTCTTAATTGCTCTTTACACCAGGGGTCAGCAACCTACGGCCCATGGGTCACAAGTGCCCCACGGGGGTCGTTTAACCGGCCCATGGACCCCCACCGCCCACTTGGGGAGTTCCTGCAGCCAGTGGGAAGCTGCGCACGCCTGCTCCATGCTGGAAATAGTGTTTGCGCATGCATGCATATGCACTCCGGTCCACCGCGGCGTCTGCGGGACCGTGAACCGGCCCAAGCCACAAAAACTTTGCCGACCCCTGCTTTACACTGTCAAAGGCCTTAACTGCTTTGATCGAATCATAGAGTTGTAGAGTCTGAGGATCCAGCCCCTCGCAATGGAGGAATATGCAGCTGTCCCAAACGGGGATTGAACCTGCAACCTTGGCATTACCAGCGCTGTACTCTACCCAACATCCAGGCTGAGATGTGGAAAGCTTTGCAGAGTCCAAGGTTGGTCTCTTTCTCCCCCTGCAAGTGAGAACCCACATAGCGGAGACCCCAGCAGAAGGAATGCTGGCAAGAGTCCGTATTGTATGCGAGAAAAAAATGCACAGGCATCTCAGTTTCTTTCCCAGACACTTCACATCACAGAGAGGATAAGGAGGATGCCTTTCACCAACCAGCAGGACATTGCCTAAGTACCCAGAGCAGCTGTGACTTTTATCTGTTGCCACTACTAAAAAACATGAACATAATCTTCCATTTATTGCCAGTGGTCCATGGCAATAATTACTATGCTTCCAGATTATTATTTATTATTATTTATTAAATTTGTATACTACCCTATACCCACAGGTCTCAATGGGTATTCTTAGTGGGTGCCCACCCTTGCACCCGACTAACATTCAGGGCAGTATCTGATGCTGGAGAAGAGTTTTCATTTAGCCTTTTATCCACATAACAGTTCTGCACTCCTGATCTCTGCTGCAGACAGAAGTAGTTTAAAGAAACAAATGAATGTCCATTAAATGCAACCTGAGGTTGTAGTGCAAAGTGGGGTGAGGAGAGAGAAATCAAACCCTTGGTAGTGCAATTTATTCATTTTGTGTATGTATATATATATATATCTTTAACTAAGGCACCTTAAAGGCAGAGGACACTTTTATCTTGCTGTCTTGAGACTCTCCGCTCTGGCTTACTGTTCAACTCTCACAGTGAATGCTGTGGCATGCAGTGACTGGCGGCCCAAGTCTCCTACTCTGCCCAGACTCTGGCAAATGGGGCTCTGTGTTGGTTTGTAACCAGACCCAGGGTCTACCATCTCTAATCGCACGTGCATCTCTGCAATAAAGTAGGAGGCGCTGAAACACAGATCTTCTCCCCCTCAGCCTCGATAAGCTTTCAACAGCTGCCCTGCAATGACCAGCCTCTGTATCTCGCTAGTTCCCTCGTAGATCTCCGTAATCCGAGCATCCCGGTAGTGGCGCTCCGCCGGCATCTCTGTCACGTAGCCCATCCCTCCCAGGATCTGGATTGCCTGAAATAAAAAAGCATCCCAACTGCATCAGCATTGGATGCTGTGGCTGCAGCACGGCAACAGAGATGAAAAATGGGGAGGGATGCACTTACATCCAGGAGATGGAAAGGAAGTACGCCACTCGCTCCCCCTACCGCATGCTCTGTTCATTTGCCAGGGTCATTTAAGAGCCCCACAAACCTACAGGGACTCGTTTGTGGCCACGGTGACAGAACGGTCCAAGGAGAGAGATTTCGGCTGTGTCTCTTGCTCCATGTAAGCCAGCAGCGTGCCAGCTGTACGGAAGGGGAGAGCTTCTTCCTCTGTGCTCATGGGCACGAAGAGGCACAGGCTTACCTGATGGGAAATTGAAGTTGCAGCCTCGGAGGCAGACAGCTTTGCCATCGCAGCTTCCTGTTTGGAGTAGAGGAGAGAAAAGTGCTACAGTCCAGGCAAACCTAACCCCACAGCCCTAAGTGTTGCGTGGTGATAAGGAGAGTCACTTGCCACACCAGCCCACCTTGCAAAACGGGGTGGGGTGGGGGATTTTCTATAGCCCAGGGAACGTTGTTGTTTTTTGGCCTTTGCACACATTTCTAGGGTGCCTGCAACCTGTCCGTTATCTGTGAAGACAAGCACTATTACCTTTGTGTAGGGCTTTCCGTTGTCCTTCAACATGGCGGCTCTCCATGTCAGCAGACGGGCGCTCTCGAGGGCCAGTGCCATGTCAGCCAGCTTGAACTACAGACACAAAACACCATGGTAGGTTGAATAACTCTGGCGGCCCTAGATATTCTGCACCATCCTTCCCCAAGCCAGTGCTGTCCACATGTTTTGAACTACAACTCCTGTTTGGGGCTGCGCTGGCTGGGGCTGACGGGAACTGCTGTTCAAAACATCGAAAGGCAAGGCTGGTTCTGCATGCAACAAATCAAAATGAGCACAGCAAGTACTTAACAGAAGCTCAACCACTATCCAGTTTCTGAATGAAGCAAAGCATATGCCTTGTCTCACTAATTTTGAATGTCTTGCAGGAACATCAAGTGGAAGACTAAGAAATCCATCCCATGTGGAACCATACACCGAGGATGATGGTTCTTTGAATGCCCTTGTGCCCCATGTAATTATAGGAGGAAGGGTGTGCCCTCTGGGCTGGTCCTGGTCAGGGAAACCATTTCACTTTTAAGATATTGATGTTCCCAAAGTAATCAAGTTGTGCAACAAGTACACAATGAATTCCAGCTCTTCTGTTTTGACATTTTTCTCTAAAACAGATTGGCAAACCTGCAGCCCATCAGCTGCTGCTGAAGGACAACTTCCATGCTGCCCAGAGCTGATGGGAGCACTAATAATAACAAGAATAACATTTCTGTATCAGCCTTCATCCAAAGATCACAGGGAGGATTACAATATAAAAACACAAAAATACATAACACGGTAACAAATGAAAACAAATACCCCCCCCCCCACGGTTTAAAGTGCCAAAGATTGTTTAATTAGCCAAAGGCCTGGGAGAAGAGAAATGTTTTTGCTCAGCACCTAAGTATATGTAACAAGGGTGCCAGGCAAGCCTTCCTGCTCTAGTTCAGCAAAAACAGTGGGGCTGCAGGTTAGCCTCCCTGATTATTATTATTTTTTATTTTAATTTTTTAAAAAAATATATTTATTAACTTTTCAGAGGGTATACAAAAAAAAGCAAAAAACAAAAATACAAAAATATAAACACATATAATTTCATTCACTTATTTTCTTTTAACTTATTTCTCGGACCTCCTCATACCTCCCCTTTTTGTATTCCAATTCAAATTATTCATTCAGCAAATCCTCACCCTTAATTTTCACTTAATTTTACACCTTTCTCCCCCCCCCCCAATTATCTTAATCATTACAGCTGGTAACCCACTTAACTTCTTTTTATCCAACATCATTCTAACATTCACTGATTTTATAATATTTCCCAAGATATATTATTATTATTATTATTATTTTTAAGTATTGATGAGTCCTGGAACTACAAAGAGAATAGCCCCTGTAAGAGAGAGATCTATCTATGTACCTGAATGGCCTGCAGCTTAGTAATGGGGGAGCCAAAAGCCACCCTTTTCTCAGAGTAATCCACAGCACAATCGAGAGCTGCCTGGGCTATTCCTAATGCCTGAGATGCAATTCCAATCCTCCCAGAGTCCAGGGTTTGCTGAAAGGAAGGTGGAAAGACAAAAAAATGAGTTTGTGCACTACAACCAGTCACATCAGGAAAAGCCAACTTTAACTGAAGGCAGTCTTAAGACTATGGAATGACTGGGCAGACTTTGCAAAGCCCAGCATCCAGTAAATTCAGGCAGCTGTTAGTGAAGCATGGAGTGGGGCAGTTTTGCTACTGCCTCCAGATGAGCCACAATGAAGAGACACACACAGTACAAACTTACATTGTCTTACACTATTTTAAAACTATCCTGGCTTTGCCAGAAGATTCCTGGGAACTGCAGTCTGGCAAGGATGCTTAGAGAAGTCCAGTTCTCACAATCCTTGGGGTGGAAGCAGTATTATACCAGTGTAAGTAGATTATGGCTTCAGGCTTTGCTGTCTCAGACTGTGATCCACCTGACCTTATCTCTTATCTATGACAAGAGACTAATCTCAAGGCCTGCCTTTCTATCTTTCCATTACTATTATTTATGATATGCACCACTTTGTGAAGCAAGAACTGTCTTAAATGGGGGGTTAAAAAACCAGAGTGCAGCTCTTGGGTTTCCCCAGAACCACAAACCTTTTGGAGGGGATACATACTGGAGGACCTCCTCTCCCACCGCCTCACACTGCTTTAATCTCTGCCTGTAAAAAGCCCCAAGCTCAGTCCCTTGGCAGCATGGCCAGGATGAGCCAAGGAAGGAAAAAAACATCCCTAAATCCCCTGGAGAGCTGTTGCCAATCACTGCCAACAATACTGAGTTTGGATGGACCAATGGTCTCTTTATAAGGACACAAGGTGCCTTTGCTGGATTAGGCCAGTGGCCCATCTGGTCCAGCATCCTCTTCTCACAGTGGCCAACTGGATGCCCCAATGGAAAGTCCTCAAGTAAAGGACCCCTGGACGGTTAAGTCCAGTCAAAGGTGACTATGGGGTTGTGGCGCTCATCTCGCTTTCAGGCCAAGGGAGCCGGCGTTTGTCCACAGAGCGCTTTCTGGGTCATGTGGCCAGCAGGACTAAACAGCTTCTGGCACAATGGGACACCATGACGGAAACCAGAGCGCACAGAAACACCATTTACCTTCCCACCACAGTACCTATTTATCTACTCGCACTGGCATGCTTTCAAACTGCTAGGTTGGCAGAAGCTCGGACAGAGCAACAGGAGCTCACCCCGTTGCAGAGATTTGAACCGCTGACCCTCCGATCGACAAGCCCAAGAGGCTCAGTGGTTTAGACCACAGAGCCACCCGTGTCCCATGCCCAAGCACAAAGGCCCTCTTCTGTCCTGTGGTTTCCAGCAACTGGTATTCAAAAGCATTGTTGTCTCCAGCTGTGGAGGTAAAACACAGCTAACATGGCTATTGGCGCCAAGCTCTTTTAAAGTCATCCATGTTATTGTCCCTCGCTGCCTCTTGTGGGAGTGAGTTCCAGAGTTTAATTCCCAAAGTGGAGTAGGTGGCGCCCCCCTCTTCCTCAGCCAGGGGATACACATTATTATTTAGCAAGTTTTACATACCACTTACAAAATTGTATAAAACATT
This sequence comes from Podarcis liolepis, assembly GCF_965112155.1. NCBI lineage: Eukaryota > Metazoa > Chordata > Lepidosauria > Squamata > Lacertidae > Podarcis > Podarcis liolepis. The sequence goes on along the minus strand of NC_139566.1, from coordinate 27,479,663 downwards.
TGTTAAAAATAGCAATAAAAAACACTAGGTGTAATAAAAAATTAGCAAAAACAGAAAATCAAATTTTAAAAAACCCACAGATGTTCTCATAGACATAGGCTAGCTCCTACGTACACTTGGGCAACAACTACCTATCCAGACAAGCAAGAGGCGTTTATTAGAGTTCACAGACAGGCAGTGAAAGGGTGCATTGTCTAAGGAGGGGCCTGTGGGCCAGACAGAGAGGGCATGAAGGACACGAGTCTTCCCCAACACACACTTTAAAAGAAAACAGGAACATAGTGATCCGCCAAATTCCTGAAAGGCTGAAAACAGGGCATGGAGGGGAAGAGGGTGCGAAGGCCAGAACCGCCACCCTTTGTGCTTCCAGTGCAGGCAGAGGGTCTGCTTAACCCCATTCCCTCCCCTCTTCCTCACCGTTAAAATAATTTACTCACCATGGCAATCTTGAAGCCCATCCCCTGCTCCCCCAGGAGGTTGGCCTTGGGGATCCGGCAGTCCTCGAAGATCAGGTTGGCGGTGGAGGAGGCTCGGATGCCCAGCTTGTCTTCTTTCTTTCCCAGGGACAGGCCAGGGGTTGGCATGGGGACGAGGAAGGCGCTGATGCCCTGCGCGACAAGACAGAACAACGTTGGCAAGTTGCTCACGCAGAAGGAGGTCTGCTGGCATGACCGGTGATCCACCAGTGGCTTGACAAGTCTCTCCAGTGTGGTGCAGTGGTTAAGAGCAGTAGACTCATAATCTGGTGAACTGGGTTCGCGTCTCCGCTCCTCCACATGCAGCTGCTGGGTGACCTTGGGCCAGTCACACTTCTCTGAAGTCTCTCAGCCTCACCTCACAGAGTGTTTGTTGTGGGGGAAGAAGGGAAAGGAGAATGGTAGCTGCTTTGAGACTCCTTCGGGTAATGATAAAGCGGGATATCAAATCCAAACTCTTCTTCTTCTCCTGCCTGCCTGAGCTGGGATCCCTGGCAGGCTATTTATGCATTGCATTCCACTTTTTCCTCCAAACAGCTCAAGGTAGCTCTGAATCCCCACAATGACCTTGTGAGATTATCAAGGTTGAGAGGCAGTGACTGGTTTACCCAGTGAGCTTCATGACCATGTGGGGATTTGGATCCTAGTCTCCCAGATCCTAGTCCAACCACTCTAACCACTATACCACCTGGCTGGCTATAAACCAACCTTCCCCAACCTGATAAAAGGTAAAGCAAGCAAGCAAGTTTTATTGCGGCCAAAGCCAGTGACACTAAACACCACAAGATCAAACAACAAGAAATCAACAACAACCTCAGAAAAAAAAGGTTACACAAGGGAACTTCGCAGTGTGCCATTCAGCAGAAGAGATTTACGCTTCCTAATTACTAAAGTGCAAAATTTAGCCACCTCATATGATATTGAGCTTGAGGAATCTTCCAGGAGGTATTTTCGAAGAATTTCGGGGGAGGATTCCAAATAATATTGAAGGGGTATAAATTTTGATAGAAGCGGTAAAATAAGTTGAACTTGTTCTTCACTATAAAATTCGCAAAATAGAAGAATGTGTGTGACAGATTCTACCTTATTAGACATACAAGAGCAGAGACGCGCATGCATTGGGACCCGCATGAATTTGCCGTACAGCACTGCTGAGGGCATTGTCTCAAAGCGGGCTCTAGAGAAAGCCCATCTATAGGCTTCGTTAGTGATGTTAGTTAAGTAAGGGGCAGCTGCAAAATTAGGCCAAGCTTTTAAACATCTATACGTCTCCGGGAGTAGGGCGCCTTCTTGTTGCAGTTCAATATCATAAAGTCTCCGAGTGATAATTGCTTTTGCCTTGTTCAAAGTTCCAATAAAAAGATTTTCAGGGTTTAGGCCAATTTGTTTGATCTTGTTAGTTATTTGCATGAGCCAAGGAGGATAGGGAACTGCGGCCAGGAAGCAGGGTAATAGTCCCTTAGGATTGTAATGGATTTTCAGCCAGAGGGATATTGCTTGTTCCCAGACTTTTAATTCCACTCTGGGCAGTCCTGCTTCTTGCCTTAAGACTGTGCTAGGTATACACTTAGGGGTAGCAAATAATGATCTTAAGAATTTAGATTGTACTGTTTCAAGGGTCTTAAGGTTGGCAGTGGGGCTAATTTGAGAGCCATATAGGAGTTGGGCTAAAGATTTTGCCTGAAAGACTGTTAGGGCCATCGGGAGGAAGCCAGCTCAAAAGGTAAAGGTAAAAGGACCCCTGACCATTAGGTCCAGGCATGACCGACTCTGGGGTTGCAGCGCTCATCTCGCTTTATCGGCCGAGGGAGCCGGTGTACAGCTTCCGGGTCATGTGGCCAGCATGACTAAGCCGCTTCTGGCGAACCAGAGACAAGTATTGTGGACTAAAACTCCCATTGGCTTCAGCCAGCACGGGAGCCATACTCTTATGGGAGTCGTAAGTCCAGTGCATCTAGACCAGCGGTTCTCAACCTGTGGGTCCCCAGATGTTGTTGGACTACAACTCCCATCATCCCTGAGCTCTGGCCTTGCTAGCTAGGGGTGATGGGAGTTGTAGTTCAACAACATCTGGGGACCCACAGGTTGAGCAAGGCTGATCTAGACCATCTATCCCATTTCTACTTCTGCTGGGCAGAGCAGGGAATAAAGGCTAGCAACAGAGTCAAAAGTTTCTCGGTCCCTCTTACATCACTGGGAAAGGCTGCATTTAAAAACAAACCAATACACCCCTGGGACAAAGCCCCTTTGTGTGGGGACCTAGCTCAGCCCCAGCTTTCCTGGTTGTGAAGACTGACCCTAAGGGCTACACTCACCTTATGCTTCAGAGACTTGTCTGTGGTGGCAAGGACCACCGTTGCAGAGGCATCCCAGGCGTTTGTGATCCAGGCTTTGGTGCCGTTCAGGACCCACTCGTCCCCAACCAGCCGTGCAACTGTTGAAGCAGCTCCGGCGTCGCTGCCGTTGCCTTAGCAAGAGAAAACCAAAAGGGTTTCTGACCCAAAGACCTGGCGCTGCTCCCTCTTGGAGAGGGGACTGTGAAAACTCAAGTCTTGACTCAGCAGAGGAGTCCCATCTCCTCGTGCAGCCCCATCCTCCAGCTGTATTTCAATTGCAGAATAAGCCTTTTTAACACACCCACCGCTCTCCGCCAGACCAGACTTTCTGGCTGCTGTTGGTAAGAATAAACAACCACCCTGAGCTAGAGACACCACCAGTTGTTTGTCTGTGTGTGTGTGTCCCTCCATCCTTGACCATTGGCTATGCTGGTTGAGAGTGATGGCAGTCACTAGTTCAACCACCTCTGGGGACCCATGGCACGACTAAATGTCATAACACAAGTTCCTTAATGCTCCACATGCCTAGGGAATGGATAACAACTTGCGGGGAACAGAATGAATGCAAAATATGCTCATTTGTGGTTCCCATATCACACTAAGCTTTATCTCCTCTAGGTTATTCCAGTTACAATAATTTTGTAAGATTCTCCTATTACACGCAGGTAAGTCAGTCCAGACCTGCCAATGGATTTATATTTTTGCAATGTTCTTTTAGATAAACTCTGTACATTTCCCACTTTCTATTAAATTTTTCATCGGTAACATCTCGGAACCTTGCTGATAACCTGGTTAGCTCTGCATATGACCGCATCTTATTTTGCCAGTCTGATTTGGATGAGATAGCGTCTCCTTTCCATACAAGCACTAGCTATTGAACGAATGTTTGTTTGTACAGTGGTGCCTCGCAAGACGAAATTAATTCGTTCCGCAAGTCTCTTCGTCTTGCGAGTTTTTCGTCTTGCGATGCATGGTTTCCCATAGGAATGCATTGAAAATCAATTAATGCGTTCCTAGGGAAACCGCCTTCAGACCAGGTCTGGGGACAGTCTGTCCCTGGACCTCTTCTGAAGGCTGGGGGGGGGGGACAAGGGCTTTTCTTCCCACCCCCAGCATTTTAAAAAACCCCGGGACAGCGGAGGACTTCTCCGCTGTCTGGGTGATCTTAAAATGCTGGCGGGCGGCATTTTAAAATCGCCCCGGGACAGCGGAGGACTTCTCCGCTGTCCGGGGCGATTCAAAAGCCCCTGGGAAGGCAGGCAGGGGGGACAAAGACTTTCGCCCCCCGCCCGCCTTCAGAAGGTGTTCCTGCCCCGCCGCCCGGCTTCGGAGCATCGTTCCGAAGCCCGGCGGCGGCGGGAGGAGGCGTTCCCGCCCCACCGCCCGGCTTCGGAGGAGGTCCGAGGACAGTGGGGAAGACGCGCTGCGCTTCCCCGCTGTCCCGGATATTTCCCTATGGGCTGTCGTCTTGCGAAGCAAGCCCATAGGGAAATTCGTCTTGCGAAGCGCCTCCAAAACGGAAAACCCTTTCGTCTAGCGGGTTTTCCGTCTTGCGAGGCGTTCGTCTTGCGAGGTACCACTGTATGATCTTTTTTCTGTGGATTACATATGTTACATAGTTTTTTTAAAAAAACAATAAAGCATTATTATTATTATTAAATGCAAAATATTCCCGTTTGTGTAATGTATGCAGGACACAGATTCTAGATTAAGAGCATCAGAGTAGCTCTGCAGATGGATAAGGCCAATGGGATAAGGCTCCTCTAGTCCAGCATTCTGTTCTCACAGTGGCCAACCAGATGCCCAAATGGGAAACCCACATGCAGGGCATGAGGGCAGCAGAACTCTCCCCACTTGATTCCCAACAACTAGTATCGGAGGGATCCATTGCCTCTGACAGTGGAGGCAGAATATAGGCAGTAGCTGCTGATAGCCTCCTCCTCCATGAATTTGTCTCACCCTCTTTTGAATCCATCCAAGCTGGTGGCCATCACTCCCTCTTACAGGAAGCTGAGTATAATTTCTTTTTAAGGCCCCCAAGGTATTACCTGTGTGCCTAACTTACCTGGTTCACTTAGGGCAAAGCACCCTATTTTCTCCCCACTGGTGAAAGGTGCAATCCACTTCTGTTTCTGCTCTTCAGACCCAAACTTCAAAATTGGTCCTAAATAGAGGGACTAAATGGGGAGGGGAGGTAAGACAAATTATACCAGGGGTTGGCAACCTAAGGCCCATGTGCCACAAGCAGCCCATGGGGGTAGTTTAACTGGCACACGAGCCACCCCCGAATCAAGCCGCCTGCTCGCTGAGTCCCCATGCGCTGCGCTAAACTGGCGCAGCGCAGCACGGGGACTCGCTTTCGTGGTGCCGGAAATCACATCTGTGCAGACATCGGAAATTGCGGGTGATCCGGCCCACGGAGGGATCTCCACTGGAGTGAACCAGCCCAGGCGAGGTAAACCTTGCCAACCCCTGAGTTATACTGATTTACACACCGCCCTGACCAGAATGCCAAGCAACCAACTCCATCCCTCAGAAGAATTATTCAGTGTGGAGGGGCGAGGGAGAGATGACACACTGGAGGAGGCTGCATGGAACAGCTCCTGGAGGCCTTAATATTATTACAATTTTAAAAAAACCTTTTATTAAGTGGCACAACAAACATAACAAAGCTTAGAAGAAGGAAAAAATAATACTACAGAAATCTAAACCACAAACAACTGAATGAAACTAGAAACAAAAAACCCCAAGAGGTTTCTATGTACAAACTCTGCAGAAAACGTTCTAATAAATGCAGAGGTACAGTGGTGCCTCGCAAGACGAAATTAATTGGTTCCGCAAGTTTTTTCTTCTTGCGAGTTTTTCGTCTTGCGAAGCACGGTTTCCTATAGGAATGCATTGAAAATCAATTAATGCGTTCCTAGGGAAACCGCTTGCCAGGCTGGCGGTGCGGAGAAGGGCTTTTCTCCCCACCGCAAGCCTTCAGGACAGGTACGGGAACAGAGGGGAAGGCGCGCAGCGCTTTCCCTCTGTTCCCGGGGCTTGCGTGGGAGGAGGGTTTTTCCTCCGCACCGCCAACATTCAGAACAGCATTCTGAATGTTGGCGGTGGGAAGGAAAACCCTCCTCCCACCCCAAGTCTTCAGGAAAGCCATCCGAAGCTGGGCGGCGGGAGGAGGCATTCCCCCCCCCCACCCGGCATCGGAGCTTCGTTCCGATGCCGGGCGGGGGGAGGAGGTGTTCCCCCCCCCCCGGCATCGGAGCTTTGTTCCGATGCCGGGCGGGGGGAGGAGGTGTGTCCCCCCCCGCCCGGCATCGGAGCTTCGTTCCGATGCCGGGCGGGGGGGGGGAGGCGTTTCCCCCCCCCCCCGTGCCCGGCATCGGAGCTTCGTTCCGATGCCGGGCGGGGGGAGGAGGTCCGAGGACAGTGGGGAAGACGCGCTGCGCTTCCCCGCTGTCCCAGAGATTTCCCTATGGGCTGTCGTCTTGCGAAGCAAGCCCATAGGGAAATTCGTTTTGCGAAGCGCCTCCAAAACGGAAAACCCTTTCGTCTAGCGGGTTTTCCGTCTTGCGAGGCGTTCGTCTTGCGGGGTACCACTGTACAGTATTTTAATTGATATATTGGAGTACACTCTAGGGGATTTCCTTTCATTGCCTAAAATATTAGTCAAACCAATAAGGCTCCACCAGCCTTTTGCAAATGCGCCTCTGCTTTTTATTTCTCTAACTATCCTTAGTCTACATGTCTGTTTCTCAACTAGAGCTGCCTGCTGAACCCTTGCGTTTCATGCTGTTAAATTAGCTCCTTTCAGGTCCTCCTAAAAAGTGGCGACAGTCATAAGTGCAGGAACCAAAAAGTATCCTATGAGGGGGTTTAATAGCTCAAGTCCATATTATCATCTGCAAATAAATTTAGTAGAGCAAGCGGACAGCTTCTTCCTAACAGACTGCCACGTAAGTCTGTCCATTTCACTGAAGACTTGGAACACTGATTACCCTGACACATGTCTGTTAGATGTGTTTATAGCTATCCCTTTCACTACATTCCTGTCAACAAATTGCTGAAACATTCCTATAAATAAATATATGATCACTTTAACAGGGCAAGGTACCACTTTTGCATGAACTTCAAGCATCAGGCACTCCAACTGTGCCGGCTGGTCAGTGTAGGAACAACTGTTTAGAAATTTGTGCCTGAATTTTGATGGTTTTCCTCTTCCCTCCCTGTCCTTTTTGCCTTGTGTGCCATGTTTTTTTTAGATTGTAAGCCCACCAGGTCAGAGATTGCCTTGTTTTGATTGTATCTTAGCCACACATGAGAAGCCACCTCATGAGAAGAGAAGACTCCCTGGAAAAGACCCTGATGTTGGGAAAGATTGAGGGCACAAGGAGAAGGGGATGACAGAGGACGAGATGGTTGGACAGTGTTCTCGAAGTTTGACCAAACTGCGGGAGGCAGTGGAAGATAGGAGTGCCTGAAATGCTCTGGTCCATGGGGTCACGAAGAGTCAGACACAACTAAACAACAACAAGCCACTAACTCTTAGGTACAATGAATGAATGCTAATCAAGGTTAACATCTGTGGGAATCTCTTACATTATTTACACTCATGATCACGCCAGTAGATGCACAGCCTCGGCTGATTTCCTCAACAGCGATGGAATAGGCCAAGTAATCAAGACCAGCTCCTCCATACTTCTCAGGTACGTCCATTGCAAAAAGTCCAAGGCTACCCATTTTCTTGACCTGTAAGTGGAGAAGGAAATGATGATGTAAAGCTGATTAGGGGAGGCAGCACAGTGGCAGAAACAACCCAGCTGAAAGCCGAATTAAAGCAATTCCACACTGGATTACGCTTGCCCTTGTCAGTCATCCAGCAGCAGCCATAACTTCTTCCCTTCCTAGCAGAACCATAGCAATTACTTAATTACAGAACAGCACATACTGCCAGGAGAAAGCGTACCACACGTCGTGCAATTCATTCTTTTATTTACATTAAACTGCTCTTTGAAAGAACATTTGTGCAAGGCAGCCTTGCCAATAAAATCTAAGGAGTGTGAAGCCAGTTCAATACAAAACAAGGTAATTTGTGAGCCGGCAGCTAGGATGGGCATGGCTGCTGTTTCTCAGGACAGAAAAACTGGTTATGAGAGAAAGCACAATTCAGTTTTGTGAATCTTGGCTTTCATTTTATTTTTTTACTCATTTTATAAAATTTACAAACCACTTGGTTGCAAAAAAAATCTCAAAGTGGTTTACGAAAAAAGGTGTTTCAATGTGTGTGTGTGAGGGGGGGGAGGTGTTTGTTTTTAAACAAATCAAGTTCCTAGCCCTCATGGTAGAGAAAACATGCTTGAAAGCATATGAGGAAGGTAGCATCTTAGAAGCCAGGAGGATAGCAGAATAAGCAGGCAAGAGGAATGGGTTCAGTGCTAACAGAGTGCTCATGTGGTCAGGTCCTGCTTGTAGCATTTAGTTAGTCCCTATGAAAACAGGCAGGATGCAGGACTAGATCAGCCCCTTTTGGCCTGATTCAACAGCCAGGCTTTTCTTATGTTCTTAGAATCAAAGAGGCAAATTTGTGCGTAATAAGGTAAACAGCCTGCATTATACAGGTTGCAGAATCCAGCTTTTCTGGATGCAGAATTCTGGTTCTAATACAGTCAAACCTTGGATCCTGAATGCCTCCTTTTTGGAACATTTTGGCTCCTGAACGCCAATTTTTTAATTATTTTTTAAAATGCTCCGGTTTTCAACGTTTTTTCAGAAGCAAACATCTGACGCGGCTTCCGCTTGAGTGCAGGAAGCTCCTGCAACCAATTGGAAGCCATGTCTCTGTTTTTGAACATTTCGGAAGCCGAACAGACTTCCAGAATGGATTACATTCGACAACCAAGATTTGACTGTAATCAAGTGGATATGAGCCAAAGGATTAAAAGTTTGTGCCTGCCTTGGGCATTGCCGAGACCAAGCTAAAAATCCCAATGGTCAAGGAGACCAGGGCATTAGGTCTCAGTCTCAACATGGATGCTCTTCTCAGGGACAAACTTGCTGGATTGCGACAGGCCTTTAGGGTCATTCAGAATATCAGACAGGGTGTTAGGATATTTCCGTTCCACCTTAAAAGGGAGCAGGCTGTGAGTCACAGAGTCTGCGTATTTCCTGTTCACAGGATGTTTATGTTTTCTGTTGCTTTCGTTTTCTCTCTCTGTCGGAGACACTGAAGCAAGTAGGCAGTCATGGAATTCTTTGTTCTGATCAACGCTGAATAAAACTTGTAAATAATGCTCTCCTGAGTGCAACTTTTGGCTGTGCATTATCTGCTGATAAAGAGTGTGCATGAGCTCTGGAATGTGGCAAGCTATTTCTGGAAACTCATGTCACTAATTGCTCATACTGCGTGACTACGGGAGATCGATGGATCGTCCGGCAGCCGGCTTGGGGGCCATGATGACTTTATCTCCCTGGCAGTATCCCAACACAGGGGACCTGTGTTACCAGGAGATGAGTCACATACATACCTGCTCTGCAGGGAAGCGATGCTCTTTGTCCAGCTGAGCAGCAATGGGGGCCAGCTCCTTTTCAGCGAAGTCCCGGCATGTCTGGCGAAGCATCTGGTGAGTTTCCGGCAATTCTACCGTCTGGTATACAGTGTGCAGCCTTCGCAGACATTGAAAAGTCCAAGCTGCAAATGGAAAAGCATGAAGAGCCCTTTCAGTCTGGCCCAGAAGACGTAGAGCTGGGCTGCTAAACAGGACACCCTATTGGGGACGGGCCGTAGCTCAGGGATAGAGCATCTGCTTTGCATGCAGAAGGTACAAGGTTCAATCTACAGCATTTTTAGGTTGGGCTGGGAGAGACGCCCTGCAGGAAAGCCTGGAGAGGCCCTGTCAGTCAGGATGAACAATACTGAGCTTGATAGACCAATGGCACAAGGCAGGGGTTAGCAAAGTTTTTGTGGCTTGGGCCAGTTCACAGTCCCGCAGATGCCGCAGTGGACTGGAGTGTGCACGCGTGTGCGCATGCATGCATAGAAAAAAGCTACTTCCAGCGTGGATGAGGTGTGCACAGCTTCCCAGTGGCTGCAGGAGCTTCCTGCAGTCAATGGGAAGCCGGCCAGCATCACGGAAGGCAGTCCCCACTCTGGTCCGGTTTAGTGCAGCGCACGGGAGCCGATCAAGTGGGCGGCAGGGGTCCATGGGCCGGTTAAACGGCTGAAGCTCTACGAGCTTGGCAAGCAGAAGGTCCCTTACAGCATTGCTAGGTAATATAATAATAATACAGTGGTACCTCGGGTTACATACGCTTCAGGTTACATACTCCACTAACCCAGAAATAGTGCTTCAGGTTAAGAACTTTGCTTCAGGATAAGAACAGAAATTGGGCTCCAGTGACGCAGCGGCAGCGGGAGGCCCCATTAGCTAAAGTGGTGCTTCAGGTTAAGAACAGTTTCAGGTTAAGAACGGACCTCCGGGACGAATTAAGTACTTAACCTGAGGTACCACTGTAATTTTATTGTTTATACCCCGCCTATCTGGCTGGGAATCTCCGAAAGCCTGGAGAACTGTTGCCAGTCAGTTTACACATTACTGAGCTCCATGTACCAATGCTCTGACTCTGTCTATGTTCTGGTCTCTGCAAAGGGGCAAAAAGAAAAAAAGAGCTGTCTCTAGCCATGTTTAACAAAAGAGTCTGCAAGGTTTCTTGCGGCATTCGCTGCTGAGTGAGCCGAAGAATTAGTCAGGCTAGGCTAGGCTGAAGATCTGCCCCTATCCCTTTCCACTGGGGAGGTCAGGGTTAAAGTCCTCAGTTCACAGAACAAAGGGGGTGACACAAGCTCCTAAAACTCAAGCACCCAGAAGCTGCTTTGAACCTGCGCACCCAGCACCCCGCCTCAGGGTCTTTTCATTTTACAGCACCCAATGCAGAGGAGACAAGTAGTACGGTCCAACTTTACAGCAGGGGCAAAAGTTTATCTGCCTGTAAAAGACAGCCGGCTTGTAAAGAACAGAAGAGGAATTGCAGGGAGATGAATTGCAATCCGAGAGGGAGCAGCAAACCGACAGACGCCCACGGGCTCCTGGCCAACTGAGCGGAAAGGTGAAAGGAGCCATACCCCTCCCTCCGCAGCCCCCTTGCTAGAGGTGAGAAAGAAAGCAAGGCCTCAAGGCCTGCATTTTCCTGGCTGGCCTTGCCAAGTCTGCCCTCTTATTAACACCCTACATTAGAAACATGCCTTCTGCACATCGAACAACAGTTGCCACCCCCTTGCGTGCAGAGGGTCCCAAATTAAATCCCTGGCAGGGAGGGCTGGGAGAGGCTCCCTGCCTGAAATCCTGGCTTCTGATAGTGTTGAGAATAGCTTCCTTGTTACTATTTAAACCAGGTCTTTATTCAGAACAATGAGGACTGGAATCTTACTGTATTTATAGAAGGGCTATGGCTTCTTTACTCAAACATGCATTTTGTTGTTGTTTAGTCGTGTCCAACTCTTCGTGACCCCATGGACCAAAGAACATGCATTTGGGGACTCCTAATTTATTTAAAACTAAATAAACGGACCTCTAGAACGAATTAAGTACTTAACCCGAGGTACCACCGTACAGAACTTAATTCATTCTGGAGGTCTGTTCTTAACCTGAAACCGTTCTTAACCTGAGGTACCACTTTAGCTAATGGGGCCTCTCGCTGCTGCCGCAAGATTTCGGTTCTCACCTGAAGCAAAGTTCTTAACCCAAGGTACTATTTCTGGGTTAGCGGAGTCTGTAACCTGAAGTGTCTGTAACCTGAAGTGTCTGTAACCCGAGGTATCACTGTATTTGTATGGTGCCAGTGTTGGGGATGCAAACCCCCATTTGGCTAAGGCTGTGACCTGGTAGTCCCACTCAGTTGAAGACTGGCTTTTAGGGGTGCTGGCTCCAAGCCATTTATGGCCACTGAAGTTTTAACGGCAGCATCTTGGGCTAAGTCTGGAAATGCACAAGTGGGGCTGGTGGTGCAACATTGGCGTTTGGACAAGCATTTGCTCAGCTACAGTTTGCACCAGGAAAGGTTTCCAAACAGTCTTCAAAGGCAGGCCCACGGAGAGCTCTGAAATAAAATACAGTATATTTTTAGACATATACAGAGAGTGAGCGGGCTTGCCAACTGAGGTCCAAAGGGCCACTGAGCCCGGGTGCACCTTCTGGATACTTGCAATCTGGGCGTGAAGGTGGCTGTGATTTGCAGCCGGTATTATTTTGAGATAGACTGCCCCTGTCCATGGAGGGTCCTCTGAGCTATCCCACAGTGGTATGTGAAGGGTCCCAGGGGTGTGTGGAAGAAGCCCCCAGAATGGGAGCCGCTCCTTAGATTCCCTCCCCCACCCCAACTGCTGCTGCCCCTCACGAAGTAAAGGAGTCTTCCCCAGTATTTTGCTCCCGCTCATCTAACCCCACCCCCCGCTTCCATCTCTCCTTGGTACGTGCCAGTCCCCCTCCGTAGCAGCCGTGCGGCTCCCGGCGTGTACCAAGGGGAGCGCTCAAAAGTTGCGGGGGGAGACAATTAAACTTGGTCGCCTCTGTTTACCTCCAATGCCGCCTCTGCGCCGCGCGAGGAGACCCGTCACCGCCGCCATGCCGAGCCCAGGAATAGACCGCCCTCTTTTGCTGCCCTTCCTGCCTGCCTCATTAAGCTCCGCCTCCTCATTAGCATTAATAGGCTCCCAGCCCCTCCCCCAACTTTTCTTTTTTTTAACCATTGGAAGATTTATTTTTTGGGAAAGCTTTTTTTAAAAAACACTTTTTAGCACTTTGCACTGGGTCGGTTCATTTAATTTTTTTTTGAAATGGAAAAAAATGCCTGAAGCTAAACCTCCCCCCCCCCACCTAGAACGGGATGAGAAAGAAAGTGAAGGGTCTGGGCCTGTCATGCTGGTTTTAATCATGTTTAATAACCCATAAAGTAGATGCAAGTTTCTGTTTTTTTTTTTTTTTTTTTACCTTTTCAAGTCTTTAAATTACTGCTAATTCTTACGTTTCTTTTTCGTAAACCACTTTTGAGTTGTTTTTACTATCAAGCGGTGTATAACTTTTATGAAATAATGAGATGCGTTTTATTTGAGGTTATTTCAAATGTTGGATGCGGGTGGTGCTGTGGGTTAAACCACAGAGCCTAGGACTTGCCGATCAGAAGGTCGGCGGTTCGAATCCCCGTGACGGGGTGAGCTCCCGTTGCTCGGTCCCTGCTCCTGCCAACCTAGCAGTTTGAAAGCACCTCAAAGTGCAAGTAGATAAATAGGTACTGCTCTGGCGGGAAGGTAAACGGCGTTTCCATGCGCTGCTCTGGTTCACCAGAAGCGGCTTAGTCATGCTGGCCACAATCACCCGGAAGCTGTACGCCGGCTCCCTCGGCCAATAAAGCGAGATGAGTGCCGCAACCCCAGAGTCGGCCACGACTGGACTTAATGGTCAGGGGTCCCTTTACCTTTACCTATTTCAAATGTTACATTTGTGCAACCGCACATTTGAGGATTTTATTCTTGGAAAGTGCTAACAGGCGTTTATTAAGAATGTAAAGTTTTAAAATTTGCTGCAAGGAAGCAAAATACTGTACTAATAAACCCAAGCACGTGTATGCAAGGTTCACCTGGTGCGAAAAGGTATGTATCGCACATGCCAGAGGAGCCTCTCTGGGGAGCGCATTCCACAGACGGGGGAATATGAATCTTGACATTCCAGAGCACATCATGAAGATCACACAATCCGTGATAAATCTTATTGACAGATGCAGAGGATAAACAAGTAATGGCTTCTCCTGTGGTGCAATGCGCCTGGCAACTAACCAGAAGGTTGGAGGTTTGAGCCCACCCAGGGCTCAATTGCAGGGGGTTTAACTAGAAGACCCTCGGGGTCCCTTCTAACTCTATGATTCTATTGCTACATGCTCTACTTCCCAGAGCCAACTGGCTGATCTTGTGTCAGGATGAGCCCCCTGGGCCAGATGGAGCTTCAACCAATGCAGTTTTTATGTCCTCTTAAAAGGTATTCCCATGAAATCATGCAAACTCGTGTTGCTGGAGCAGTGACAAAGCCACGTTATAGCCTCTGAAATGCTGCTCCTATTCTAGTCCAGAAACAGCCCCCACCATAACCTCAACCAGGAATTAAAGGACACTGATGAGCCCCTATCTCCTGCCTAGCCTCTTTTCAACAGCTAGCACCTATTCTAAGATGATCTGGACCTTTTTATTACCCACTTGTATTTTCAGGGTTCTCAGTTTTCCAGGTCCACAATACGTAAGACTTGCCTGGTCACCACCCACCCAGCTCCCAGCACTAAGGTCACGCAACAAATAAGACAACAGCAGCTGTGTGTTGATGGTTTTTTTGCTTTTTTGTTTTTAATTACTATTGCTTTCAACAAAGTAACATTTTATACAAACGAGTCAGCTAGTATACTGTAGGTTTAGGGAGACACACAAGATGACAACAGCATGGCGACGGTTCAATGTGGTGATCGTAATGGTCACACAGACTTCTTGGGACACTCCTGTCATCCTCTATGGAAAAATACCTTGACAGAAAAATATAACGTCCGTGATCTCTTTTCTGGAATTCACAAGTTTAAAAGGAACAACCTGCCACTCTCCAAACGGTCACAGATGCACACAGACAGACCAAAAATGGGTATATTATTGTCAGGCAAGGACCACAATGGAATAGAAAACCCTATTTTAAAAACAAATCTTGCAGGGGAAATCTTTCCAATGGCCAATTCAGAGACAAACTGGAGAAAGATGCATTTTGTCACAGTCCTGCAAATGTTCTTCTCCCTGCTGGTAAACTGATCGCAGGATACCAGAAAAGTTTTCTTTTTCCAGTCATCCCAGGAACATCTCTGAAAAATCAGTGGGACTGAGAAAAAACTATCCCTTTGCCTGGGTCTGATGGCCTTATAAAACCCCCCATTAATTAAAAAATAATAATACATAGGAGGTCCAAACATGTTTGCTGGTGCTTCACCAAATGGGAAATGTAACAGAGCAGCCCTGTTATGACCAGGTCTCTCCATAAGTTAGGGTGGGGCAAGCAGACAATGCAATGCGAGGACTTCAGTGCCTGCACAGCCACAGAGTATGAGACGGAAGCAGCCGCTGTCAACACCATTGGAGGGCAACAGTGAACCTTACAGATTAATGCTTTTAAGGCAGATACTTTTCATGGCAAACCTGTCATCAGTATCAATCTGCATACAATACAGAAGTCAATGTATTTCCAGTTTCCCTTCCTCATAGACACTTCTTGCTTTCAAGTGTCCTGTGTGGTTTATTCAACAGGGAAGGGCTCAGTTTCGTTAACAATTCTCCAGAGGGACGAGGACATGCAAAGAGGAAGACAAGGGCTTGAAATCAAGCCAGGGAGATGGCCTGCCAAACTTAGCAGAGGCCACGAGAAAGCCCCCGTCCCCCAGGTTATGGCTGGGGAGGAAGAACGAATCGTTGACACCTTCCAGTGGCAAGTAACCGCTTGGGGAGATGGCCCATCTATTCCAGTTATAAATTTAGGTGCCCCTGTCTTTGGATAAATGCTGTTCTTGTATCTAGCCCCCCACACCCTGCACTAACACTATGGTCAGCATGGCAGAAGCAGACCCTTCCCCTCCTCTTCCATACGCAACCCACGGATGCAGTGTTAGTGCGACAGGAAGATGGCTCAGGGGGTGGGGGAGGGAGAGACAGGCTTCCACACAGGAAGGCAGCATGTGGTCCCAAGGGGCAGCAGCCAAATGAGTGACAGATAAAAGCGCCGGCTGGACAAGGGCAGGTTCAACTTCTATCTGGTGGGGCAATTCAAAGAGCCCCTCTCTCTCTCTTGGCACAAAGTGTTCCAGAGAGCTCAAATCCACACATTTGGGCACGTCCTCTGGGGCATCAGGATACCTGTCTCTCGCTGCCCCACACTTCCTTCCCCATTTCACATATTTGGTCCCGCAAGGCAGAAGCAGCAACAGGCAGAATTTGACAAGCAAGCCCCTCGCCCCATTACTGTTTTCGCAATTCTCCTTGAAGAGATGGGAGCTTGCAAAGGACACACAGAGTAGTAACACTCAGAAGGAAGGGGGGGGGGCAGAGAGTTTCAGTTTTTGAGAAAGAAGAAGTGAGAAGGAGGAGAAGAGAAGAATCTGGAGCCCAGAGAAGGGGGCCAGCAGCTGGGAGTTTATTGCAAAGTACGGTACCTGCTCTTGGCTCAGATTGCTGCCCATCCTTCCCCAACTGCTCCTGGGATAAATTCATAAGAAAGCAAAGGCGGGACGTCCTTGGAAGGAGCCTGAGCAATAGTAAGAATGATGTTTAAAAGGCACCTGGTGTTTTTAATCACATTGACTCTGAAACCCCATATCACCACCACCTCCTCCTGTGGAATGAGGAAGTGTTTCCCTCAACTGCTCCTCTGGGAATGTGGCCTTGGACATGGGGAGAAAAGGCACCTTTCTGTGGAAAGCATCAAGCAGACTGCAGCAGAACTGACTACCATCATCAATCGGTAGAGACAACTGGGCCGCACAGTGCAGGAGCTGGAACATCACAAGTTAGGAAGAAAACAGGAACAAAAATACAGAGGGTTTTCTTTTTTTTAACCCACAAACTTGGATACACAGGGACAAAGAGCTCTGCCCTTTTCACCTTTATTACATCCCCAATATTTTGGGAGTGGTTAAGAACATCCTACCTTACAGCTAAAGAGTCCAAGCCATTTTCCTCTTGCATTTCGCCTCCTACAACGCTCTAATCTGTAACTATCCTCCTCCCCTCTCTAAAAGGGTTTGTTTCAGGGTAATGTGCGTGTGCCTCCACCCCCTCCAAAAAGGGCTAGTCTCAAGAGCCTGGAAGGCTTTCTCCCGTGCAGGCTGAATTAGCATCTGACACTGAACCGGCCCCCTGACTGCAAGGCCTTTGAACACCAGCTTAACTTTGAAGCGAGAGAAAGGCCTGGGAGTGGAGTCCGACAGCAACAAAAATACTGCTTTGTAGTTGCCGACAGCCGCCTCAGGGCAAGATTCCTGCTTCCCTGGCTGATACACACCCTCCTCCCCAGGCCCTCATCCAGTACTCCTTCCTCGGATGTGCCTAACCAACAGGCATAGCGGCATCTCAGCAGCAAAAGCTGGCTGGTTTCCTACACATTTAAATGGAGCCAGTAAAAGCTCAGAGCTACAGATTTCAAGAGGTAAAAATCCCTTATTTTCACAGCCATGCTGATTCTGTTACATCTCATTGCACTGGGGAGCCTATGGAGTCCACTTCAATAGTGGCGCAAACCAAGGTAGGCAATACAAGCTGGTTAACACCACCATTTCTTACACTAATACGTTTTGCGACACAAACAGAAGATTTGTCCTGGGAAAATCTGCCCTGCTGCTTGGACAGGCTCCACCAGGCAATTCCTGGCTCCCGGTAACCTTTGCCCACCTTCAAGGAAGGTTCTGAGATGCAGAACGGAATCTAGGCTGAAAGCTCATCTCAGTCTCCCTCCCCCTAAGCTGGTTGGCAGAAAAGGCCTCACAGTGGGACACAGGCCTTTTTTTTTGCCAACCGGTACCCAACAGCGTTTAAGGAACATTCAAGACCACAGAACGAAGCCACAATCTGGAGCATCCCTTAAAAAAACACAACACCTCTCCTTTTGGTTTTGTTTTTCGGTTGGTTCTGAATGGTGGGCCCTCACAGTCAATCATACAGGCTGGGTCACCGATTTTGCCAAAGTGATTCACCAGCCCTGCCAAAGGGGGGAAACCTGCTATCTGCGTTTCATGGGCTACCTGGAAGAGGAAACAGCTTTGTGTCGGAGGACCCTTTGCCCACCGGAAAGGGGAAGAACATACAAGGAATACAGGCTAAGTGCGCCAAACTACAAGAACTGCTACATCAGTTTAACATTTAACAGACAGTCCAACCTGTAACCTGACCCAGGTGCCACTGGGGACCGAGCAGAGGACCAGAAAGGAACAAGGCTGGAAAGGGTTCGGGTTTGCCAGGGGAGCTCCTTTACTGTCACAAGTTGCCACCTCAGCCCCTTCAACATCACATCTTGAGCCTCACAGAGCTTTCCGCAAAAGGCCTCGGAGTCCAGGGCAGCTTCCCTGCTCTCCTCCAATGTGACCAGGATGGCTGGCGGTAGTGCAAAGTCCAATGGAGGGGGGGAGGGGGATGCAGCGGCGGCGGCTACTGCCCTCCGTTGTAGGCATAGTCAGCCTTATTGTGCATAATCAGCTTGTTGTCCACAAAGTAGAAGCTGTCTGAGCGGGTCTCGTAGGGGTTCTCGACCATCAGACGGACTGCGTGGGGCGAAAGAGAGGGAGGGGGAGAAAGAGGAAGAGAGACAGAGACAGGTCAGTTAGCCTCAGCCATAGAACATAGCACGTAAGGAGATATCTGTATGTAACAACTCCCCTGTTGACCACTTACTAAAAAATTGAGACATGCTACATGAGATCGCTTATTTTACGTGCAAGAGCAACTGAACTACATAAGTGCAGCCAGTGAATGGAAAGCAAATATTTATTTATTGACTTTATATCCTGCACCTACCTCTAAGGAGCCCAAGGTGGCAAACACATCAATAAGAATCCAATTAAAATTTCCAAAAAAAGAGTTTTAAATAGCTCAGTTGGAAGGTTGCAGGTTTGATCCTTGTACGGGGCAGCTGCATATTCCTGTATTGCAGGCGGTTGGACTAGATGTTCCTCAGAATCCCTTCCAACTCAACAATTCTAGGTTGCTATGACCTTCTAAAACATATTTTTAACACCCAGAGCTTGTAACGAACAGAGAAGTCAACCAATTCAGTGCTTCTGCGTAACCACATTTCCCCCCTGAATGAGGAATCTTTTGAAGAGAGTGAGCTGTGCTTACTCAAACTGAAATTAGCAGCAATACTCCCCACTTTTCTCTCTCTTTTTAGGCTGCGGTGGCCACAATTCTAAAAGGCATGGTATTTGAAATATATCAAGTTCACACTTAAGATTTCTGTGTGAAGTTCTGTTTGGCCCTATCTTCTTCCTTGTGAAAAACAGCTTAAGCAGCTAGCAGGAAGAGGTTAGGTCAGGTTGAAGACTGTGCAAAGTTAGTGCAGAATACAGCGGTTGGGTTACTAACCACGAGTGACCACTGAACAGCTATTGCTGGTGCTACAAGAACTCCATTAGCTACCAACCGGCTTCTGAGTACAACTCAGTTTGAAAGGTTTAAAGCAATGCATGATGTTTGGTAGCTGATACTGAAGCAAACTCTACTGTATCCTCTTCAACGTCATGCCCTCCAATTTTGGACTACAACTCCCATCAACCCCACTCTGCAGCCTGCAGTGGCTGGGGCAGATGGGATTTATGGTCCAAAATGACTTGGAGGAGACCAGGCTGGCCTTGAGCCAGCTCTGGGTCACACAAGAGATACTTACTGAGGTCCTCTGAAAGTTGTGGGAACTCGTAGATGTGCTCACAAGTGTTCCTGCTGCTGGGGATGCAGAAGCCAAAATCAAAGTCAAAATTCTTGAGAAGGCGGTCTCTGAAGTAATGCCTCTCGATCATACGGAAATTCGACACAGGCTTGTCTCCTACTGTGAACTCCACGCTGCAGAGACAGGAGGGAAAGAGAAGATACTAACAGTTAGGTGGTCAAGATGGTCTCCTGACTAGAAGCCAAAACTTGGTCTCTGCAAGGACCCAGCCCTGGAGGCAATGCTGCCTGTGATGGGCACAGACAGAGCTGTAACTAACCTGCAGGAGCAAAACATGGGCTGCCCACAAGCACTTGTTCCTAAAGATAACAGCTTTCATTTCCTAAACAGAATAATAGAACCAAAAGTTCCTAGTGCCTATGATTGGGAAGGTATGTTTGAAAAATGTGGCAGCGCTCAATGACATCTCAGCAACTGACAACTATTTGCAGCAAACAAGCCTAGGGCTCCTTGCTCCTATCCACAACTAGCCAAATAAATTATGCAAAAAAAATGAAGATGGCTGGGTTGTGACAAGGAAGTGAAATCAAGCATGTTGTGAATTTTTACAATTTGTACAATGCCACTTCTAGTGTTGCAGATATATTGGGTTGTACCCAGCGTTGGTTCTCCTCCATGTAGACCCAATGAAGTTAATGAACCAGACTTAATGTAGGTCCTTTAATGGGCCTACCCTGAGTAGGACTTAGCTGGATACAACCCATTCCTTTTTTAAACTATTTTTTTATTGTGAATCACAGATTACACCGAGCCCCAGGCACAGCCACTTCTCCAATATACATTCTTTGTGAGCTGATGAACCTGCTTTATACAATCTCAGAATCATTTGATTGCAATCACAGGGTTAGCAGGGTAGCCCCCTTTCCCTCATCACTCCACAAGCTCCTACTCACGTTGCGCCAACTGTCCGGAGGCGCAGGAAGGCAGGCGTGAACTGATAGCGGACAAAGCGCCCTGCGCTGGTGTCCACCTCCCCGGCGTCGGCGTCATCATCCTCTTGCTCTGTAAGAAGCGACATTTAAGAAGCAAGTCACCCGTGAGATATCATGCACACCTTTTGCTGGCACTCCCTCAGCCACACCCGTCAGGAAGGGGGCAGATTCTCCCATGAGGCCACCATGGCCTGCCACCCAAGCTCATATTTGAGCCTTCTTTGTGGCAGCACCTTGCTACTCCCAGAACTGCACCAAGCACTTTTGATGCAGAGGCCCCAACATCAGTTGAACACTTTTAATTTACCCAGGTTGGTGACATTTTGCATGCTGAATCAATCACACTGTGGTGTCTTTGTTTTGTTTTTACTGCTCTATGGTCACTACTGGTGTTAAATGTTTTGTGCGTTATTGATTGCAACAGAAATTGTTTGCATTTTAGTATTCTTCATGTATTTTAAACCAATCTGAGGCCATGGACATAAGATGGTCTATAAATGAAATTAATAACAATAACAATGATAGCAATAATCAGCTCTCTATCTGCTGGTGACGTGCTAAGCTGGTGACTTGAGTCATGTTACAGACAGATTTAGTTCAGCTGGGCTGAACTTCAGGGTGGGCAAAGCTGGTGGTGTTTAGAGACAGCAGAATCAGGGCCCTATTGTGCCGTATACTGCATGCAAGAGAAAATGTAATGAAGCCTTTCCCCAAACTGGTGCTTGCCAGATGCTTTGAACTACAACTCCCACCAGCTTGTCTATATTAGTGGTGAGCAGTATATCACGCAAAGTAGCGTATATAAAAGTTATTAAGTTGCCTTCCTAATCCCTATAGAAAATTTGCAAACTTCTCCTTTAAAATATTTGTTGGGAACTTTAATGTCAGAAGGGGGGGAGGGAAGGAGAAAAAGAGGCGGAATTGCAGAAATCATTCATTTCTTTAGAAGAAACTATTTAGATTCTGAAATCCCAGCAATTTCTAGACGGAGACCGGACCTTAGGCTTTATGTACAAGCTCTAACTTTCTCTATTTTTTCTTCTTCACAGCCCACTTACCTAAAGCTGAAGGTTTGGCAATTTCAAATAGCACCGTCCCTGTCTCCAGGTCCCTGATCTTGAACTTGGTGAAATCAATATTGTAAAAGTTGTCCTCTGGTCGGCAGAGATAGTCTAGGAGACAAAGGAAAAGGAAACCTGAGAAGTCCCATGTGGGGGATTACCATTTGGGAAAGACAAGAGAGATAAAGGGAGCTTGGGCTTCAGAGCTGGGAAGAGCCATCGCAGCCCAAAGCCTTGGAGGGCTACTGCCAATCTGATGGGTCCGTCCTGCTAGAAATAAAGCCTCATGCATACATAAACCCAAGGACCTCATTTTTATATACAGGCGGTCACCATTTTAGGTGAGTCCAATTGACGCGCGATCGCTGACACGCAGGTCCTTTTGGACCCGCAAGAAGGCAGAACAGGATCGGGGCGCACTTAAATGTGCTCCATCGACGAGTGTGGGGGCCAGGAATGGAACACCTGCATGAAATGGTTGCCGCCTGTATATAAAAGAAAGGAGAGTAGATATTGCGGCAACACTGCAAATAAGCCCACAAATGTTACTAGCCTGCTCTCTGCCCACCCCCAAGTACTAGCTTCGTATAAAGCATGCACAAAAACACACGGCTTCTAGCCACTTGACAAGCTAGTACGGTGGTACCTCGGGTTATATACGCTTCAGGTTACAGACTCCGCTAACCCAGAAATAGTACCTCGGGTTAAGAACTTTGCTTCAGGATGAGAACAGAAATCGTGTTCTGGTGGTGCAGCAGCAGGCCCCATTAGCTAAAGTGGTGCTTCAGGTTAAGAACAGTTTCAGGTTAAGAACAGACCTCCAG
This sequence comes from Podarcis liolepis, assembly GCF_965112155.1. Lineage (NCBI taxonomy): Eukaryota > Metazoa > Chordata > Lepidosauria > Squamata > Lacertidae > Podarcis > Podarcis liolepis. The sequence goes on along the minus strand of NC_139566.1, from coordinate 27,457,538 downwards.
TATGAATTAAGTACTTAACCCGAGGTACCACTGTACTGCCTTTCCTTGCCCAGGTTTATTGAAGAAGGAAGGATAGAGCAACCAGCCAGCGTGCACAATAGTGAGTTAGACGGACCAATTGTCTGACCGAGGAGCTTCCAATGTCCCTTCTCCACCAGCCCTCTGTCTTATCATATTGGTTGTGGAGAAAAATGTTAGACACGGAGAGCCAGTGTGTGGTGTTGTGGTTAGGTAAAGGTAAAGATACCCCTGACCATCAGGTCCAGTCGTGACCGACTCTGGGGTTGCGTGCTCATCTCGCTCAAGAGGCTGGGAGCCGGCGCTTGTCCGCAGACAGCTTCCGGGTCACGTGGCCAGCATGACTAAGCCGCTTCTGGCGGACCAGAGCAGCACACGGAAACGTCGTTACCTTCCCGCTCCCCACCGGAGAGCGGTCCCTATTAATCTACTTGCACTGTGAGGTGCTTTCGAACTGCTAGGTTGACAGGAGCTGGGACCGAAAAACGGGAGCTCACCCACTCAGCCGTGAAGCTCACCTTTGGCCAATAACTCACTAACGTACGTCTAGGATTGAAGGAAAGGTGGGGTATAAATGCAATCAATCAATCAATCAATCAATCAATCAATCAAAGAAAGGACTCAGAGGAGGAATGGGCTGGTCATTGGCCTGCAGGGAATTCCTGGTATATGGAGTGGAACCCATTGAATGCATTACATCAGTACAAGGATTTCTGTTTACACCACAAATTCCCTCTCCATCTCCCTATGCTCTCACCATATCTACTCTGAAGGAACAGATTTAGGGGGTGTGCTGGGGGGGGAGGAGAGGAGAGAAGTAGGGAAGTTCTGATGCACAAGTGGAAATTCTTGCACTGACAGAACACATTGATTAGCGTTATACTGGAACACCCTATGGTTATTACATGAGTTGTTAAATACAAGCCTGGGCAACCCTGTATTTCCACAATTGTAGGCAGACTGCAGAGAGAAAGTCATAGAATCATAGAGTTGGAAGAGACCACAAGGGCCATCGAGTCCAACCCCCTGCCAAGCATTCAAAGTCAGAAAAGACTGACGGCAGAAAGAAAAGAAGCTATTCAGAATTATGACTGCAGTGATGACTTTCAGGTGTGCTCACAGTTCTGCAAGTAGAAAAGCATAGGGAAGCTATTACCATCTTGTTAATTGAAAGTACTGTATTAAGTAAGAGGGAGTAAAGAGACTATTCAAGGGGGGGGATGGAAATGCTCTTCAGAGTACCTGATATACTAATATGCGGCAGGGTGGTGCACCCTAGGGTGCCTTGGGGCTTCCAGATTTTTGCGTCTTTGGTGGAGTTACTCTGACAGAAAAAGGGACTGGCTAGTTGGTAAGTAACTTAGAGAGGTTGTGCACATGAAGTGGGGGGCAGCAGCAACACAGAAAGCTGATGCTGGTGTACTCAGGGTTTCCCAGTTTCAGGGGCACCCAGGAGTGAGAAGTTATCCATATCAATTCTTTAAATGAATGAATGACTCTTTATTTGTGTCAGCCTTACAGCTGGGGCTAGACAAAGCCCTGAGCAGTTAAATATACATCTCCTGAGTTTCTCTTAGTTGCAAATAGGGGGATAGATTTTTTTTAGTGAAACAAGAAAGCAGGGTGCATGCTCTGTCTCCCACAAATTTCCTGCGCTCAGGGACAGGAAGGAAATGGAAACCTAACAGACACTTGGGGGCCCTAGTTTATGGGTCTAGCCGGTGGGGCCATTAAAGGGAGGTTTCTTCGGAGCAAAATGCTAGCGGGTGTGTAAAGGGAGAATGTGCTCCGCCGCTCCCAATTTCCTGCGCCCTGATTGGAAAAAGAACATGACTACAGTGGTACCTCGGGTTAAGTACTTAATTCGTTCCGGAGGTCCGTTCTTAACCTGAAACTGTTCTTAACCTGAAGCACCACTTTAGCTAATGGGCCTCCTGCTGCTGCCGGAGAACGATTTCTGTTCTTATCCTGAAGCAAAGTTCTTAACCTGAAGACCATTTTCGGGTTAGCGGAGTCTATAACCTGAAGCGTATGTAACCTGAGGTATCACTATTCAGAGCAAAAGCATAATTGATGTTGGAGTGCCCAGAAGAGTCCATAGAAGGGGGCAACCTTCAGAGGCAAGAGAAGATTTTGGGGGGAGCGTGAGGACCACCCCTCCGAATTCCCCTGGCCTACGGAGAGGGGGGGCAGGGTAGATACATAGGTGCCCACCTAAGTGAATCCACGAACTGGGGTGGGGCGGGGGCTCTGGGGAGTCGATACCGGGGCGCAGAGCGGGCTTGGCACAATGTCGGGGTTCGCCCGGGGGCCTCCTCCTTCCTGCTCCTCCTCGCCCCCCTCCGGGGGCGCCCCTGCTACTCACTCTCAGTGACGCGGCTGAGCCCCAGGACGTGCTCGGGCCGGACCGCGTCCAGCGCCAGCAGCTCCGCCTCGGTGCGGGGCAACACGGCGGCCCTCAGAGGAGCCACGACCGCGGGCGACGCGTCTCCGGAGCCTCTCCGGCCTCGCAAGCGGCTCAGCGCCCCGCCGGCCCCCGACGCCACCCTGGGCTTCGAGCCGCTCATCGCCCCGTCGGGCCCGCCGCCGCTGCCAAGATGGCTGCCGCCTCCGCCGCCGCCTCCTTTCGTAGCTATGGGAGCGAGGGGGGCGTGGCCAGGAGGACGCCGTTGACGGAGGTCGAGGAGGGCGGAGCCAAAGGAGGCACGTTGGTGGGAGGGAGGGATGGTGGGTGGGGCGAAGGACGCCGCGCGCACGCGCACTCCGGAAGGAAGCACCTCGGAGGGGCTGTTGCGGTTTTGGAAGGGGGTCGCGGCGCGAAGCGGTTTGGGGCGCATCTGGACAGGGCAGGCAGGCAAATCTCCGTAAGGCGGATTTTGGGCAGCGAAACCGAAACGTTGCAGGACTTTCCTCCTCCGCAGCTGAATGCTTCATAGGGAAAGATAGCCGCGCGTAGAGGACAGTCCTGTTTTGAAAAGCTGCCGGGTCCTTGCCAGAAAAAAGCGGACCAGAAAGGGGCCTTGGAACTACCCATTCAGTTGCTATTAATTAAATTAATTAGTTTGACTTTTTATTATATTTTTCTCTGTGCTGAAACTCGCCCAGAGTGGCAGGAGAAACCGAGTCAGATGTGTGGAGTATAAATAAGACTATTATTATTATTATATTATTATTATTATTATTATTACTAGCTTTTTTTCTTTTGCTATGGCAAGACGGATTAGGTGTCTTCCCCACTACGATGAGATCTATTCCATTGTGAGTCATTGTTTCTACGTTTGCGTCCACACATGCAAATCATCACGTGCAAACTTCATACACATTTTTGTGTTTTCCACCCGGCTACTCTGCCTGGCAAGGCAACGCGGCACAGCTCAGACAAGGCCAGAGTGGCTTGGAGGGCTGCAAACTCCGGCCAGGCAGGCTGCTTCTGGGCCACCACCAAGAACCCACCGACAGTCATCTACAGCTGCACATAGCAGCAGGTCAGCAGCAGATTTCTCTTCTCCATGTGGTATAATGGCTGAAGTAACAAAACTCTGCACACTATGATACCAGCACTGGCTTTCAGTCACTGCTGACTGGGCACTCACATCTCACCCTCCCTGTGACATGGCAGCCAGGGGTGTTTTGGGTTTTTTTTAAAAAAAGAATGTTTCACCTTCCGTCTTTTGCTTTTTCTCTTAAAAATTGAAGCTAGAAATAAAATTATGGTGCTGGTGAAGCCCACTTTAAATCGGGCTCTGTTATGTGACTATTCTACTCTAGTGCATAACAAAATAAATATTTCCAAAGAGGGGATGATGAATCACACATTGATCATGCCCAGGGCCTTGGCACAAGACAGGAGAGAGAATTGGACAAGGCCCAGCCACTGGGCCAATTCAAGATATAAGGGACAGGTAGGAATGGACTTCTTTGCTTTTCCTAAGCTTGGGGTACTGTCTAATCCATTTCCGAATCTAAGGCGACACAACAGAATTCAGCCAGCTGCAGCTTTATTATCACATACCCTCTACAAAATACATTTCCCCTTTTTAAAAATTGGACCCACTATTTACCAAATGTATGCTTGCACCCATTCACAGAACCGGATTTGATGTGGAGGAATAGGACCCCCAACTCACACATGAGCCACTCAGGATCAGGAAAGTTTAAATGCACAAGCCACTAGAATAGAGAGAAATGAGATGCCACCACCCATAGGGATGAGCAACAGGACAGTTTTCAGCAGAGGCAGGAGCAGAGTTTCTCGGATGCTGTAATAATTCTGAGTTGTGGTGATGGGGTTTTAAAAATAAAGTCTCTTTGGCAGCCTGCAATAGCTGCTGCAGTGCGGTTTAAGCCTCTGGCTCCATACAGCTGAGCGCTATGAACATTTTCTCTGACATAAAGTCCCTCATATATTTGTTTGTTTGTAAGAAAAACGCCAGTTCCTTTGAGTGACAATATAATTTTGTTTTTATTTATTTTTAAACACACTGCTGGTTAAAACTGCCAGCCAGTAGATTTCTGAACATTTCCCCTCAAACCAGACATCCTGGGAGAAAGAAAAGTAAACCCAAGAAAATTTTATTTGTTAAAAAAAACCAACCAGCTAAATGTATCAGGGGTGAAAATGGGGAGGAGAGAAATAAAGCAAGAATAGTTCACTCATACCTGTTCCACTTCCCCAGGATTTTTTTTGGGGGGTAGTCCTTTTGCAAAGCCAGTACAATCACACACACACACACACACCTGTGCTTTTTACCCTTTGCCCAAAGTTATTAAAAAACAAAACATACACCAATAAGAAAAGCTGCAGATGATTAGACATAGAAAGCAAGAGATGGTTAAAGACACAACCCTCCTTCAAAATCAGGAATTAACTTTGAAGTTACAGAACTACCAGTACAGAAACTGATTCCATAAAGCTTAGGCTTGTAACCTTCAAGCTTACATCTGGCTTGTCCTAAGAGCCCAGGAGATCAGCTGCCTGAAAGCACATCAATGCCTCATAAGTAAGCAGGGGCACAGATCCAAGCTTCATGTGTGGTGTGGGAGAGATTAATAGGATCCCAGCACGGTAAAGCAAGATGGGCCTCAATCATCTGAAAACTGCAGGAGTTCAAAGTTCCCACCTGCTGTAACAGTGATAAAGAGTATAATCTTGCTGAACAACTGATGGACAGGACAGGGGTCTAACTTTGACCCTACCTGCTTAGGAAGTAAAGGGGAGGGGGAGGAAAATGGCCTTTCCTCTGGAGTAACAGAAGGCACTCCCTAAAGGCACCCCAAAGATCACCCCACGTAAATGTGAAAGGCACAGGAGAATCCCATGATGTGTTCAATAAAGGAGGACAAAATAGTCCCTGTCAGAGGCCACTAATCTGCTCCTGGATCTTCACTGCACTCATGACACAAGTTTTTTCCAGTGAAAGAAGGCATGTATAGCCTTTCAAAGCCTCCCCAGCTGGCCCTACAGACTATTAGTCTTCTTTCCTGCTTTTCTCCCCTTCCATCACTCAGTCCTTCAGACACCAGGTTTCCCTGGGCAGCCAGGAAGCTTTGTGGGGGAGCGGGTGATGAACCTCAAGGACTGGGGCAACTTGCCCCACGAGTTCTGGAAAGAGGCTGCAGTTAAGGATGCCTTAAGAATTCTGGGTCTTGAGATGTTCTGTGTTTCTAGACCCGTACAAAGCAGTCAGCCTCTAAGGGAACAGGCTGCAGGCAGACCGTTTCAGTAAAACCTTTCCTTAACTGCAGACAACACTGACACACCCACAATTTCCTCCTCAAGAGAGAGATCTTTTGCGAGATAGTCAAGGTACCAGAACATAAAAGCATCCATGGGAGGGTGGAAAGCACTTCATTTTGTTAGAATAAAGCATCTGCCCAAGGCAGGGGGGAAGAAGGGACAGTAATAAAGGGGTGGTGGTAAAGCATTTGATCAACACTGGCCCTTTCTGAACGGACAAAGTATACGCAACACCCCATAAAAGAATCTCATCTCTTCAAAACCATTTCTCTAATGTTTAACTATAAGTATCTCCCCAGCTCTGGCAGAGATCCTTTCTACAACAGCTTACCCAACCTGGTGCCCTCCAGATTTTCAGACTAAAACTTCCATCGGCTTCAAGCTAGCACAGCTGTGCTGATGGGGGGATATAGCCCCAAAAATCTGAAGGGCACTAGGTTGGTGAAGACTGCTCTATGCTAATGCCAGCAGTTGCGACCAAGATGAAAATGTTTTGGTCTGCTGCTGCAATGGTCATGAGTTCCAGTGGCCTTTAAACACACACTCCTTCTTCCTTAAGCTAAGATCAGGAAGTGCCAGACCCCAAGACAATAGTCTATTGACTAAAACTTCCTCTTGTTCCCCATTGGGTGGGGGGAGAGAGAACAACTGCAAGTTCAGACAGTATTTTGACCCTGCAAGCTTATGTTGAACAATCATTACTGAAGAAAGAAGCAATGCTTTAATCTGCATCCAACGCTATCATTGGAAGAAGCTTAGGCTCAGAGGCTCAGTTGATTTTACCCTTGTGGATGTCTTGGGAGACAAAGAACAGATGCATATCATACATTCAAAGGACCTCCAATGCATATTTAAAGCACATGACTTTAAAGGCGCTGGGACTTGTAGCTCGGGGGACGGGGGGACGGGACGACTAGTTCTCAGGACCCTTTGGAGGAAGTCATGTGCTTCAAATGTACAGGTGTGGATCTGCCGTAACACTCTTGCGACTGGTTTCTTTCCCAAATCCTGACCCTCGTTTTCTCTTCAGCATATATAAAGCCAGGCTGCCTGATCCAACAGCTTCATCTCATTTTCTGGATGCTTTGATTCACGGTGCACTTAAAGAGGATTCTGTTTCAATCCAATCATATGACTGCACCGTGATCTCAGGATGATATGGGAACAACATGCTCCCAACATGCTGTAAGAGATGGTGCCTATCAGGAGGAGTCTCAAACTGCCTCACAAAACAGCAAACTCTCATAGCTGTGTCCCAGCACAGGAAAGGGCACTTGCACCAACCTGCTCTACCTGCCAGGAGGGCATGTATTAGTGCTAAGACAATGCAAGGTGCTGTGGAGGAAGTCTTGCCTGCTGTCACAGCATGGAGTGCTAGCAAATCCCAGTGCCTTGTAGAACTGGACATTAACATCAAATCACCTGGGAGGCAGAAGGCTGGCCCCATGCTCCTCTTCTACCATTTTGCTCTAACCCAGTACCTGCAACACAAGAATCCAACATAGGGGTAGAACAATCTGAAAGCCCAACCACTGACAGGCACTGAATATAAATATGCATGCTCTGAACTGATGCCAAGTCCCGGTTGTAGATCAGGATAGTCTCGATCAATGACTGTTTAGATCAGCCTTTCCCAAAGTGATCCTTCTAGGTGTTCTGAACTGTAACTCCCATCAGTCCCAACCAGATTGCCCAATAGTTAGGGATTATATTATGGGAACCTTTGCTAACTGGTGCCCATCAGATGTTTTGGAGCACAAGTTCCCATTGGGGACTGATGCAAGATGTATTTCAACGTGTCTGAAGTGCACCAGGCTGGCGAAGGCTGGTCCAGAGGGTTCTACTCAGAAGACATTTGGAACTGCTGAGGAATTAAGCTTTCATTCTACAGTTTAGGTTTAGATGTGCTTTGTGGCACCTGCCAGTTTGCCTTCTCTGAAGCACAACTAAACTTGAAGTGTAAGAATGGAAGCTCTCCCTAGCTCACCAGCATTTCCTGACAATGCATGGAGTAAGATGCACAGAGGCTGAACTTCCCCGCAGTTTTTGCATTTGTAAATGAGGAATGTCTGGTTCACAGGAGACTGCTTTCCCACCCATCTCACACACATTTGTCTGTTTGAAAAAGAGGAAACAGAAGTTCCTTAGAACAGAAGCTTCATTACAAGCAGAACCTGTTGTCATTTCACTACCTGAAAAATAAAGAAGGCACAAAAAAGATGGAGAGACATAAGATTCAACTTTGGCATTCCTTCGGTTTCCACCTGCAACGTCCTCCAAAATAAAAATAAAATAAAATAGTGCAGCTCACTGCTACCTCTTAGATGCCAAACATTAGGAAAGGAAGAAAGTGCCCAAGTTGTCTTGTTGCAACTTAATTCAAAAAGAGCAAGCTTATCAGAGGAGCTCTTTCTCAGATCTCCCAAAGCAAGGGCAGCATTTGGCAAACCCAAACTTTTCATTGCACAGCAACTGGAGCTGAGGGTGTCTTTGTAGGCAAAGTGACCAGATCATTTTTCATATCCCAAGCATGGGAATCTCAAGACAATCTCAGCCCTCTCACTGTATCTTTTTTTAATGGGAGAGCTTTTGAATCAGCCAGTACTCTTATCGCCTTTGAGAACCTTCAAGATTATAGGGGAGAGAAACAAAATCACATCATTTCCTCACTGCGTGCAAGTGCTCTTGCAGCAAGGACCAATTTCTGACCTCACCACCAAATCCTGCTCAACCGCACTGCATACATTTCAAGTCCTGCCTTACATCAAATGGCATCTTTCCCTCTTAATGAAACAGATGGGAACACAGACACATTCAGGGAGGCGGTTAGTACCAATCAGTGTCCTCAAAGCAAGAAGGTACAGGGCTGGAAGGAAAGGGGGATGAAAGTGGGCTTGTAAGTTCCTACTGGGTAGTAGAAACTTGGCCCTAAACTGTTGCCCTCCAGATGTTCTGGACTCCCACTTCCATCAGCCTCAGCCATTACGGTCGTAGGATGCTGGGTCTGATGGGAGTGGGGCTCCAAAACATCTGGAGGGAGGGCAATAAGTTGGGGAAGGCCAACGCTTGCAATGAGTTACCTGGCAGGCAGAGGACTTGCTGCATGGTCCTCTTCTCCTGTGGCACCATTTTGCTTGAGCCCTGTACTAGCTGCAGTTTTTTCTTAAAACTCTAGCCTTGTTATGGGAGGTTAAACCTGCACTTCACCCTGCTTCGACTCTCAGAGGACACAAGATGCCCTGCCTGGGATGGAATCCTGCAATTCTAGAGGAATCAGGCTGCCTTCATGACATGCTAGCAGTTCTGTTTATCTCAGTCCCAAATGGGCCCAGAAATAAGCAGCTGTCAAAAAGGAAGTTAAATATGCAGGATCATAATGCACGAATGGTATGAAGACAAAAGCAGCCACCCACACTCAAGGCCATGTACCTGAGCTCACATCCCACCTTCCTGCTGTGAAGAGATTAAGCCAGCCAGACCTAACTGTGGCTGAGTTCAAATCAATCCCTTTGGAAAAGAGCTGGGATTGAAAAGACACAGCGCTGCTTCCCTGCTCTGTATAGCAAGCTCTAGTGCTGGGAGAAGGGGCAGATGGAAGGAGTAAACAGCAGGATGACAGTGCAATGGGACACCCGGCTTCCAAGCCCAGGGATTATTCCACATCCCTGCCAGTATCTGCAGTTATGTGTTTAGATGAGGCTCAACAACCACGGAGAACAAAAACTGGGCAGACGGGTGGTGGTGAAAGAGAAGAAGCATTCACTGGGGCCAAAGACGCAGCAGGAGGTTGAATCTGGACAGGCTCTCCTTTAAGCCAAGCAGCTAAGGGTTGGGTGGAGGAAAAGAAGTATCTGGTTGAGTTTAATGCATTTATTGGCAATGTGAAACAAAGGCCCCTTTCAGATACAATTTCCCCATTGAGACTGTACCTGGGAGGAAATCAGCAGAGGACCTCAAGGGGCGCATATGCCCCAACTGTTAACACAGGACAACTTATAGTAACAAACTGCAAACTTCTGCACTCTGAAGAAGGGGTGAAGGAAGCTGCTCAGGGCTCAGGGCTCCCAAACTAGGCCAGTCTTGCCAAGGACTGCAGGACAGAGGACACAAAAAAGCTGCCAGCCACAAACTAAGACATCCTCAAGTGACTGTAAGGAAATGGCAGGAAGTTTATTGTGTGTGTGTTTGGAGCAGAGGGAAATAAGGGTACAGGGAAGGAGCACAATGAAGAGGCGACAGTCTGGATCAGCCACAATGGTCGGTCTAGGCAAGAACACTTCGGCTGGTGACATGAGGAGAAAGATTGCCTGCAAAAAATGGGTGCAAGGGGAGCTCCAGCCTTGCCAGTTGCCAAGTGCCAACTAATGCCCAGTTCACAGTTATGCAAGAATCTTCACTGTGCCGAAAGACAAGACAAAAAGCGAAATCTGCTTCTTTAAGCCAACAACTGGAGATGCGCCCTATGTTTAGTTTCCCCATGAAAGGCCTTTCTCTATGGTGTTTTGTCCCTGAACTGGACTGCCAATTCTCACTCTCTTGTCACAGCAATGGAAAACCAGAAAGCCACAAGAACCCAATGTACAGATTTAAAGTGGGCATCTCTCTTGGTCATATTCTGAAACTGCCTCTCCAAAACGAGGAAAGGAGAAGATGCCTACTTGGCTCATCCTTTCACTGTGCATCACAACTATTATGGCGGCACAGGATTTGCCACTATACAATCTGCAGTTCTCGGGATGGTACTCCTTTCTTTAAGGGCTATTTCAGACTGTTAATGTTAATTTTCCAGAATTGGGGAGGATGGGGGAAGAGAAACAACCAGAAACTGGTGACCAGCAAACCAGTGAAAGTGAGATACACCTGATAATTCAAAAACAAAACACTGGCACTTGGTTTTTCAAGTCCATTTAAAAACACAAATACACAAACATAACACAACTGAAGCATTTCAAGGAGGTCCAGGGGCATGGAGACAAGTTGTGACAGACGTCTCCCTGCGCTGGTGCTCCTAAAAACAAATGAAAACAAATGCCTTCTTCAGCTCAAAAGGTGGCAGGTTTCCTGGAACAAGGGAGATTAAAAGGCCACCAAGGAAATCAAAAAGATCCTAAATCTTTGCCAGAGCTCCAATCTTTACGTACCAAGTTCTCATCAGGGACATGCAGAATGGAAAGGGGTCCTGAGTGTCGAAACAGGTGTGTGTGTGTACGCGTGTGTGCACGCACGTGCATTAGAATAGAGGGACATTTAAAGCAACAATTGATGGGGCATTAGAGGAAATCCCCCAAGGACAAGCAAATGGGAAGTAGGAACCATTCAGGGACAAACAAAGGGTTCTGTGTCGAGAAAAGAAACTGCCCTCTGGAGGCTTAAGCCTTTCCAGAGTGGCCGGTCAGATGCTGCAGTGACCATGGAAAAAACATTTCTCCCAGGCAGGGCAGCTGAACAAGACCAACCTGTTCATCCTGCTCCAGTCACCAAAAGCCTTTCTACCCAAACAGCAAGGGCGAGCCTCTCTCTCCTTCAGAAAAGAAAAGAAGTACCATGGGTTGAGTTACAAACATTTCAGCAGGAGTCAAAAAGCCAGCCTATTTCCCCCACCCCCGCAAGCAGTCCTAGCACAAACGTGGATTATTCCAGCCAAGGCTGTGTGATGGCAAAGTCTGCTTCTTCATGCCAACATTTGGAGACGTGCCCCTCCCTGTTCGTTCTCCCCGCTGCTCGCCCTTGCCCCTCCATCCTGCTGTTCTCTGGGAAGATAGTTCATCTGCATCTTAGAGCCAGAACTACCCAGGCTTTGCTTTCAAGATTCTCTGGACCAGAAAGGTGGCGGCTCATGGTGCAGCTGGGTGGCTCAAGGAGGCGGCAGTTGCTGCGAGGGTGGGTAGGTGAAGGCTGCCTTCCTCAAAGAGGATGATGCAAACTTGCCCTTTATTGTACCTGCTGCTCCTTAACAAACCTTTTAAAATTTTCCTTAAATTATGAGAAACCGAAACAGCCTCCGCGCTTGGTCCAACTCCTCCCCTCTGGCCTGCCACTGGCCTTGCAGTCTCGTCCTTCACAACCTGCACAGGCAGAAGAGGGTAGGAATGAAGACACCAAAGGCCACTAATATAGGGAACATGAGGCTGCTGTTGTCCGAGGCATAGGGGTTTGGTGTGCGGGGGCCTGACTGGACCCGGTTCTTATTGGTCTGCTTTTTAGTGCTGGAGCCTTCTTCATACTCCTCTTCGTCTTCCTCCTCTTCTTTCTTCTCCAGGCCGGGGTGGGGCTGTAGCTTTGGGACATCTGTGGGAGGGAAGAGAAGGAGAAATGCCAGGGTCTGTGATGTATGCAGAACAAAGCCAACTGGAGTGTCCTAGAAAAACCTTCCCCGATTTCAGGAAAACCACTCTGTTTCCCAAAATTATTCCAAATTTGGCAAAAACTGAAGTTTTGCCATCCAAACTGGTTAACACTGAACCATATCATTTAATCTTTTCTCTTTTTTGAAGTTTAATACTTTTTTAAACATTAAAAGAACACATAATTAGCAAGAGAGACTTTTGAGACTCTTCATATAGCGAGCTTATTGGGGATTAATTACTACCCGACACTGACTTTGCATGTAAATCCTGCAAATTAATTAGCATTCTTTTAATTTTTTCCATTTAAAAACATTTGGTCTTCAGTATATTGCTTGCTTAAAAAAAAGTCTTTGAAACAGGAAAAATAAAACCACAAGACAATAAAATAATAATCATAATAATTAGAGAAAGATTAAAGAAGAATGAGTGGTGTAAAATATATTCCACAGTAGAATTCAAGGTTCATATTTGTACCAAACATACCAAATATTCATGAATGCTGCCAAATAAATTCACATTTAGTAAGAATGTTGCCACACATCATTTATTCTAAGCAGAGAGATCTGTGTTTGTTGGTGCAACATTTGTCTAATGTGGGTGTCTGTACAGAGATGCACAGATGGAAATTGGTCCAAATCAGAGAATGTCCTGCAAGATCCACAAGGATGCAGAAGAGCCATGCTAGACCACATCAAAAGGCCTACCAGATGCCAGACTAATTTCTCCACAATAGCCACCCAGATACCTCTTGGAAAGCCCAATAGCAAAAGCTCTCTCCCACTGTTGCTCCCCAGACACAGATACTCAGAATATTGAGAACCTCTAGCAGAGGCAAGCTGAAGCTTTCCTTTGTTCCTATGAGGGTGTCATGGAATGGGGTCTAAGGGAGGAATAGGGTCTTACTTGAGCAAACGTTTTGACTGCAGTAACAGAAAAGGCAACTAGTGACCAGGAGGAGGTTGAAATCAGAGGGGTTATAAGAAATAAACTTACCGTCCACTGTTCCCCGGAGGACGTATAGTGCACAGACTTTTGGATTATCATAGTACCCCTGTAAAGAAAGAAAGAAGCAGAGATGAGCTTCATTCTCTGTCAGCTACTCTGAAATTGTCTACAATGCTGATTCATATAAACCATACAGGTTTTAGAAATTCTGAATATTGAGTGGTATATAAATACTTGAAATGAATGAATGAATGAGTAAATAAGATAAAAAAAAAAGTTTGAAGTCATCAGTTCCTTTAAAAAGTAGACCTTTATTTACAACAAAAACAAAGTTAAGTTTAAAGTATTTGAAATCTATGGGTCTGAATGGCAAAAAGGGAGGGGGAATCCAAGTTTGAATATTAGGGGAACATTCAAATTTGAGGAAGGCAAGGGTTCCCAAATTCAGTAACACTTCCAATAAAGGCAGCTTAAACCACTGATTTAAAGTACGGTGGTACCTCGGTTTTTGAACAGCACAGTTCCCAACCAACTTGGAACTTGAATGCTGCAAACCTGGAATTCAGTGTTCTGGTTTGCAAACTTTGCTTCAGAAGCTGAATGTGCTCCTGAGCTTCCGTTTTCATTGTTGCACTGCTAATTTGCGTCCCCCCATTGTAATCAAAGCCTTTTTCCTCCCATTTTCACGGTTGGGTTGCTAATTTGTGTCCCCCCTCCCCCGCGTAATCAAAACCTTCCATTTCCAATTGCAGTGTTCTGAGGTGGTATTTGGAGCTTATATTTGGTGTTTTAGTTTTTGCTAATCTTTTTTGCGTTTTTGTGGCTTTTTTGTTTTTGTGACTGTGGTTTGTTCTTTGTTTTATGATTGATTGATTGATTGATTGACTGATTGATTGTGACTGCTGAAATGGATAAAAGCCCCCCATCCAAACAATGACTATCATCAGTGCTGGTAAGAAAAAGTAATAATTTTTATCATGTACATTGATTATTGTTTTCATTTTATTGATCAATGATCTTGTTAGATAGTAAAATTCATGTTAAATTGCTGTTTTAGGGATTGTTTTTAAACGTCTGCATTACTTTCTATGGAAAAGCGCACCATGGTTTTGGAATGCTTTGGTTTTGGAACAGACTTCCGGAACGGATTAAGTTTGAGAACCAAGGTACTACTGTAATAAAAAAGCACTGATCTATATCAAGTTTTCAACTTACTCATTCAAAGATTTAACAGACAAATTCATGTGATCACTAGATACACATAAAATGTTTCTATTTGCAGCTATGCAGAGCCAAAAACCTCTGGGCATGCAATCCATGTGCCTTCTGTAATATACAGAAGCTTTGGTCAACATGGGTTTACCGGGGGTGGGGGAGACAAGCCATCCAAGGAAAGGGATGTGGAGGGGGAAAATAGAGGATGGAGACCAGCTGGACAATGTCAGAACAAAGCGATGAGATGCAGGCAGGCATTTATAGCCAGGCTGATCTCTCCTTGCTGATGGGTGCTGAAAGGGGTGCTGTGGTTCCTGATGGTGCCAGAGGCAAGAGCATGTTTCTCTTCATTTTTGCAATCCAAATATTACAGGCAGTGTTTTCTTTTTGGCAGGGGTGAATGCTGCTTCCCTGGCTAGTGGAATGGAGCCAGAATGGTTGAATTGTTTCCCCCTTGTGATGCTCTATCTAGGAGCCAGATATGTGTGTGTGTGTATGTACACAAAGAACTTTCCAGTAGTCCTAGGCCCCTGTACTGCCTAACAGCTGCAGTCATGGGTTGCTTCTCTTGGCTTCCGCAGCCTCAGGGCAACTATTCGGTTCTCTATGTACATGTAAGGCTCTGAAGAAAGAGCCATGAAGGCTCAGTGCTCAGAAGCTCCTAGACACACAAACTGCCAGTTACTGAGCAGGACAGTCCATTTCCACAACATGGAAGTAAATAGAGTAGCCATTTCATCTGATATCTGCCGTGGCCCAAAATAATTCAGCAAAGCGGAAAGTGGAATATCCAAGAGCAAAACCTGTACACATCTCTGTACCTCTTGCTTGTTTAGTTGTATTTTAAAACACATATTGAAAGCCACCTTGAGAACTCTGGTTAGTAGATGAGCACAAATACTCCAAGCAAACATATGAAGATTTACTTCCATGTCATGCTTGTATTCCATGTAGATATAATTGTAAACCAAGTTATCTAAGGACACTTAATGTCAACACATTTTATTAAGACATTTTACATTTTTTATTTATTTTCTTTTTAATCCATCTGGGAAAGGGGTGAAATTCCTTAAATCTGTTAATCTGACCCTGGAAGACTATTTTGGATAGTCCAAATGTTGTGGAAATTTGCTTACTCACTGACATCATGCCATTGTCAATAGGATTTCTGATCTTTTAAAAGAGGGATATTTTTCTCTCAGACATAGGAAGGGAAGTATGTCAAGGGAAAGATTGCCCACACAGCTTGGGGGTGCAGTCCTATTGCAGCCCTTGCTTCAAATCCTGCTTGGGGGTTCAACATAGGCATAGACATAGGGGGTTTAATATAGGTTGGCCATTGTGAGAATAGGTCACTGGACTACATGGGCCCTTGGCCTGATTGAGCAGGCTCTTCTTATGTTCAGGACCTTTGCCAGCAGAGGCTGCGTCAGATCTGACCTCCCTACAAACATTTCTCCATGTTCAGCACTTAACCTTTCTCAAAAGGCATGAATGGTAGCCCTTTACCTGAATAAAGGGAGGCTGGATCAAGAACGTGACGAAACCCATCATCACTGAGAATCAAACCTGCTCTTGCCTAAGCCTCCTCCTGGGGATAGTTGGGCCAGGGAATGAGTGAACCTTCCTAATCCATACCGTGTGTGTGTGTGTGTGTGTGTGTGTGTGAGAGAGAGAGAGAGAGAGAGAGAGAGAGAAGCCACTTGTGAGCAATGGCCTTTTCTTACCTTGACAAACTCAATGTTGAGTTTCCCTGTGAAAGTTGAGACCTCTCCCTGGACACTTAGCTTCCCTTTCTTGATGCCAATTGGAATAATCTCATCATGCGCTGTGCTGTGTCCGACTCGGTCGAAAATGTCCAAGTCCTTCACCACCACATGGCCATTCAAGCGCACATCAAAAACCTTTGGAAAGAAATATGGCAAAGGAATGAGGCCTCTTGCAGAGTAGAAGTCAGATTAGGAGCAAAGATGGGAGGACAACAAGCTATGGATTGGAGGAACGCCGATGCAGGAAAATCATCCTGACCTTGCTACTGTGCAGGGCCAGGAGAGAAGCCTAACTGACATCTTTCAAGGTGTAGCAGCATGCAAATTTTCAAGTTCACACAAACTTCTTAGGGAGGATGGAAGCACTGCCTTTCCATACTGCCCAGTGAAAAATCCTGTGTAACAAAAAAAGCCTACATGTGATGCTACCAACAGTCATTGAACTAAGAGAGATGCTGCCTGGCTAATTTTGTATCTCAGCTGGAGGAGTGTGTTTGTGGCAAGACCTGGAACTCATCTATTGGCAGAAAAGCAATTTCCTTAGCTGGTCAAATAAAGAAGACAAGCAACTTTTGGTTTTGCTTGTAAAATAGGTCTCTATTTTATGGGAAAGGGCCTGAACTCAGTGGTAGGGCCTCTAGCAGCCAGGGGGGTTTGGTGAGAGGGCTGCCCCGGGGTCATGGGGTCGTGGGTTCAAGTGCCAAAAAGATTCCTGCATTGCAGGGGTTGGACTAGATGATCCTCGTAGTCCCTTCCAACTCTACAATTCTATAACCACAACCTGTCAATACAACCGACTGGAAAGAGCAGCAGCAAAAACATATTTCAGAGCTGGAAGGACACACAGTTGTCTTTTGATCTCTAGTGCAATGGATAACACTGTATAGGAAGGGTCTTGGCTCAGTGGTAGAGCATCTGCTTTGAATGTAGAAAGTTCCTGGTTCAATCTATGGTGCCTCCAGGGTGGTCTGGGAGAGACCCCTGTCTGAAGCTCAGGAGAGCTGTGGCCAGTCAGGGTACATGCTAATGAACTAAATGGCCTGGGTCATAAGAAAGTAACTTCCTATATTCCCATGACAAAGGTCAGTTAACCAACTGGTAACAGTGACTTCCACCAGCAGAAATGGTCTGATAGGTCCTGGTCCTGGTCCGCCCCGAAAGAACATCTGTGTGTGTGACTCCAGGATACTTCATTTCGGGGCGGGGCGGGGGGGACGGGACATGAGTTCTGTTGTATGCTGGAAGAGTGAAGGCAAGCACTCCCATGTCGTGAAAGGTGTGCATGCTTGAGTCCCACATACTCATATGGCAAAAGCAGCAGGCCTCTGGCACTTGACCCAACCACTGATGGGTGTTACTCAAGGGAGTCCTTCCAGAACAAAGTACTTTTTTGTTTTACCTTCTGCTGGGACTGTGCAAAATAGACTTCAGCAAACTTCAGCACAAGAACGTAGTCTCCTTCCTCCTTGATGGGGACCTCATAGCCAAAGGTTTCCTCATTGTAACGTTCCGTCTGGTAGAGAATCTGATCCTCTGGGTTGGATCGCAAGATCGGCAGTTTCATGCCATAATCGGAGGCTGGATTCCAAAAATAAATGGCAACACTCTCAAAATACTTGCTGGAGTTTACCTCTGTTCCGTAATCCCTCCCCCCTTCCCACACTTCTGGCTACACACCTGTCCCTACCGAGAGCTCCTCACCCAAACTCAGCATTTTAAGGGCAAAGTCCTAGATCAGGGGGCAGATCAGGTGCCTGGAACACTCTGTGAGAAAGACTACAGCAGGGGTGGGGAACCTCAGGCCCATTGGCTAAATGTGGCCCTGTGTCTCTCTGCCTGGCCCTCAGGGCTCTCTCCATGTACTGCTCTGCACCTTCAGGGTTTTTACCTGGGTGGAATGTATCCTTGTGCTCTAACAATGCCTCTTGCTTACCTGGATATGGAGGTGTAAGTGTGCAGAAACCATTGACTTTTGCATGGATGGAATACAGACTGCCCACTTTTGCCTCTGGTTCTGCCAGCCACTGGCATACCCCCCCCCCACGCCAAGTTTGCTCACAAAGAAATTTGGCCCTGGACCATGAAATTTGAAAGAAATCCCCACCCCTGAACTATGACACACATGCACATATATGCCTTAATTTCTCATTTCTAGATGTCACTATCTGAAATGATAGTGATGAACACAAATGAACTCCTTGGGTGGAAGTTCTGACAAACTCTCACATGAAAGAGACACTTGATGCTGCGATCCACAAGTGACAAACACATAGGTGAACCGGTCCTCTTTGGGGACCACTTGCTGAGCTTTCAGTTGGGTCTGAGTCAGCAATGATAATCCCCTCTACATGTTCCTCTTTCAAGAAGATGATCTTTGAGCAGCTTTTGTGTTCCAAGCAGACCTCTGACACAAGACCACAGAGTCACTTCACAGTTTTGCAGGGCACTGGAGTCTTGCTCTACATGCCAGAAGCAACTAGTCTCTCTCACTGAATTTGGGGCAGGGTGTGGGGAGAACCACCAGGAAGTAAAAGCTTTTATGCACAGTGTTACAGGGCCCAAGGTAGCTGTACTTTAGGGGAATTCCATGTATCTTGAAGAAATGATATTGGACTACCCACGTTTTCATGATCAGGTCCCTGGGCCTACGTTACCATGACCAAGCAGAAGCATGAAGTTTGTTAAGCTTCCACAGAAGTCTTTGCAATTTTCATAATCAAATTTAAGGGCTACCAACACACTACCCCTAGAAGTTACTGCTGGGCACCTGCCAGATCAGCTGCTCCAATCTGCTTTCCTTTCTATCAGCCTCTTCTGATGGATGGACCACTCGGCTATATGGGAGTGACTGAACAATCCAAAGACTCCCGAGTGCAGAAGCACCACAAACAACTCCTTCAGGGGAGGCTGCCCACTGCACCTCTGCATGAGCCAAGTAACACAGAGCATGGGCTCTTCTGAGAGTTATGAAAGTATGTATTGTTTCCTTCTAAAAGTAATGCTTTCCAGGGTGGGGGGGATGCCTCAACTATCAGCAGTTTGAGAAATGCCTGCTGCGAACTGCAGTGTGCATACAAGCCGAGCAGCTAGAACAGCTGTGGACTCATAGAGAAATACTTCTAGAAGCAGCCAAACATAGCTCTTCCAAAGAAAGCCTGTATGAATGATAGAAAATTAAAAACATCACTACCTCCTTGCTTTTGTTAGCAATGAGTAGCATAGTTTGGGGAGGGGGAAATGGTCAAACTGCAAACGGTGGGGATGAGTGGATCACCCACGAGAAAAACAGGCCAATTCCTCTCTCGACTTTTCTTTCAGAATAAAGACTGGTTAATGTATGAGTTCTGTGTTTCTGCTGGGCTACAGATTTGAGTACAGAGTCAAACCCCTCTCTGCAGCTGTAAATACAGGAGGAAACTGCCGCCAGCCCCACCTTTGATGGAGCTTTGAAGGAGGTTTACATGCGGTCTAGCCCTACGCCACTTCAAACACCTGCCTGAGCACACTGACACCAATGGTCCTGAGTTCACTGACAGTCTGTTCCTTCCTTCCCACCCACCTCATAGCACTTTGGAAATAGATGTGTTGTTGGTTTGGCTATTTTAGCTACCAGGAAGGCTGTGCTCAGAACCAGTGTGACAAGGTGTGTCTGAACCCACATGGATGTCCTGCACTTATGTGTACTCCTGCAAACACTACCAAGAGGTTTAGGACCTTTTGCTATAGTTACAATGTGTGTTTGTTATGAATATGTGTTTGCCCATAACCTTATACCCACAAGAAATTATCTGGCAAAAGGAATAGTTTGGCTTATTGCATGAAATGAACGTTGCAGAATATACAGATGCTGCTTCGGACAGCAAAACTACAATATAAGCAAGCAGCAAATTTTATAGTACATACACACCCTGATCTAAAGAGTAAAAGAAGAGTCCCTATCAAAAGCCTAGAGAGAGAGAGTGTGCAACATTTGTCACAGACCCACGCTACAAGTTAAGCAAGGGAGTACTTTACTCAGATGAACATAAAGAGTGCCCGGTGGATCAGATCAAAGGTCTACCGAGTTCATCACTCTGTTCCCACATTGGACAAACACATGCCTCCTCTGGAAAGCTCATAATCAGGATATGAGTGCAAGAGCACTCTACCTACTTGTGACTTCCAGCAGCACTGGAGGCAGAGCAAAGGCATTGTGGCCAGTACACATGGATAGCCTTTGTCGTCCATGACTTTGTCTAAAACCCTTTTAAAGCCATCCAGGTTGGTGGCCATCACTACATCTAGTGAGAGCAAATCCCAGAGTTTAACTATGCACCGTGTGAAGAAGTACTTTCTTTTCTCTGTCCTGAGGCTTTCAACATTCAGCTTCAGTGAATGGCTCTGAGTTCTAGTATTATGAGAGTGGGAGGCAAAGTTATCCTTGTCCACTTTCTCCATGCCATGCAAAACTTTTTAATGCCCTCACTATATTTTCTTTCTAAAGTTAATGCTCCAACCAATGTAACCTTCCTCATGTAGGAGGGGTTGTTCCAGCCTTGATCATTTTGTTTTCTCTTTTCTGAACCTATTCCAGTCCTACAATAACTTTTGAGGTGCAGCAATCAGAATTGCTCTTGCTTGTAAAAGAAATAATTTTTAGTCCTCATTTCTTACCGAACAGAGCAATTTGAAAGGGAGGAGGCAGGTTTTACTCGCAGAAAAAAAAATCTTTAGCAACGCTTTAGTGCAGTGACACTTAACTATTCAAGGTAAGCAATATTTGTACTAACTTGGCATGGCTCTGAGTGAGAAATCTGGATTTTTACTTGGTACAATGGTGCTAAGAATATTTGAAACAAGAAGACAAGAAGCTTCTGCAACATGATTACAAGAAAGGGATATACTTCAAAACCACATCCTAGAACTTTAAATTTGGAAAGTGATTCTAAAGGTAATCTAGTCCAACCCCAATACCCAGTACAGGAATCTTACAACACCTCAGAGAACCATCCCACCTCTGCTTACAGAGAGCCTGCCATCTGCCAAGGAAGCCTATTCCATTGTCAAACAGCTCTAATCATTAGCAAGTGTCTCCTAACATTTCATCCAAATGTGCTTCCTTGAAATTTCCACCCTCTGCTAAGCAAGATATTGAGCAAGACTAGAATGCATGGTAGACTAGAAACATGACTGCAGCTTACAACCTGTATTGCACAATCATGTTAAGACGTTTTCCCCAGCATGCCTCCCCACCCCAACAAGACGGAAGTGTACAACTGTGCACTGCAGTTTTGTGGCAAAGTCCTTTGTACACTTGAAATCTCCTTGCAGAAGTTTGCCTCTCAGCCTAGATTTGGCTGGCTACCTGACAATTAGCAGGCACAGACGCCAGCAGCCAGCGTAAGCCAAGAGTTTGGATTAGATGTAAGAAGAAAAACTGCAGCCAAGCGAGAGAGAAAGCAACACACACATCCACCTTGGTGAAATTAGCCTGGAAGGATAGTGAACTTCTGGGTAAATGACAGCGAACACAAGGGGCTCTCTTTAAGAAGCTGAGCAATGACTTAACATATGCTGTCCTCCAACACCTGAAAGGATCAGCACAGCACAGAAGGAAGGAGAAGGTTAACAGTGAATATGTAAATAAAAAGGAAAAAATGGTTGGGGCCGTCTTGTAACACAAGCAGCTATGAGTCTGATAATAAGCAGCTTCCGGCTTACAGTAACCACAAACGGTTCCCAAGAAAAGCACCTGGAACCTTTGTGGAACTCATTTTAGCAAGAGTCAGCAGTCACCCCACCCATCTCTACAGAAACCCACCCCACCCTGTGTCGTGCACCAACCAAAATGGGAACAGACCACATGCTCATTAAGTGTCCAGTTCCCCATGTTTGCTGTTCCCTGTTCATAAGTTAGCTATGCGGATTATAAGGGAAAGGGGGACAGGCCCTGAAGGGACAAAGTCCAGCCGCAAGAGAGACCAATGCAGTGTGCATTTAGAAAGGGATCTGGGTGAAAAGAGGACACAAATGGAGTGGTTGTGTGGAGCAAAAGAGACAGAAGCTGGCTCAGTCCTGGGTGAAGGAAGAGCAGAACGAAGGGAAGCAGGCCATTGCAGCAAACAGGAGGGACAGTGGGAGCAACCTTTCAAGGTCACAGGAGATGGGTTACCCTAAGCATGTGTTCACTCCCTTCATTTTATAGCTCAAGAGAGTGGCAAGGTGGAATCATATTGTGCTGCTTTGAATTTCTACTTCTAAAGAAAGGAGAGTTGACATCACGATAGCATAGGAAATATGGTGGGGTTCTGTGAATGCAAATATGGGTGCAGGAGAAGTGGAATGTGGGACAAAAAGACAACTTGCCCAGGAGACAAGGCAGGAGCCCAGAGAACAAAAAAACCCCCTGAGGACAGGGATTCTCTCTTTTTTAAACTGATTTGTAAGCTGCTCTGAGGGCTTTTTAAAGCTGAAAATTGGGGGTAAGAATGCTTTCAACAAGTAAAAAAATAAAAGCAGACAATACTTTAGTCTAGCATAAAGAAAACTAGAATTTATATGGCAAATAATATGATTTTTTTTGCAATTGACTCTAGTGTTTTGGAGTGTTCTAAGCATTTTGCCTACATTCTCTCAGAACCATCAGAACAACTGCAAGGTAGGCCATTGTCCCAAGTTTGCACCTCAGTGGGTGAGGTAAGAGACTGGCTGTCCATCAGAGAATAGCTTGCCTAAAGCAACCCAGGGAGTTCAGTGCTGGGGTAATATTTGAACTGGGGACTTTCCAGGCTACCATCTCAGCTGCTACACCAGCTTCAAACTATTATTAACCACTATTGCATCATACAGTAACGATAGGGTCACATAACCCACTTTAGCCACAGTTTTGTTGTTAAGAGCAGGGTAGTTTCTTTCTCAGTTAGTGCTTCCAATTCATGTTAGCAGGCATGAACATTCCACATGGCATCTTACTGCTACTAATGACATTAATCCAGCTCAGTCAATCTGGAGCTAAACAAGAGCATGGCTTTATAATTCCAGTGGAAAGGACTCTTAGGAAAGGAAGCAGCAGCAGACTTGCTGGAGTAATAATATAAAGAATTGCCCTGCTGAACCAGACCAAAGCCCCCTTAGTTCAGCATTCTATCTCCAAAGGAGCCACTCTAGTTGCATCACATTCACAGATGTGCTGCCTCTGCATATAGATCCATGTAGTTAACATGGCAAGCAGCAATTGATAAGATTTATCTTAATCCATGAAGTTGCCTACACAAAACCACCTAGTGGCTGGCTATGCCATGCCTTCTAACAACTGCAAGTTCCATTATAGCAGCCTTCCTCAACCTAGTCGTTTTAAGCTAAAACTTCCACCAGCCTCAGCATCATACATGGATGTGCTGATTGGGACTACAATGCCCATCAACCCCAAAGAACTGGAGGGCGCCAAACTGTCAAAGTCCACATTATGTGCTATATAAAGAAGTGCTCCTTCTAATCCTGAACCTATCTGCCAATAGCCTCCATTGACAACTCTGAATTCTAGCACCAAACAAGAAAAACAACTATATGTACCATGCATAACTTTATAAGCCTCTACCCTCATCTGTCTTCAACTGGTGGGTTGTGACCCTACCTGGTCACAGCCTGATCCAAGGTGAGTCACAGCAGCAGCACTTCCACCATAGAAATATACTGTAGAAAATTAAGAAATGGGCCCCCAAACACGTGTCCAGATTAACGGTGGGTGCAGAGTCAAAAAAAAGGTTGATGACCACCTAGCACCCAGTGTCTGCAACAAATGCTCTAAGAGCTGGTATGCAGGACGCCATAGTTGTTCTCACCGCTACCACATCAGGCATCCTACCCCTGCGCATGAAAGCTGCATTTTACTATTACACCCAACAAACCACCCCATCTCTCCCTGCTGCTTTTAACAGAAGCCACCTAAGGCAACCTTTTTCCAGGAAAGGGCTGGGTTGGTCCAGATGTTTTGGGCTACAACTCCCCATTTTGGGGCAGTAGTGCAAAACCTATGGGAGAATCCCTTTCCCTGCTATAGTCAGTTGGCTTGCCTTAGGTCCTTTAAAAAAAAATTAAAATGTGGGTGCAGAGACTATGATTGCTAAGGACAATCCTTCACGTGTAGGTGTATTACTCCTGGTGGTGGTGATGGGAGATATTGAACTACGCGTCCCCCCTCCCCCCTCAACTCCTGTGGCAGTGAGTTCCACAGGCTGACCAGGCCCGTCTGGACGTTCTCACCTCGTCCCACCCGTCCTTCGAGGGGGTCCTTCCGGAAGTGGATGCCGTGGACGTCCACATGGGCCTCCCCGCCCGCGTTGACCGCCCAGATCACGTTCTCCGTCAGGCCGGCGCCTTCCACGGCGTGAGGCGGCTGCGGCGGGAGCAGCAAGAGCATCAGCGCCGGCAGGAGGACGGAAGCGGCCAGGAGCGGCGGCCCGCTTGAACCCGCCGCCGCCACCGGAACCGCCGCCACCACCGCCATCTCTGGCTCCTTCCTGGCTCCTCAGCTCGGCAACGGTCCCGCCCCGCCGCGGCCTCAGCCGCCGCCGCGGTGCCTCCTGCTCATGCCGCCCGCGCCTCACACCGACACCGCCGCTTCTGCTTCAGCCGCAAGGGGGCACCCTAACCCGCTAGCCTTTGCCGGCTGCCCGCGACGCCGGCCAATCGCCGTGCGGCGTGGCGGGCTCTCTTCTTCCCGTTGGCTGCCGGAGCCCCGCTATTTGCATATCGGCAGAGCGCGCGCGGGGAGGGAGAAAGAAGAAGAAGCAAGTTGCGTTGAGAGCGCACCAGTCGTGGGAAGTGGAGACGGGCTGGCGGACTGGCAACTCTGGAGGAGCAGGAACGGGCGGTTGGGGTGTACCATTTGCTCAATGACGCGAGGGGGGGGGAGAGAGAAAACGTTTCAACCGTCACAGCGCGCGCGCTTCCCGCCTTCCATTCTCAGAGTGGGTGGCACGTTCCATGTGGTGTGGTCCATTTTATTAACGCGGTGGAAACAATTCGCTTTCTACTTCGGAATGCCTAAACTGTTTGTATAAAATTTGTATAAAAATAAACCATGATAGGAGAGGAGGGGAAACGGCATTGCCTTTTTCCTGGCATCCCATTTGGCTTGAACGGTCCCTTAGGAATTCACCCCCCCTTCCTCTGAACGTGTTGGTAAGCCCCGAGATCGACCAATCACAAAGCTACAGCGCGGCCGATGAGCGCAGGTCATGATGGGGATTTAGCGCCAGAAGGAAGCCGGAAGCCGGCGCTTGGGCCCTCGAAGGCCTAGTTGTAGTCATGGCAACCGACTCCACTCCTCCACCAGCCAGTTTTTATAGTCCTGTAGACTCTTGAGTGTTAAGACTCTTGACTGACATGAGTTTGACCAAACTGCGGGAGGCAGTGGAAGACAGGAGTGCCTGGCGTGCTCTGGTCCATGGGGTCACGAAGAGTCGGACACGACTAAACGATCAAACAACAGATGACAGGACTCTTGGAACTGATCTCAGAAAGTTGAGAGAAAAATTGTTAGAACGATTATACCTTAGAACTATTTTTAAAAGTATACAGACTAAACCAGCTGCAGCCCCTAACTCAATATACCTGGGAATAAACCCGATTGAATTCAATGGGACTTCTGAGCAATGGTGGTTAGAAGTTCATAGGAGGAAGTTTCATTGAACTCAGTGGGGCTTCCATGCACAAAATTGCACCTTTAGGACAGGAGTAAAGCCTGTTGAGACTTCATGTGGGATCAGTGCTCAAAATAGCCAAATAAGTAAAGGTAAAGGACCCCTGGACTGTTAAGTCCAGTCAAAGGTGACTGGGATGTGGTGCTCATCTCACTTGCAGGCCGAGGGTGCCGGCATTTGTCCACAGCTTTCTTGGTCATGTGGCCAACAGGACTAAACCGCTTCTGCTGCAATGGGACACTGTGACGGGAACCAGAGCGCACGGAAAAGGTGTTTAACTTCCCATCGCAACGGTACCTATTTACCTACTTGCACTGGTGTGCTTTTGAATTGCTAGGCTGGCAAGAGCTGGGACAGACCAATGGGAGCTAACCCCCTTGTGGGGATTCAAATCACTGACCTTCTGATCGGCAAGCCCAAGAGGCTCAGTGGTTTAGACCACAGCACCACCCACATCCCCTAGCCAAATAATGCAGATATGGGATTAGGCCTCCAGAAAGACAGGAATTGAGCTGGTAGCTTGTCTGAAGGCTATTTGCATGTCCCAAGGGAGGTATTTTACAGCATAGGTGTTGCCATGGAAAAGGCCTTGCCGCTAACCTTTTATAACAGCAGGTCCAGAACAGCTTCAGGAGAACAAGAAAGACCCTGCTGAATGAGGCCAAAGCAGGAAGGGGATGGGGGGCTAGTCCAGCACCCTGTTCTTATAGTGGCCAACCAGATTCACCAAAGAGAAGCCCACAAGCAGCACCTGAATTATTATGTACCTCTTGCATGCCAAAATGGTTTCTATGCAGTTTAGAAGTATAAAATCCATTACAGTGGTGCCTCGCAAGACGAAAAGAATCCGTTCTGTGATTCTCTTTGTCTAGCGGTTTTTTCGTCTTGCGAAGCAAGCCCATTGACGGATTAGCGGATTAGCGCTATTAGCGGCTTTTAGCGGCTTATCTGCTGATCGGATCAGCTGATAAGCGGTTTAGCGGCTTAGAAAAAGGGGGGAAGGGGAAAAACCCGCAGGAACTCGCAAGGCATTGTCGTCTTGCGAAGCAAGCCCATAGGAAATTCGTTTTGTGAAGCACCTCCAAAACGGAAAACCCTTTCGTCTAGCGGGTTTTCCGTCTTGCGAGGCATTCGTCTTGCGGGGCACCACTGTATTAATAAATATAGTCCATACATAATTAAAATGCATAATAAAATGCAACTGCCCTCTCTCCACTTGCAATTCCAAGCAATTTGTATGCAGCAGTGTACTCAGAGGAGAACCTTCGGGAATGGAGCAGCTGAACAGGAATAGCTGGTCACTGGCAACACGCAGGAATGTCACAATAGTTTGGTAAATGGGCTGTGCATACTGGAAAGCAGAGCTGCAGGGCAGGTGGAAGTAAATTGAGGAGATGCTGGGAGTGCAAAATGCCAAGATTCTGCCTCAGCTGTGTGTGCATGCCCTAGGCTAGGGACAAGCACTGCCAGTATTTTTGGAGGAGGAGGAGGTACTGTAACAGCTTGTAGGCTAGGTGAAACTCCGAATTCCAAGCTGAGAAGAGCCTGCCTGCTCTGATCTCCATTAACCACATGGATCCATTGATGCAATTCAAAGGGAGTGGCATGAAGTAGCAAGTAGCAAGACATCAAGAATGGAATTGCAAGAATTATATCCGAGGCAACTCTAGATCTTTCAGTGTGCAGGTAATGCTGCTTAGTAGGACTCAGTGGGGCGGAGAGACACCAATTTCAGTTTGCCCCAGAGCAATAACAACAGAAATCTGAGGGCGGACGCAGTGATAGCCTTACACATGCACATTTTCACGACTAGCCTGAGCTCCATGATATTACATACCTGTGATTTGCCTTGAATCCCACCATATTAGATAATTATCAGCCAATTTCCAACATCCCATTTTGGGGCTAGGCATGGTGGCATCTCAGCTTTAGGGGTTTCTCAAGGAGACAGACTATCCAGATTTACTTCAATCTGATTTCTGGCTTTGTTATGAGATGAGACTGCTTTCATCACCTTGGTGAATGAGGGTGTCCCTGTTGGATCTCTCAGTGGCCTTCAATTCTATTGAGCATTGTGTCCTTCTGGGCCACCTTGCTGGAATGGCACTTGGAGGCACTGTTTTACAGTGGCTCCTTTCCTTCTTGGAGGGGTGAACCCAGAAAATGGTGCTGGGGGACTCCTGTTTGACATCTTGGTAGCTTGCCTGCATCTTGGTAGCTTGCTTCAGGGTTGTGTTCATTCCCCCATGCTATTTAACATCCACATGAAACCACTGGGAGAGGTGGTCTGAAGTTTCGGGGTTCAGTGTCACCAGTGCGCTGATGATACCCTGCTCTAAATCCAAGGAAGCTGTCTCAGTTCCAAACCAGTGTTGGCTATCAATAATGGCCTGGATGGGAGTAAACAAATTTAAACTTAATCCAGACAAGACGGAGGTGCTCTTGGTTGTTTGGTAGGCAGACCAGGGAATAGGGATTCAGCCTGTGCTAGATGAGGTAGTGTTCCCCCTGAATACACAGGCTTGCAGTTTGGGTGTGCCGGACTCAGTTCGGAGTCTGGATGCCCAGGTCGCTGTGTTGGCCAGGAGTGCATTGGCACAGTTAAAGCTAGTGCGCCAGCTGTGCCTGTTTCTCCAGATGCCTGATTTGGCCACAGTGACACAGACCTTAGTTCCATCCCAGTTGGATTGCTGTAATGTGGGGCTGCCTTTAAAAAGTGCTCAGAAACTTCAAATTAGCTCAGAGAGCTGGAGACAGATTGTTGACTGGCACTGGTTACAGCAGCTCCACTGCCTACTGGTCTGTTTTCTGGCACAATTCAAAATGCTGGTTATGACCTGTAAAGCCCTGCATGACTTTGGTCCAAGCTATCTGAATGACCATATTCCTTCATAAAAACATGCTGAGACTCAGAGATTTTGGGGGGAGTCCCTTCTCACATGCACATTTGATAGGGATGCGGGAGAGAGCCTTCTCTGTGGCTGCTTCCAGACTTGGCAAATCCCTAGAGATGTTAGACTGGCTCCCTCCTTGTTGTCCCCCTTGTTTCCTTCTGCTTTTAATGAGGAGGCTGGTGCCTTGCTGTTTTTGTTGTGATTTTCTGTATGTTTTAAATAGATCTTATACAGTTTTAATTTTATTAATACTTAATTGTTTTTCAATGATTGTTGCCCCCCCCAATATGTTTTAGCTGTTCTTATTTTATCAGTAAAATGCAGGATATAAATAAATATATTCCAATAGTTCTTATTATAGTTCAAACACAGATTTAAGCAAGCTCAGAGGAAAACATAAGCCCCCATTTATGATAGTCAGGCGACAAAATCATTTCTTTCCACCTTCTCTGAATAAGTAGAAAAGCTGTATAACGAATTGACAGGCTGGGTATAGATTTCCCCTGTGTTTCAGTTTGGGTGTTTTTGGTTTGTTCATCACTAGTTAATAGCCAAAGGAAAAAGTATTTGCTACTGTAGCTTCTGACATAAATTTCATAAAAAATTAAATTGCTGGAAAACCGAAACCCTGGAGAGGGACTGGAAAAGCCCCCAACTGATTCACATCAAGGTGATCTCTCTCCTGCCTTTCTTGATAGCTCCACAGCCACTTGGCAGTCTGCAAACTCTTGTTAAAGTAAGATGCCAGTTGCAGACTTAGTGCAGAAAGCATTGATCTGGTGTGTAGAGATATTTCCTATTCTGATTAATTCAAGGGGGTTCTGGAAGCTTCTCTGAGAAAGAAACAAGCAGAAGGTTCATGATGTTTGGGTTATTCCTTCTGTGCCGCAAGTTCGGGGGTGACCGAGCCAGCGAGACACTGAGGCAGCTGGCCGGCTCCGCTCTCCTGCGCACCTGGGACTGGGCAATCGGGGGGGGGGCGGGGGCGCCAGGCAGATCTTTGCAGCCTGGTGCCACATATGCTTAAGACAGCCCTGGATGGAGCCTCTATTTTTACAGCTACTAAACAGTGGGTAGCAGTGTAATGATACTGCAATCCTATACATGTCTACTCAGTGATAAGACCCACCCCCCTATGTTCCTGCCACTGAGAAAAGATCAGGATAAAATATATTGTACATCAAGAGGATTATGATCAATTAACCACCCTTCACCCTAAGGTCCTAGGACTGGTTAGAACATTAAAACACAATTTCAAAAAAGTTTAAAACAACTCACAATAGCAAAACTAAGGTGGGTCCTAAAATATGCACCTCTAGTGCCAAAGGCATATTCAACATCCACTGGATGCTGCATAACGAAGGTGTCAAATGCACCTCCATGAGGAGGGAGTTCCACATTAGGGAAATAGTGCCTTGTGATGTCTTTTTATTTATTTGCACCCCATCTTTCTGCAGCGGAATTCAAGCCAGCCTCACACAGGGCCCCCAGACAGGTCTCCCATCCAGGCACTGATCAGACCCAGGCCTGCTTAGCATCAGCGAAGGTGTTGCTGCGGCAGGTACTTTCAAACAATGCACTTCTCTCCCTGCTTCAGCAGACAAGGTGATCCATAGGCTAACCCAAGCCCAATCAGGCCCTTCTTCCGGTGAACTTATTCGGTTCTTTTGGTGGTGGTGGGCAGCCAATTAAGAAGGAAGTGAAGTTGGGAGGTGAGAGTGGAAAGTGAAGCAGTGCACTTAATGCTTCCTTCAATGACATTCTGGTTTCAAAGAAGTGTTTGATCTTTGACTTTTCAGACTCTCCAGTAAATTATTCAGCAGCATTTCCAAAGTCTGCGGGGAATGCCCTAAAAGCTGAGTCGCTTTAGTGAAAGGAAGCCTCCACAAGAGCCAAAGCATTTGTAATGAATGTAGGAGAGCGTTCCCTAATGTACCTTTTCATTCAATTTGGGCAGCCGGTACTCGAAATGCACAGATTGGGTGCTTGGTGGCGCTGTGGAGTTATAAATCCCACTCAATCGCTCTATGCCCTCTGCAGATTTCGGAAGAAAGGCTTTAGCAATCACTTGTTCGAGGCATGTTGTTGTTTTTAATCAAGCAAGCGAGCAACCTCCAAAGAAGATGGTCCTAAAGCAGTCTTGCATAGCCTAGTATGTGCAGCAAAACCCATGTCATACTGGCTCAAGTTCGCAGAAGCAAGCCCCTCCAGGTTTGCTCAGATCCTGGTACAAAGTTAGTCAAAGCACACTCATCCCCAGAAAGAGGGAGACCTAAAGCGAGGCAGATTTAGGACCCCGGTGAAGGTGGCAGAGTTGCAGGCTTTTTTTTAAAAAAAGATCTTCCAGGTATCAGGCATTCATTGGTAGAATTCCATGGCCCCACAGCCCAGCCCCTACACAAATGACAGCCCAAATAACAGCATTTTATGGGGACAGCAGCAGATAGACCTGGCAACTAGCACCTATTCTGACATAGACACTCAGGAGCTACTACTGGTCACTAGAACATCTTTTAAAATTATTAAAGCAGCCAAGCATGTATGCAGGAGCGCAGGAGGCTGCTTTTTACTGAATCAGACCTTTTGTTCACCTCGCTCAGTATTGTTACAAAAGTTGGGTGCTCCCACTCTCTGCCGAGCAGTAGCAAGAGGCCATAGGGGGTTTCAGACATTCACCCAGGGTCTGTGTTCCTTTGCAGAACTGAGACACAGCGGAGACTGTCGTAGCTTTAAGAAATATTCTTATTTATTCACCTATTTACACCTTCATTCTTCATGGAGGGAGTCCAGATCTTACAGCATGGTCCTTTCAAGAGGGGCTTGTCTCCTACAGCAGTGCAGCCAGCCTTCAGCCATCCTGCCCAAGATGGAGCCCAGTCTTTCTTCTTCCTTCTTCCCAGAACGCCCTACTAAGGAACTCTCTTTTCCTGTCACCTCACACTCAGTTACTTACAAACTCCCAGTCTCTGTTCACACCTCAGGGCAAGGGGGTTCCCTGCATTTCCTTGCATTTCCAATGGCTCTCAGTTGCCCTGTATTGTTTCTTAATGACCCTGGCTTGACTAGGTCATTTTGCACATGCAGCTTCTATTTCTCCCTTCACATTCCAAATTCCACATTTATTAATTTATAGGGTTTAGTGGGATCCCACCCCCCAAAAAATCTATAACAGTTTTGTCTACAATAACTGGCAGTGACTCCCCCTCTCTCCTAGGGCTAGAACTTGTGGACATCTAATTACGCTGAATGTTGCAAGATTGACAAAAGGAAGGACTGCTTCACCCTACAGAAGGCAGTGATGGCTACCAACTTGGATGACTCTAAAAAGAGGATTGGACAAATTTATGGAGGAGAAGGCTATCCATGGCTACTAGCCCTGGTGCCTATGTGTTACCTCCATGTTCAGAATCAGTTATGCTTCTGATTTCCAGTTGCTGGAAACCACAGGAGGGGACATTGCTTTTGTGCTCGGATTCTGGTTACTGGTTTACCAGAGGCATCTGATTGGGCACTGTGAGAACAGGATGCTGGCCTAGATGATCCAGCAGGCTCTTCCTATGTTCTGCTGCCCCTTTGCCAGTGTTGAAATAAGGCTCAGCTGCCTGTGTTGCCAGTTTCTCCGCGTGGAATGAAGGTGGCACCATCTCAGGCAGCAAAAAATCTCAGGCCGGCTGGCCAGAGGCAGGCCTTATTAGGGCTCATTTGCACTGATTACAGCCAATCCTCACTAATCCCTGAAGATTTCTCAGTTTAAGCTGTGACTAGTCCAGGTCGGCCACGGGGCTTTGAAGCACTTAAACGCGGCTGGGGTGACAGGTCAGTGGAACAAGTTATTAGCTGAGAAAGGGAAATTAAGCCCCAGCGGTCCCCCAGGGTGAAGGAGCAGCTCAACGTGTGTTATGTAGGACTGTTACTTGATGAATATTTTCGTGCTGTGTTTGTGTTAAATCAGTGATGTGATTCTGTTGTTCATCCTTTGCAATACCCAGGGCTCTTTAAGTGTGATGCATAAATAAAATTAATATAATAATAATAATAACAGCAGCAGGAACAACTTTGCAGCTGAAACAAAGCTCTTTCATTGCCCTCTCAATAATGGTCCACATTTTGACATAATAGACTCTCTTGGGCCAGTGCCATAGCTCAGTGGTAGAGCATCTGCACTGCAGAAGGTCCCAATTCCCAATAGCAGGTAGGGCTCCTTGCCCAAAATCCCAAAGAACCACTGCCAATCAGCATAGAAAGTACTGAGCTGAATGAACCAGCTATATAAGGCAGCTTCCTGTGAGGTCTAAAGTAGCCAAATTACCTGCCAGCAACTTGGGAGCTGTAAACGGGTTGCCACCTTTTCAGTGGGTCACTGCAGCTGTGCTTTGAACAGCAGCTTAATATGTGGGCATCAGTAATAAGTGATGGTGTTTCTCTCCATTGTTTTTTGATGCCTAAATTGTCTGTGTCCCTGTGAATGGGAGCCAAGCCCATCGCAGCCTATCAGCTTAAGGAAGAGGTGGTGGAACTGATGCTGGGATTCACCAGGAGAGCGACCAAGTCTGCAACAGAGCTTGACAGCGGTGTAGCCTCCTGCATAGACTACTAGACAATGTGTCCCTGTGCATGCTGCTGGAATACAACACTCATGATCCCTGACCATTGGCCATGCAGGCGGCTGGGGATTCGGGGTACAGCAACCAAACCTGCAGGGTCACAGTGAGTGAGCCAGTGTGGTGTAGTGTTTAAGAGCGGTAGACTCGTAATCTGGTGAACCGGGTTCGCTTCCCCGCTCCTCCACATGCAGCCGCTGAGTGACCTTGGGCTAGTCACACTTCTTTGAAGTCTCTCAGCCCCACTCACCTCACAGAGTGTTTGTTGCGGGGGAGGAAGGGAAAGGAGAATGTTAGCTGCTTTGAGACTCCTTCGGGTAGTGATAAAGCAGGATATCAAATCCGAACTCTTCTTCTTCAAATGCTGCCAGTCACTGAATGTTGAACTATCAGCACTGCACACTACACAGCATCTCTGTATCCTGTTTATTGCTAACATGCTTAGCCACCGCATCGCCTTAGCTCCTCTGGATTTGTGCTAGTGACCTACAAGTGAAAGGCTCAGAGGCCTCTATTCCTGATCTTGCACCACTGTGGTTAAATCAGCATGAGTCATAGAATCATAGCTGAAAGCCATCTCAAAAGTTAGCCCTCTACCAGAACTGGATATTTTATTTTGTTTTTTTAAATTTTATTTGTATTTTTTAATCTATTGTTGGTGTTATAGCTGTTGCTGCTGCTGTTGTTGTTATCTTTATATTTCATATTTCCTGCAAGCAGCTCAAGGTGACAAACGTAGCTCTCTGCCCATTTCTTTACAAGTTGATAGAAGTTTATAAAATCACACATGGCATGAAGAAAGAAGTTAGAGAAAAGTTTTTCTCCCTCTCTCATAACATTAGAACTCACAGGCGTTCATTGAAGATGAATGATGTGAGATCCAGGACAGATGAGAAAGTTCTTCACAGAGTTAAGCTATGGAATTTGCTCCCACAGGAGGCAGTAAGGACCACCCACGTGGATGCCTTTAAAAGAGGACATAGTCATGGAGGAAAAGGCTGTCGGCTATCAGTGGTTAGCAGTCACCATGGTTATGCTCTGACTCCATTGTTGGAGACCGTAACAGTTCTGAAAACCAGTTGTGGGAAGCCACAGGAGGGGCAGAGTGCTGATGAGCTCAGTTCCTGCTTATGGGCCTCCCATCAAAGGTGGTTGGGCCAAATGATCTTCAGGGAACCTCCCAACTCTACAGTTCTATGATTCTATTATTGTGGTTTCGTGGTATACACAAGCTTTGCGTGAAGAGGGTTCCACAGTCAGTTATGCTTGGGTCCTCCTTTCTGGTTTTCCTTTGCGGCATCTGCTTGGCCAGTGGGAGAAGAGGATGCTGGTTTATCCTTGAGATAGGTGAGGCTGAGAGAAGGTCACCAACCTAGTGAGATTCATGGCTGAGTGGGGATTTGAACTCTGGCCTGCCAAGCCCTCACCCAGCACCCAA
Source organism: Podarcis liolepis (assembly GCF_965112155.1). Classification (NCBI taxonomy): domain Eukaryota; kingdom Metazoa; phylum Chordata; class Lepidosauria; order Squamata; family Lacertidae; genus Podarcis; species Podarcis liolepis. The sequence continues at coordinate 27,422,891 of NC_139566.1, read as the reverse complement.
ACCACTGCACCATACTGGTTTACACTGCAACAGCATCAAATAAGTGGCCAGCCAACCCCCCAAAAAACCCCTTCTAATGGAGGAGAGTCCACCAGGTTCCCAGGCAGCTTGTTTCACCAGACCAGCCTTGGCCAACCTACTGCTTTCCAGATGCTTTTGACTACAACTCCCATCAGCCCAGCCAGCATGCCCTTTAGAAAAGGTCCACTGCTTTGTGTTAACACCGGTAGAAAGAGGTCCGCTGAGAGACAAGGGCTGTGGGTACCACGAAGAGCTGCAGCAACAGAAGTCAGATTGAAAGTAATGGATCTAAGTTAACCATGTCCATTCAGTGGGTCTACTCTGAGTTCGACTAACATTGGGTGCAAACCATGGTTTTTATCTTTAAAAATATATTAGCCTTTTCTATAACAAAATGGTGTGAATCCCCAAATAAATGGGTTTAACATCAGGGCAGCAGAACCAAACACCGTCTTATTCCTGCAGTCATGATGGTGAATGAGTTTAAAATGCAATATTGCACATGCTCCAAGAGTATTTCTTTTTATTTTCATCAGGGTTGGCAAACTGCTTTGGGAGGCATCTCTCTCTCTCTCTCTCTCTCTCTCTGTGTGTGTGTGTGTGTGAGAGAGAGAGAGAGAGAGAGAGAGAGAGAGAGATAAGGGGAACCACAGGCCTGAGGACCAAATCTGGCCCTCCCGGCTTCTCTATAGGCCTTCAGCACTCTCCACAGCCATAACCAAACCCCTCACTGGCCCTGAGTGGTTTTGCCTAACTAGGTAGACTGTGTCATTGAGCTCTACTAATACCTCTTGTTTGCCTGAATGAAGGGAATGAAAATCTGTGTAGGAATCAGCGTTCTCCACAAAGGTAAAATTTACATCCGTTACTCCACCCACTTTTACCTCTGGCCCCACCTGCCACTTGTATATGGCCTCCCAGAAGGTTGTTTAGAGCACAATGTGGCCCTTGAGCTAAAAAAAGGTTCCCCACTCCTGCTCTAACCTATCAGGAAAGTAAAAGCAGGCATAAAGTTTGGAATGGCAGCAGGGTGGCAAGAGAAGTGTTTCTTATGTGCATCTCACAACTAATACACACAGCTGTCTGAAGGAGGCACCATCAGGTTGTTAAGACCAGGGTCCAAACTTTCCTGGCTGCACTCCTAGCTGCAGCACATAGCTAAAGGCAGAACCATGGGGGCAAGTCACACTAGTATGGAGACACGGCGCTTGCATGCTGAGCCGCCTAGCTGGGCGGATCCTTGCTCCGCTTGTGTATTGTCTGCAGGGCAGCTTGGAATCTCTCCCAGTGCTGGCCGGGAGATGAAAGCAGAGGAATAATCCCTGCAATGAGATTATTAGATTGAAGGTTTAATCCCTGAACCTGCCTGTACAAGAAAACAGCCTCTCTCCTGCTGCATTTGGCTTCCGGAGACTGAGTTATACAGAGAAGGAAGCCATCCTTTGGTCTGCAGAATGGTAGGGCAACTCTCACACTCTGGCTTATTCCCATTTCGGCTAAGGCTGGTCCAATAATACTTGGGCAGGTACAGGAGGGCTGGGTGGCTGCACCACCAGTGGATGTGAACTGTGCTTTATAATGTATGTTGGAAGTAGAGCGCGTCCTTGAAGGCCAGCAGGCCCAGTGGTATCAGCACCTAAAAGGGTTGCAGCTGAGGACGATACCTGGCTGAGTCAGTCCAAGGAGAGTTGCTGCTGCTCCGAGTAAACCAGCCTTCGCTAGCTTAGTGCCTTCCAGATGTTTTGGACTACAACTCCCATCATCCCTCGCCAGCAACAGTCAGGGATGTGCTTGCTATGGAGGGGGCCTCTTGGTTGCTCCACTGTCCTCAGAATCTCAAGGGCTGGTGGCCCATGAGAGGACATCCTCTGTGCCACCCCGTTAGTTGTGCAATGCTCTCCCCCCAGAGGTGCATCGGGTGCCTTCAAAGTACAGCTTTTGTCAACAGCTGAAAACAAACCTCTTTCTGCTGGCCTTTCCCACTAGAGAGGTGTATTTTAAGACCCACCCAGTTCTTATTATTCTGATTTGTTTCAAACTGTTTTTAATATTGCATTTTTATTTGTTGCGACCTGTCGCGGGACCTTGGCGTGAATGGTACATAATAAATCAAAGTCATAATAATAAATACATCTAGAGCGGGGGTTCCCAAAGTGGACAATATTTGCATTCCCAGGGAGCGGTGGTGCTACCTAGGGAGGTGATAAGGGAGGTGACAGCAGAGTTCTGGAGGTGTACATGGCTTTCAGACTTTGAAAATCACTGGATGAAGTTTGTCAGTTTTGTTGAATTGGATTTTGAATAAATGTGCATTCATTGTTGTTGTTTTGGATATTATGGTGCAATTGTCTTCCTTAGTGGGTCGTGCCTACTGTTGTTCTGGATAATATTTTTCATAGGGTAGGGTAGAGGCAGTGCTTTTTTTCTGGGGGTACTCAAGGGTACACAGCACTGGCACATCACCCTCCCAATGTTCAAAGCGTGGCATTTACATGGTGAGTACTGGTGCTTCCCCCTCCCCCAAAAAGAGCACTGAATAGAGGGCACTGGGCATGAGCTTATGGAAGCAAGGGGACAGCGGCTTGAAAAAGCTTGGAAACCACTGCTCTAGCAAGCAGACAATACAAGGTTAGCTGGGCCGATGATCAGCTCCACAAGAAGACAGTTTCATGACACATGTGAGATCTGCAGGGCATATCTTCAATCAACTCAGTTATGGTTCCCCCGCCCCTTTTTCAGTTATTGTACCATCAGAAAGAACGTGGGGTGGGACTCTGCTGCATTTAGAATATTGCAAACTGTTCTGGTAGTTCCTCCTTAACCACAGTTTGTTAGAAAAGGGTAGGAAATATCAGCCAGGAGTTGGAGCCTCTTACCTGCATAACCAGGGATTTCTAGTTTAGAAAGAAAAGGCCCAGGAGCTCCTTGATCCATGTTGGAGGTAGAGGGCTGTCATCTTTTTTGCCCAATGGTTGGGCTGGCATCAAGGCTCAGCATGGTCTAGCACCTGCCAGGAGGGCTTACACCCCAGCAGCAGGACCTGCCGACCAGATCCTGCTCCTCCCCTCCACCCCTTGCAGCCTGCTTGCTTGGTTCATCCACTTCCTACTCTTACTCTGACCCAGACTGCGGCAGTGGTGAAAGAAGGAGGGTCAGAAGATGCCCCTGGTCTGCTTGCTGACTCACTGGGCTCTGCCTGGCAAGCAAGCAAGTAGTACCAATGATGATCAGGAGGAGAAGCAGCAACAACAACAACAACAACAACTGGTGATTACAACACCCTGAGGAGCGGTTAGGCTCACTTAGCAAAGGGGACCATGGAAGGTATCTTGCTGACAGGCCCTCTGGAACCTGAAGCGCCTCAGCTTCTTCACACCTGGGACCCACTTTTAGTCCAAACGTTCATTTGAGGACTTGCTTCTTAATTCATTGCTTTTTAAAAACCATATATTTCCATGCGGAGGCTGTGACTGAGCTTAGGTTAAGCTGAGACCCGTCTGTGGGTTCTAATCCACCAGCTGAAAAGATCATTGGCCCAGGGCAGGCATGGGCAGACCTCATGCTTGTCAGATCTACTCAGTGATTGGTTTCCCCCCTACTAGAAACCCAAGATGTACCTTGCAGCGTCAGGTGGGAAAGACTTAAAGCACATCTCCCCATGTGTCTCTGCAATAAATCCTGGGAACTATAGTTTATACACTGTAGCTCTGTGTCTGCTTCCCTCCCCCTCACTTTGTTCTGCTGCCACCAAACCCAATGGGGTCTAGAGGTTTACTTAGGGGGCTGGATCAGGCCCCCAGGCTGCTGGTTAGCGACCCCTGCAATAGACAGTTCTAAGGAGATATGCTCAGGATTGTGCTGCCTGGTGTGTTGTGACTGCCACTAGAATGGACAAGAGATCAACGTGTGCTAACATGCTTCCTCTGCTATCTGTGGCATCAGGCAAGTGATAGCTGTGACTGCTGGAATTTACTTTGATTATGCCAGGCTCTAAGGCTGCCTTGGAAATGTGACCCCTGGCATCAAGCTTGCTGGTTTCAGACAGAACTTCTGCCCCACCCATTCCTCAGAAACTGTAGTGGAAATAATTCAAAAGAATCCCAGAAACTGTAGTTTAAGGGTGCTTGGAATTGTAGCTCTGTGAGAAGGAAACTACAGTTCCCATGATTTTTGGGGGCGTGTGCTTTAAATATATGGTGTGGATGCAGCCAGTGAGGCAAAGGACATGTTAGTACCCTTTCCCCCCATTTTGATGTACAGAAGCCAAGTGGACTAGCAGCTGATTCTCTCTTCAGCACTAGCAAAGCAAGCATCCTCCACAGCACCTAAGGGCTATTGGTTAGTTTGTGCGGCACACATAGCTCTGGGTTTAACAGAGGGATAAAGAGGAACAGATGGGGAGGGGCTGCCTTTTCCTCATCAGAGGAGCCCTGATGGATCTGGTCAGTGGTCCATGGAGTCCAGCCTCCTGTTCTCGGAGTGGCCAGCCAGATGTCTTGCAAATGGAACCTGAGCAAAACAGCACTCTTCCACCTGGGATTCCCAGGATTGGCATTGGGGGCTTTTACTGCCCCTGACAATGGAGGTAGGACAGAGCCAACAAGGCTTTCCTCCTCCTCCTCCTCTTCCTCCTCCTCCTCCTCCTCCTCGCACCTGCTGTCTCAAGCAGTTGTCTAATGGTAGGGCCGGCTCCATCGCTGTCGCCATCCCCACTGCCTCAAGCCACCTCTCCTCCTCCCACAGAAGAGCCAGGCCTACCAAAGTCTTGCTCTTGTTATTTATGTTTTGCATTTCAAAGATATATTTGCTCTCATTAACATAACCGCAGGGAGACACAAGAACATTCCGGGGAGGCTATAAATAACTCAACACAGATGATTAACAACACAAGGAGGCATGAGGCCAATACACAGTCAGTTCACCAAGGAAAAGAGTGCAATCCGTGGCAGGCACCAATCCCAGGTGGCTTTTTGCCATAAGCCACCAGTTTGAGAGAACCCCTTCCTTCTCTTTCACCTTTGCAGTGCTTGCCGGAAGAGTCAAGGCAGGGAAAGAGTTGTCACCTTCGCTTGCAAACATGGCTGGTCCTGGAGCCCAGCGTCACCCAGGAACGCTTCCAGTTGCTGGAGATTGTCTTTTTTCACAGTGTGGAAGGGTGAAGGAGCATCAGGGCCACTTTGGGTCAGAGAGGCAGGTTGGCGTCTTGCACTGTCTCGAGCGCAGCCAGTGCGTCAGCCTTTGCATAGGAACATTGGGGCTGGGCGCTCCATTCAGGTCCTCGTCTTCCCTCAGCTGCTGATTCATTTTCAGCCCAAGAACCATACTCAGCGGGACATCATCCTGACAAACTCTGCAGGCAGGAAGGAAAGAGAAAAAGGAAAAAAGATCCACACCATACGTTTAAAACACATTAATGTAGCACTTCAACAGTCCTAGCTTTCCCCAGCAATACTGGGAACTGTGGTGCATCCCTCACTAGGATGATGAGATATGTCATCCAAAACTGGTTTGAAGTCCATATTTTGATATCGGTTTCATAATTTTTGACCTGGCAATATATCGCAAATCATGATGTGCGTGCATGCTATGCAAAAATCACAGTGTGGGGGGAACTCTGAAGCCAGCCAATGCTTCTCGTGATTCCTGCAGCCCCTGTTAACTCTGCTGGCTCAGTTCTCCCCTGCTTCCTGTAGCAGGCAGCGAATCACAAGAGCAAAAATCACAATGCAGGAAAAACCATGAAGCCTGCCAATGCCTCTACATAACTCCATCTTTATTTCAGACATCATGATATATGGATATATCGCGATGTTTAGCTGATGATAAATCAGTGTTGAAAACCAGTTTTCACCCAGCCCTAACCTTCACAGTGCTACAATTTCCAGCACTCCTAACAAACTACAGTTCCCAGGATTCTCTGGGGGGTGTCATTTGCTTTAAACTTATGGTACGGATGTGTCAATAGAGAAGGAAGGTGCGTAGAAAGTGGCCTTATACTGAGCCAGGATGCTGGTCGATTAGGGCAAGTAAGGCACTGCTTTGCTAGTCTCAGTCTGCCCAGACATTCTTCCAGCTGCCTGCCTTCTTGCAACTAAGTCAGGTGGTGACCCTGTTTGTCAGCTTCCTCCTCCTCCTTAGTCTCAGTGTTGCCCCTTGTAAAACTCAGCAGGGGGACAAAACTAGAATCACTTAACTATCATAGGCTCTGGTGCTACCTACTGTTGGCCCTACCAGTCTCTGGTGCCACCTACTGTTGGGCACCAATCACCACTGCCTACACCAGCCTCCGCCAACCTGATGCCCTCCATATATTTCAGGCTACAGCTCCCGTCAGCCTCAGTCAGCACAGTGTGTGCTCTTACCAGCCCCAGCATCAAATGGCCATACTAGGGTCTGATAGGAGTTGCAGTTCAAGACATCTGGAGGGCATCAGGTTGGAGAAGGCAGCTGTAAAGCACTAGATGATCTGAGGGCTGTGCAGGAATAGTGATAATGAATAATCAATCACTTGCTGCTTCAAGCACTGAATATTATTCAGGACATTTAAAAATAAAATAAAAAAATATCTTCCTTTGGTCTTCACCAGCTTCCAGATAGCAGCTTCTTCGAAATGTTGACATTATGAGCTGACTCAGTTGAGATTGGTCACAGATGGATGAGAGCCAAAAAGCTAAAGGAGATTCTGTGGAAGAACGGTTTGCCTGACCAGGGAGTGGATTTGGCCCTTTCTGCAGGGGGTTGCATGCGCCCTTAAGGATCAGGTTTACACTGTATGTGTGTTTTATTGTCAGATCCAGGCTTCCTGTTGGAGGTCCAAATGTCCATGGCATGAAACACTTTTCACAAGTTTAGGAGATCCCCAATGGGCAGAGGTCGCCTGGCCACAAATATCCAGGATGTGTTCCTCCAAGCCTCTCTTTCTGGCCCTCAGGACTCTCCCTAAGGCCCTGCTCCGCACCATTATTGAGTGCTTTTGCCTGCCTCCAATGTTTCCTGCAAGGACAATTCCTGACGGGACGTATTGTCAGGTGAGTGCCAGGAGCAGGTTAGTAATAACTCACAGTGAAGCTGACTCTTTATTCAAAGAAACAAATAGCTCAGGAGGCCAGGCTTAACGAGCACAGCAACTCTTCCTGGTAGATCTTGCCCCAATGAGGCAGTTGTGAGGACTGAAGGCCCCTGCCTTCCCATAGATGCCTCAGCCTCCTCATCCCCTGGGTCCTTCTCAAGCAATTTGAGACTCAGTCAACAGGTCTGTCTCTGCTCCAGCCTCTTCATGCCTCTTCTGATCCTGGGAAACTGGGGGGGAGGGCAGTTGGTTGCAGTAGGAGGGCATTCCCTTGAGGTTTACCCAGCTGGTGCCTGCTACCACTCCTCTGAGTCCAGCTAGTTCATGACTCACGTTGGGCATGCCCTTCATTGGAACCAGGTGCAGATCTGCTACTTGTCCAGTGGGAAACCCCTCACTCACTCTCTCTCACCTTCAAAATCCACTCGTCCGTCTCCATTCAGGTCAACGTCCCTTATTATATCTTCTATGTCCCGGTGCCCCACTTGCTGCCCGAGCAGCTTCTTCATTGCTTCTCGTAGTTCATTGGTGCTGATCTCTCCATCACCGTTTGTGTCGAACTGCAAGGTAGTAACAGATGTCAGGGACTGTTAGGATGGAACTGGTCAGATTTCTCAGGACCCACCCCTCTCATCTCCACAGTTTCCAATGTCCTTTCTCACCTCTTGAGCCACTCTGGCAAGAACATCACCTGATTGAAACCAGACTGGTATCTCTGCTTTTTGCTTTAAGTTATTTATATCCTGCCTTTTGTGAAAAACACTTTAAAGGTGCATTGCAAAGGTAGGGAGGAACCTGTCCACCCCCACCCTCCCCCAGCTCCCACCAAGCTCTGCTAAATGTTCTGGATGGTGAGAAGTCTAGCAATATCTGGAGGAGGGCACAGAGGAAGATTAAAACTCACATTTTGATTTATATTAGACTGCCCACATGCAATTCAGCTTTATTAGTTGTTCCGAGATGCTTCCCCATTACAGTGGTACCTCGGGTTACAGACGCTTCAGGTTACAGATGCTTCAGGTTACAGACTCCACTAACCCAGAAATAGTATCTTGGGTTAAGAACTTTGCTTCAGGATAAGAACAGAAATCGCGCAGCGGCAATGGGAGGCCCCATTAGCTAAAGTGATGCTTCAGGTTAAGAACAGTTTCAGGTTAAGAACTGACCTCCAGAACAAATTAAGTTCCTAACCCGAGGTACCACTGTACTGCACTTTTGCCATCTGGGATGTACCCTTGCAGTATAGCACAACAAATGAGGGACAAATGCTCCCCAAACATTTGTGGTAAGGAAAGTTACAGGCTTTCAGCAGGAAGTTATAGGACATGCACTGACTGAAAGCAAAGCTATATGTGCATCCTGAAAATTTTGCAAAAGTATTGAGAGTGGGATCACACATAACTGCCCTGATGTTACCAGGAACACAAATCATGAATGCATACAAAAAAATGAGTGTCTGGAGGGGTCCTTGGAGAAATCAATGGCTCTCCATGGCCACGAGCCATGATGGCTATGTATGTTGGAGGCAGTGTGCTTCTGAATACCAGTGGCTGGGAATTAAAAGTAACTAGGAATTACAAGAGTTCCTGCTGTGCTCGGGTCCTGCTTCTGGATTTCCAGTCAGGGCATCTAGTAGGCCACTGAGATAACAGAATGCTGGACTAGATGAGCCCCATTTGGCCTCATCCCACCTCAGGGATTTACCTTTATTCCCTGCCTGTGAGCTTCCACAAGGCATCTGATTGGCTAGTGTGGGAAGCAGGATGCCTGATCCATTTGCAGGGTACAGAGATGGGTTGTGCATATAAGGAGCTAGATGATCTTTCAGGTATCCTGATCCCAAGCTGTATACCACCTTGAACTTGTAGATAGTTTGCCACACACTGAAGGGGCTGCACAATCTGGCTCTCACCTCCCTGAAGGCATCACGTAGCTCCTTGACCCCAATCATGTCTGCCGTCTCTGCCAGAAGCTTTGGTCCCATCAGCTCCACAAAGTCATCGAAATCTACGTGGCCACCCTCTAGGAACACAGAGTGAGGAGGGAGTACAGTAAGATACTGACCACCATTTTAAGAAGAATACAGACAAATTGCAATGGGTTCAGAGGAAGGGCAACGAAGATGGTCAGCTGTATGGAAAACAAGTCCTGTCAGGGCAAGGAGAAAGAGCCAGTTATGTTCACCCTGGAGAGGACTCAGGGGAAACATGTTTTCAAATACTGCCAAGCATCCACAGGAAGGGGTCCCATTCCTGACTGTGAAAAAAGGGAATATTGCATCCACGCCCTGAACCCAACTCAGTCCTACTTAGAGTAGACCCACGGAAATGGATGGATGTGACTTACATGGCTGTGCTGTGCCTCCATGGCCAGAGACAGTAATGCTTCTGAATACCAGTTGCTACAAATCGTAGGAGGGGAGAATGCTCAGGACCTGTTTGTGGGTTTGATATTTTAAATCAGGCATCCTCAAACTCAGCTGTTTGGGAACTGTAACTCCCATCATCCCTAGCTAACAGGACCAGTGGTCAGGGATGATGGGAACTGTAGTCCCAAAACAGCTGGAGGGCCGAGTTTGGGGGTGCCTGTTTTAAATTGTTAGAAGCTGCCAAGAGTGGCTAGTCAGAAGGGCAGCATATAAATAATAAATTGTTGTTGTTGTTACTAGCAGAACTTAGTTTGATACAACCCCAGGTCAACTTTCTACAGATTTCTTTGACAACCCTAGTTGGAATAATCCAGTCTGCAAGTTTGCCAGAGTGTGGAGTACAGCAGCCAAGCATAAGCCTAGTCTCGAAGTGGCCTGGGGAATTGTGCTTGTGCAGAAAGGCAGCCCAAAGGGAGATGATGAAGAAGAAGAGTTTGGATTTGATATCCCGCTTTATCACTACCCTGAGGAGTCTCAAAGCAGCTAACAATCTCCTTTCCCCTTCCTTCCCCACAACAAACACTCTGTGAGGTGAATGAGGCTGAGAGACTTCAAAGAAGTGTGACTAGCCCAAGGTCACCCAGCAGCTGCATGTGGAGGAGCGGAGACGCGAACCCGGTTCACCAGATTACGAGTCCACTGCTCTTAACCACTACACCACACTGAGGAAGACATTGCCCAGAAGACTGGAAAAGCCTAACCAGGAGTGAGAGTGGTACTGTGGAGGGAGGAGGGATGCCCCCTTGGCAGGTGGCTGGCACTCACGGTTCATGTTGATCTGCTGGGAGAGCTCAATGAGTTCCATTTCCGTTGGCATGTAGCCCATGGTGCGCATGCAGTTGCCCAGGTCTCGGCAGTTGATGTAGCCATCCCTGTCCTTATCAAACTCCTTGAAGGCTTCTCTCAGTTCTGTTGAGGTGAATCCAATCAGAGAACGTGGCTGTCAGTGGAGGTGGCAAGGCATGTTCCTTGCTACGAACATGGCCTGGAATGAACCCACTTTGGAAAAGAAGGGCCACAGGTCATCCGTGGCAGAGCAGCTGCTTGGCATGCAGAGAGGGCCATGTTCAACCCCCAGTGGCATCTCTAGTTAGGGCTAGAAATTTCTCCTTGGTCTGAAACCCTGGGGTCAGTGTTGACAGTGTTCTCAATGTTTTCAACTAAGGGGTGATTTAAATAGGATGCTACCTTATACTGAATCAGACCTTTGGTCCATCTAGTTCAGTACAGTGGTACCTCAAACGCTTCGGGTTACGAACGCTTCGGGTTACAAACGCTTCGGGTTACGAACTCCGCTAACCCGTAAGTAGTTGCTCTGGGTTGCGAACTTTGCCCCAGGATGAGAACGGAAATCATGCGCGGGCGGTGCGCTGGCAGCAGGAGGCCCCATTAGTGAAAGCAAGCCTCAGGTTAAGAATGGACCTCTGGAACAAATTAAGTTTGAAACCCGAGGTACCACTGTAACATCTACACTGATTGGCAGCAGCTCTCAAGGGTTTCAAGAGTGGAATCTCCCCCAGTCTGACCTAGAAGTGCCAGGGATTTAACCTGTGACCTTCTGCACGCTAAGCAGATGCTCTACCACTGAGCTATTTTCCTTACCGCTGGGGTTGACTGTGCCTCAAATTAATGAGTAGGAGGAACATGCCCTGTGGATTTTCTGTCACAGGCCCTGGTCCTGCATCATGTTGTTGTCTAGGTCCTACTGCAATTGAGGCTAAGCTGTGTGAGGTGTCCACAAAATGGACCGCGCCGTATGATTTGACATGTTGCTGGCATGGAGACAGAAAGGAGTGTGTGAAAGGTCTGTGGCAACAGAGTATTTTAGCATTGCCTTCCCCAGCCGGGTGCCTTCCAGGTGTTTTGTACTCCAGCTCTCATCAGCCCCAGCCCAGTGCTACCATGTGTCTGATCCACATGGAAGGAAAGGGGAGGCCAGGAGTTCCAAGCAGACAGGAAGGTGAGGCACCAAGATCAGCACCTTGGAGAGGGACATATAGGTGAGTTTCAGGAACATGGTCAGTAATCCTACAGCTGAGACACAACACACAAGTTGTTTCAGCAGTGTCCTGGAGCAACTAGGAGATCTTTATAGCCTGTGCTAGGTATTCATTGGCCAGAAGCCTTACTCCCTGTACGCTGCATCTGGCCAGTAAAGGGCTACTACTTTCTGTTTCTAGGTCCTGGGGTTTCAAGCTGTGGGATATCTTCTCAGGGCTCTCCTGATGCTAGAGGAGACTTTAGACCAGGCTTCCTCAAACTTGGCCCTCCAGATGTTTTGAGACTACAATTCCCTGACCACTGGTCCTGCTAGCTAGGGATCATGGGAGTTGTAGGCCAAAAACATCTGGAGGGCCAAGTTTGAGGACGCCTGCTTTAGACCAATCCTTGGCCCCTCCTCTCTTCTTATGGTTCTTTGAACTGGAAGTAAACTGGACAGTCCTTGAAACAGAAAGAATGCCTTCAAATACCAAGGCTGTGCTTCTCATAGTACAGGAGTGGGAAACATCAGGCCCAGGAGCTACATATGGCCCTCTAAACCTTTCTATCCAGCTCCTGGGACTCTCTCCCTGAACCACACACCCTCACTAGCCACACCTCTCAATGACTCCAGTTCATAGTCTCTGAGAGTGTTTTCACCTGACTGGAATGCATTTCATGGCCTGCTGCCCCAGCTAAGGAAGGCACACATCTGATAGCTGTCTCTTTATTGACAAGTGAAGCACCTACAGCAGCTCCCCCAGTGCTCCAGATATACACATGCACCCATATTTTTAGCCTCTGGGCAGCTGTCCACAGATCTGGACCCTGCGAAGCAGTTGCAGAAATAGTGGGTCCACTCCCCTCCTTTGGCTTCTATGCCCTCCTCTGATGGATTGTGTGCCCGCAAACTGAGACTTCTCCTACATGGAAGTCGTTGCTGCTCTTCCCTCTTCAAAAGCCTCTTGATTCTAGGTGGCGAGTCAACCGGCTGTTCCCTTGTCTGAATAGTTTCCTCTTCCTCTACCACATCCTGCTTGCCTTCCTCTGTCTCAGACTGCCCTGACTCTTCCTCCTCCCATGGGCTTGGCTCCTGCCTTGTGGGTGGCACCTGACCCCGTTAATTGCTGGTCCCCTCTCCTGAGTTGCACTCCTAGCCCCCGGCCTTTGCCACACACTCTTCGGACCCCTGCCAGTCTCTGACAATGCGCCCTGGAACTCTTGCTAGCCTGGATGGAGAAGAGAGGTGTTTTGTTTGTTCCCCATAAAGAAATGTGAACTTTAGTCTGAAGAAGGTTCCCCACCTCTGGTGCAGTAGGATACATGGCTACCCTAGTTTAAATAAAAGCATGCACCTCCAGATGGATAGTGAGACAATGCAACTTCTTACACTTCCTCAATTTCAAGGAGGCTAGGACTATCAGTGGCTACTAGGCAGGATAGCTGTGCTCTGCCTCCACAGTCAGAGGCAGTAATGATTCCAAATACAGCCGTACCTTGGAAGTCAAATGGAATCTGTCCAGAAGTCTGTTCGACTTCCAAAACGTTCAGAAACCAAAGCACAGCTTCTGACTGGCTGCAGGAAGCTCCTGCAGCCAATCGGAAGCCATGGAAACCCCATCGGACGTTTGGCTTCCCAAAGAACATTCGAAAACTGGAACACTCACTTCCGGGTTTTGATCGTTTGGGAGCCAAGGCGTTTGGGAGCCAAGGCGTTTGGGATCCAAGGTACGAGTGTTTGTAGGAATCCCAGGAGAGGAGAGGGCTCTCGTGCTCAGGTCCTGCTTGCATGTTTCCCACAGGCATCTGGTTGGCCACTGTGAGAACAGGATGCCGGACTAGATGGGCCATTGACCTGATATAACAGGCTCTTCTTATGTTCTTAAATAATTTGTGAATTATCATTCAGGCCGGTACAAAACCAGGAAGTGAGGGTGGCTGGCATCTCGTTGTTGGAAACCCCAGAAGGCCAGCAGTGCTGTTTCAGCAAAAGCAGCATATGAACATCAGAGCTGCCCTGCAGCCGAATCAGGCTAAAGCTGTGATTCCTACGCCGCAGGGGGTTGGACTAAATGACCCTTTGGATCCACCTTGCGACTCTGAAGTTCTGTGATTCTAAAGGCGCATGTAGTCCAGCCTCTCACAGGGACTACTAGATGCCACTTGCAGCTGCCCTGCTCCCACTCTTGTAGCCTTGTAGCTGGCATTCAGCTGGCCTGCTGCCTCTCATCTGGAGGTATCATATAGCCAGCACGCCTAGCTGTCACAGTCTTAATCCACTATGAATTTATCTACTCCATTTTTATAGGTATAAAGAAGACAATCAAGAACCTTACCATCTATTTCTTCTGGCCGTAGCTCTCTGTCCTGCAAGGGAACAACATCAGGGATTAAAGCCAGCTCCTTCAGATGAAATCAGGGTTAAGGCAGGAGCCTCTGAGCATATGTAGAGGCCAATGTCATCCCATTGGTCCATCAAAGCCAGAGTATTGTCTCCTGCAGACTTCACCAACTTGGTGCCCTCCAGATGCTTTGGACTCCTCCTGGCTACAGCCATATTTTCTCCTCCAGCACAGCCATGCTTGCAGGGGCTGATGGGAATGATAGTCCAAAATATCTGGAAGGCATCAGGTTGGCCAAGTTGGTCTACTCTGACCAGCAGCAAATCTTCAAGATCCCAGGCGGGGACATAGGGTTCTTTTCTGGCCCTGGTTCCAGAGAGAGCATGTTGAGTGGAGATGTTGCCAGGAATTGACCCTGGGACCTTCTGCATGCAAAGCAGGTGCTCTGGCAGTGGCCTACTGTCTCTCTCGCAAGGCAAAAAGGCACATGGAAGAATTAAAACCCCATGACATTATCCTTCCCAGCAAGTGAACCTGAGAAAGAGCTGCCTTTCTGAAGCCTATCCCACTAGCCATGTTCTTCCACATCTCAGATTTACACCAGCTCATTAGAGATGCTCATGCCAGAGAGCCAAGATTGCCTTGTTTCCAGGAACAGAAAGTGGAAGGCAGAATTAGGCTGTTGGCCATGATGAGCTCTGCCTGGAAGAGCCGGGAGCTGCTGGTACCTCCCTCCCAGCAGCCGGCTAAACTGGTGGAAACATCTCGTGCCAGTTGAGCCCCTCCCATGTTGCCCTGAGCTCTCAAAAAACAAACAAACCCTGGCTAGTAGGAAAAAACTGGGGCTCTGGAAGCTGTAGGCACCATCTCAGGAAACCTAGGCAGCTGCCTTCTACTGAGTCAGACCATTGGGTCCATCTAGTTCACAGTTATCTACCCTGACTGGCAGTGGAGAGCCACTTCTCCTCCAGGGTTTCAGACTCAGAAGTCTCCCCCAGGCCTACCTGGAGATGCTGCTGGGGATTGGACCTGGGACCATCTGCATACAAAACAGATGCTCTACCACTAAGCTATGGCCCCATCCATTCCTCAGATGCCTAGGGCAGAAAGGCAGCTCCTGAGAGAGACTGGAGCATCTGCAGACAAAGGTAACATGAGACAATGATTCAGCCCTGGCAGGAAGTACTTGCAAACGCCCAACATTTTGTTTTCAAGGGTAGATGGGATGGGTGGAGAAAGCTGCAGCAAGAGAAAGGAAAGCCCCGGCTGGAAATGCACTGCTGGCTGCCCAGGAAGAAGGGGCAACATCTCCAGATCTCCAGGCAATTGAGGGCAGAGGAAGGTGGGCAGACCACTCCCAGTTCTCAGTCTCTACCTCCTTGCTCCCATCAAGCTGCTCTAGGCCCACAGCAGGTTCCCACAAAAGGGTGTCCTCCATTTCCTGGGTCTCAAGCCCACAAAGCTAGTTCCCCACCGACTCCTGTGCTTGTGAAAGAACAGCAGGTGCTCAGAGTCTCCTTGAGACTGCAGCCCACTGGGTTGCAGAGGGGTGGGCCAGAGATAGGGCTGGGGAAATCCCTCCATTTCGGTTTCTCTCAGTTGCTCATCTGTCCATTCCCAAGTTCAGTTCTCTGCATTTCCACATCAGTTTGTGATTGTTATTTAAGAAAACAAAAGCCCTAATGAAAATTCATCAGCAATTTAATGTAAATTTCTCCTAATCAACTCATTATTGTATGCAGTTTTGCCTAATGTAGCACATTTTTGCAATTCAGCATTCCCCTTACATAATGCATTTTTTAATGTTACAATATGTGCATTTTTCTGGACTCGCATAAGCATTTTTCACGTGTTGCTTAGCTGGAGAACTGCATTGCAAAATTAAGAGAGATGTGGATTTTTCAAAGGACAGCCGTGTTTTGGTTTGTATGCTGTTTGGGAATGTGCAAATTAGGTAGGATTCACTCTTCAAGGAGAAATTAATCACATTCCTGCCCGCTCCCTAGCCAAAGCAAAGATTCCTCTCTCCTTGTTGGAGGAGGATCTCTTGAGCTGAAAATCTCCCTCACCAAGCCAGCAATTTCAAAGTGTGCCATTATCCAATTTCTCCTGCTGCTTTTATTTAGACTGATCGGAAGGGGTGGCGGCAGTAAACCTTAGTGGCAGTTTGCCTGCTTCTCTCTCTCTAAGGATTCCCCTCCCCATGACATAGGAAGGGCCAAAGTAAGGGTTATTCTCATTGACAAACCTGGAGCAATAGATGTCCAACTTTACCCCATAAAGGAGGGTTGGGGACCCTTTTTCAGACCGAGGGCCACATTCCCTACTGGGAAAGCTTCAGAGGGCCACATGCCAGTGGTGAGCAGGGCCAGAGACAACAGTGGGTGGAGCAACACTTGTAAATGTTACCTTTGTACAGTCAGCCAGTTTCTACACTCACAGCCCTCCTATATACCCTCCTTCCAGGGAAGCAAGAGCCATGAGCAGAGATCAGTGACACATTCCAGCCAGCCAAAAACACTTTGGAGACGGGCAATGAGGGGTGTTGCCTGGGGAGAGTTCTGAGAGACAGCTAGGGATGTTGGGGGGAACATTTGACCCCTGGGCCTGAGGTTCCTCACCACTGCTGTAAGGTATCTCAGGAATCATAGATCTGTAGAGTTGGAAGGGACCCCCAGGGTCATCTAGTCCAACCCCCTGCAACACAGGTATCTCAGCTAAAGCACCCATGACAGATTGACCGATGTAATGATTCAAAGTTGGCCCTGTTGATGTGGCAAAGTGAAGGGACAGGTTTTGGATGCTACTTAGCTGGCCCTACCATTAGGACTGGCCCTACCACGAGCCAGAATGAGGCAGTTGCCTCCAGCAGCTGATTTTGGGTGTTGTGAAAGGGCTGCACGTTTGCTTTATTAGCATTGTGTTTTATTGAACCGTGGGTACGAGAGGAGAAGCAATTGTTGGACGTAGTGCTGACCATTTCTCCCCCCATTCCCCACACCCCAACCATTCCGTGCTGGGAAGGAGGTGATGGGGATCTCTTGAGACCCAGGTGGCGACATGCTTTTTTTTTTTTGCTTTCAATCCACAGGAGGGCGAGGGCACATGATTCCACACACCCTCTGGGCTCTGCAGTGTTTGCCTTGCCCGTCCGGGTGCAACTTACGTACTGGCTGCCTGTTCTCTGCGAATCCCTTCCTGAGGAAGATACACGCCGGCCCCAGGATGTTGTGCATCACAGCGCAGTTCTGGGCCAGCACCATGAGCGGGCCTTGGTACTCCCCGGCTGTTGACCCCTCCTCGCTCGTCTGGACAGCTGTATAGCATGTCTTGTCCTCATGGTGGATCTTCTCCGCCAAACCAGCAGCAAGCAAATGATACAATAGAGGAAGTTACCTCCCGGTTCCTCCCAGGTCTGCTCCAATGCTTTCAGTGAGCAGAGAGGCCAGCCTAGCCCTCGGCTAACCTTTTGCCCATCAAGGTGTTTTGGACCACAACTCCCATCAGCCCCAGCCAGCATGGCCAGGCCGGGGCTGATGGGAGTTGTGATCAAAAACGCCTTGGAGGGCACATGGTTGGCGAAGGCTAGTCCAGACTTAAGGGGAAGACAGACGTAACCATCCGAACAGAGGCTCTTTTCCTGCCACAAGAACCTGGCGTCACCATTTGCAGCGCAAGCAGAAACTGTGGACTGACTCTTTGAGCTTCCCTTGTGCTTTTAAGGAATATCGAAATGTTTTAAGTATCACATTTCCCCCCCCCTTCCCCACACCACCTCCACCCACCCCTAAATAACACTCTAAAACTACTGAAAACTGTAAAGCTGTTGAAAATGTACCACAGGGATTTGTGCAAGGGGAAATATGCTGGCGACATTCGGATACTAGCCAGTAGGTGCTTGGCACCTACCCCTGTCTCCTCCCCTGCAAGGACTTGCTAAGAAGTTGCAGAACCTTTCTCCCCTCCCCGGAGAGGTATATGTGTGTACAGGACAGCAAAGTTGTGTATAAACCATTTTATTGCTTAGTAAGTTACGTCTGTCTCCCCCACCCCCTACCCCTCATCTTTCAATACATACCACTTCACACATACACACCCCTTCTGTTTGTTACAGCTCTGAGCAGCCAGGGACTAGAATTCACTTCCAGCGGCCAACAAGGTCGTCCCCCCACCCCCCACACTTTGGAAATGACATCAAAAGCCCTCTGTGCACTGCAGACGTCCTTCCAGCAACAGACTAGAAAGAGGGCAGAGAAGAAGAAAGGGTTTCTCTGATCTCGTCTGCTGCCTGGACCAAAACAATTGGAGGTGAAATCATGCCTAGCCTGCAAGGCACAGGCGTAGCTCTTTGTGAGTTCAAGAGAAGGCTGATGACAGAAGCGTCTCTTGGGGCTACTGCTGAACATGAATTGGGCGGCCCCTACATCCTGGCAAGACACTTGGAGCAGCTGCATATTAGTAACCACAGCACTTCCCATGTGTACCAATATAAGTTTGCTTACAATACCCAGGGCAGCCTGGTATTCCCAAGGTGACGCCGCTGGAATGTCGGAACTGCATACAGAACTGAGTTCCCTGAGAATGTCAGTGGGCATTTTTAAAAAAGGGAAAGATTTCCAAAGTTGCTAGTCTCTATGAAGCCTGAGAAAGAGCAGGATACTGGAGAGGCCTCAGGCCCAAATTGGGCATTGGAGGGGCAGGTGCCACCCACCTGCGTCTCTCCAATCTGTGTCTACTCCCGGTGACACCTAGGAAAAGATATTGTGTGGAACACCAGCATCGCAGCGGGATTTCCCTGCTCCATTTCAACAGCTGTCTGTATGCAGGAGACGTAAGGACAGACTTAAGTGGTCTGTTCAGAAGAGCCAATGAATAAACTGGTGTTCTAGTGGGGCCATAATCCCACCTTTATCTCCATGCATTCAATATACACTATTTGGTCATTTGATCAGGAGTTAGGTCTGGCCATATGGGAACAGGCACAAAATGGGCAATGGCCACAGAGGTAAGTGTCCTGTGACTCAGGTTTTTTTAAAAGTAAGTTTCTAGTCCTTAAAGTTACCTACATGTTATTTGTGCATTTCAGGTTGTTCTATCCTTGTTTTTAATGTTCTTTTTTTAAAAAAAGATGCTTTGGGTTTTGTTTTTGAAAATAGTGAAATAAATAAATAAATGTAAAGAAAGATAGCAGAAGGGCAGTGCCTGTTGAAATTCCAGAAGTGACTGTCTGTGCATTTATATGATCGGGAGTTCAAAGAGCAGGGCTTCAATGCCGAGCGTATTTCTTTTTAGCAAAATATCAAGTATTACAGAATCAGTGGCAAAGGGCACAGTGGGCCTTTGGTCATTCAGTCAAACCTAGTGCAGGCCTGTTCGGCTCCCTCACCATCAGAAATCCCGCTCAGCCTCCACCACCCTCTTCTGTTCCACATTACATGGGGTGCTGTCTTGTTTTGTTTTCACAAGAGGCACCTCCCAGCAGCATTCTGGGACCCCGGAGTGGAATCTGGTCTTGAGAGTTCCTGGCCCCACTGGAGAAGCAACGGCTGCCTTATATAGCAATGCATCGGCCTGGGCTCTGGCAGAAACGTTTCATCCTGACATTCTCATGCAGCTATAAAAAGCTAGCCGTCTTCCCTTCACAGGGACCTTTGGATCGTACGCAGTAAACATTAACAACCCCATCGTTGTTTTCATGGGAGACAGGGAAAGGGAGCTTGTTTCTTCACGGTGCTGCTGGCAGCTTTGGGCAATCTCCTTCCAAAAATTTAAAAAGGCAGTGCTGCAAAGCATTGCACCCTCCTTTTGGCAGGGCTGAGAACACGGACACAGATGCTCACAGATTTGCATGCACGGCTGTGTTTAGAGGCCACGTGTGTTTGTTGCACGACACACATATCCAGCTTGATGGGAGCTGGCATTTTTCTTTTTTTAACAAAAACACACAGCCCTGAGTCAATCTGCCAAGGTATGATGCTATTGGCATCACGGCGCAAGAATAGCATCAAGGCCAGAATCCACAACAACACATATGTAACAGAAAGCAAAGTACACGGCTCGGAACAGAAGTGTCCTCGTGACCACACAGCAGAAGGGATGTCCCTCTGTTTGCTACATGGGACAGAGAACAAAGTTTTCCAGAGAGGGAAGCATGGATGGCATCGTGCTCCATGCCGAACAGACAGGTGTGTGTGTGTTTTTCTATGTTGTCTCTGGTGAAACCCAAAACAGGCTCTCGAAACAATGCAAAAGTTATTTCATCATAGGCATTGGTGGGATAACCTGAGTGTCAGTTGGCCCTACCATTAGGCAGAGGACCGGCCCTACCATTAGATAGGTGAGTGTACACACACTAAGAGAGAGCACTTCCTCCTTTCATTGGCTTGAAACTTCTGGAAAGAGAATTTCTTCGGCCCTGACCTTAGAATCCTATGTCAGAGAGTCAGAAAATTATTAGTAAGATGTATCTGGCCAGTAGGATGTCAGCATTTTACATCTGAGCTGCCCCACAAACAATTAATGAGTTAAATACATTTGGATAGTACCAGGGGTGCCTTTTGGAGATACTAAAGGAAGCACAAGACAGCACACGGCATGTCAAAACAAAGGCTCTGTTCATTGGAACATGGGATAGTTTGCTTCTTCTTTTTTTGTTATCTAGGAAGACATGCCTGCCCTGAACAAAAGCACTTCAACCATTAGTAAAAATTGGCTCCATCAACCAGTGAGTCAACTAAAACTTTACTTTGATTAATCTATCAATTAAGCCTTGTGAGTTGGTTCAATATCCATTTACTAGGACTCTCAGCAAGCAAATTTAGGAAGCATTTTGCCCAGAAGTTTATTCTGAAGTTTGCAATGGTGGGGAATCAGCTCCATTGCCAGCTCAACAGCCACCCATGTTACCACTACACTGCTACTACTACTGCTGCTGCTGTGTCCACAAACGATTCTGAGCACTTCAACATAAAGCAGTCCACTGGCTGAATGCCAACACTCACACAAACCACCTGGGAGAGGGAGGGATCTGAAACACAGACATTTACATACCAGGAGCACATATGTGGGGGAAGCTTAAACACATGCCAGGACAGACATGTGTTCATAGAGGAGAAGGCTACCCCACAGAGATAGGTGTGGGGCATAGATGTGAGCATCTGTCCATATGTGTGGCTATGTCACTGTGCATAACTGGATCAATGTGCACACAGATACATGCAGAGGAGCACAGACGTTCATCCCAAGCACCATCTGCACAATCCCACAAACTCACACCCTTTTGAACCTGCGCAAATATCTGCATCTGCTTACAGGGTGGGCTCACTTCACTTTTTCCTTCTGTTTCAATAATCCCTTGCTCCACTTGTCCTTAAGAACACAGGAAGCTGCTTTATACAGAGATCAGTATTGTCCTCGCTGGGTGGCAGCAATGGCTCTCTAGGGTTTTTAGGCAGGGAACCTTTCCTGGCCCTACCTAGAGATGCTGCCAGGAATTGAACCTGGGATTTTCTGCATGCAAAGTGGGTACTCTGCCATAGAGCTATGGCCCTTCACCGTATCACCAGCATCATCCGGTTACTAACAGATGGCTACTGTTCACGCACTGCCACTGATGCCACAAGTTGGAAGTGCCTGGTTGTAAAATGTGTGCCCACCTTCCAGGTTGAACTCCATTCACAGTTCAGTCGCAGGGTGTGTGTGTTACTTATTTCCACGAATATACCTTTTTGCCAGAGCATAGAAATGGAAGGGGAAGCGGGGAATCAGTAAATGCTATGTGGGTGCTCTGCTGTATTGCTGGTTTTATTTATAAAGCCTATCTGTTGCATTCTCTGCCAAAAGTTACTTGAAGTGATTACAGCAGAAAATCACAGGAAGATTCAATAAGAATGTATGGGGGGGGGGAGAGAGAGAGAAGAACCTTGAGCACAACTGATCACGCAGCTAAAATCCAAACACTTCGCTATAGACGAAAACACCCACTGAAACCCTCAGCCGAGTTATAAACACAGAACTTAACAGCAGCATCAACAGCCAGTTATGATTAACTACTCAAAAACGCGTTTTTAAAAAAGCATCGACAGTGTGCTGAAATTAACGTTATGGCTTTCCCCCAACAAATAATTCCAAAGGGTACAAAGTATCCCAGAAAAGGCCCAGCAACTTACCCTCATGGATGGGGGAGACAGGACAAGGCCTCAGAGAAAAGGGGGTGTGAAGCAGCACATAGGAAAATATGCACTCTAAACGATGCAAAATCCAGTCCATTTCATGCTTTAAAGGTCATTGTTGTTTACCATGGAAGTGATTCTTCCAGGGTAAATGAGGACTGGCACATAACTGCCGGAAGGGCTGACCTACATTAATGCAGAAGGTGGGGCTGAAGAAACAGCGGCTGGACCCACCTCCCAACAGAAAACTGGGGAAGGGCAGAGGGGGATTTGGGAAGGAAGTCACATCTTCCCCTGTCCCAGAGTGCAGTAGCTGCTAGCAATACCCTAAAATCTTTGTTTCAACAGGGATGACAGATCACAGACCCTCATGGAAGCACAGGGGACAACCTAGCCAGGATATGTGCTTGTGGCTCAAACAAAATGCACCGCAAACTCGACACCCTTTAGTTGTGTCCCTGATGAAGAATATGCACTAATGGATTTGCACTCTGCACATCTATGCACAAAGCCACAAGTGCACCTACACCCATAGAAAGATGCTTCAGTTGGTAGCTTTGTACAAAACATGTGTTATGCTAGTATGTTTAGGTACGGAAACGTGAACACACTTGTAATCAACCAACAAGGGGCACAACCAGTGCTTTTTTCTTAAAAAATGTTTAGGGATACTCTCATTTTCCTACTAGTATTGAAATACTGTCCCTCAATGAGGCCAAACTTAGATTCACAAAACGTTTAGGGGTATGCGTCCCCCCAGAAAAAAGGCACTGGGCACAACAATCCCGAAAGGATCTCCTGCACAATTCTCAAGGCAATTAATGGCACCTATACCAAGAGGAGCATCTCCTGATCATTTATATGCAGCTTGTGCTGGAGTGCTTCCTAGTGCCTCATGCCCCATGTTTTGCAAACAGGTGCCCACAACTGCACATACCTCTGTGTCGACACACAACTGCACATGGACGGGATCATGCTTTCATGCACACAAACACCCACAAGTGACTGTTCTCAGCCTCTGCGCTGCCCGACCGATGACCAACTTTAGGTGGGGAGTTTGGGAGACACATCTCCACCTGCTTCCCACCAGCCCTCCCTACCTGTTTAAGCGACACCAAGTGGTCACCCTGTCCCAAAGATGCTGGGATGGCGACCCAAGCAGCGCACATCTAAGCAGTAGGGGGAAACGTACCTTTTTTGAGAGGTTTCTCAGTGGAGACTTCACACAGTTGCCCATAATATGCTGAAGCTGCCTTTCCGGGAGACAGGCTTAGAAAGGGAAGCGGGCAATTGGTTCCATGAAAGGCAGTCCTTAGGAGCAAAGGGAGAGAGGCGGCAGCAGTCAAATCTAGAGCTCCACTGGGCACAAGTGGCAGGGCGCCTCTCTTCTGAGAGCTCTCTTCTTCTTCCCTTCCTTCACTCATTCATCTCCTTCCTTCCTTCCTTCCCTCCCTCTCTTTCTTTCTGCTTGTTAACTTTATGCTCACTTCTTTGAAGAGATGAAGCAGGAAGGGAAGGGAAAGGAAAGGAAAGGAGGGGAGCAGCAGCAGAGAGGGAAGGAGGGAGAAACGGAAAGAAAGAGGAAGAGAAGGAGGGAGGGGGTGGATGGATATAATCTACATCAGATTAAAGTTCTGATCCCTCCCACCACTCAGGATAGGAGGAGGAGGAGGAGGAGGAGGAATCTGGTTTGACTCATTGGAGGGAGGATGAAGAGCAAAGAAGCCCCCACAAGAAGTCAGTTTCTACCTTTGCCCTCAGTGCTCAGAGACTGCCACAGTGCTCTGTTCTATCCCCTCAAACACTGAGCATTTCGATGCCCAGAGAAGACAGCTGGGAGGAGCGCAATCCACTTAGAGGCGCTAAGAAGGGCCTGAGCAAATTGAGTGCAAGAAAACAGATGAACAGAACACATCCACCACCAGTGCAGGGCTTCTTGAGAGGTTTGGCAAAAACTCTCCCCTTGAGCAGGGCCTGCATCACACAGATATGGACAGGTGTGGAATGACCCTACCCCTCCAACATTTGGGGGATTCATTCCCCACCCTCTCTCTCTCTCTCTCTCTCTCTCTCTCACACACACACACACACACACACACTGTAAGGGGGGGGGGACACAAAACCAATTTTTCACACTAGGCTTTGAACAGTTTCACCAGCAGGTTAATCAACTTAAATTTTTGGTTGATTAATTGGTAGTGGCTGAGGGTGATGTAAGCTAAGGGTTTGCATTTGGGGGCTCTTTGGGTTTTGGTGAAAGGGAATAGAATATGCCAGTATGAAGGATGCCCTTCCCCTCTAGTAATACACGGCAGCTTTTGCTTATACAACATCATCATTTATCTCACAAATCCTCTAGTAGTTGAAAACAGAGCCTATATGGGTGTTTAAATGTGCAAATTGATGTGAATTTAATCAGTTCGTGAATCTGCTGAAAAGCAGAGGATTACTCAACAAAATTAGACTTTCTATCTTTGGGGATTCTTTCTGTATCACAGAAACCTACAAAGCTGCCTTATACCAAGTAAGAACACTGGGGTCCATTTTCTCTACACTGACTGGCAGCAGCTATCCAGGGTTTCAGACAGGTGTCTTTCCCAGTCCTATCTGGAGACACCAGGGGCTGAACCAAGGACCTTCTGCACACAGAACAGATGCTCTACCACTGAGCTATGGCTCTTCCCCTTGTTTTCTCCCAGCTCTATACTTGAAATTGAGAGCCATCTGTAATTGACCCTGGAACCCAAAGCCTTGCATACACCATGAAGCCAGAACTAAGTGGCTGAAGTATTTATATATGGGGCTGCCAAAAAAGTTTGAGTCCAAGTTCCTAGAGCCTGAGAACCTTGTATAAGAACACAAGAAGAGCCTGCCAGATCAGGCTAGTGGCCCATCTAATCCAGCATCCTTTTCTCACAGTGGCAAACTAGACCCCTCAATGGGAAGCCTATAAGCAGGACCTGAGCTCCCCAGCACTCTCCCCTCCGGTGGCTTCCAGCAACCAGCATTCGGAGGCATTTAGTGGCTCTCACAGTAGAGGTAGAACAATAGCCTCCATGGCTAGTAGCCATCAAGATGAATTTGTCTAACCCTCTTTTAAAGACATTCAGGTTTGTGGCCATCACTGCCTCCTCTTTAAGCAAATTCCACATCTGAACTATGCACCGTGTCAAGAAGTCCTTCCTCTTGCCTCTCCTACATCTCCCAACATTTGTAACTGGAGCTGCAGCCCACGTGCTCTACGACGGAGCCACATCCACCCACAGCATTTGCCAGCCTGAGATGGCGTTTCCTTTCCTACTTCATGTAAGTGGTTTCCTATCTTATCACAGCACCGACAAGAAAATGGGCCTGGGAGAAGAGAGAAGGGCAAAAGAGAAAGAGGGAGAGATAGCATACCCTCAGACCTCTGGGGCACATGAGTCCCTGAAGGCAGATCTGGAATGGTTGGTGCCCATAAGGATGAGAGAAATGGATGGTGGCTGACGGAAGCAGATGCTCAGATCCTGACTTGTAGAAATGTGTGCACAGAACATGAGGAGGAGCAGCAGCAAGGCCTCTAGCCGTATGAGTCATTTTAAGCAGTAGCTGAGAATCTGAACTAATTACAAAGGGGTTTGCTCCGGGTCTCAGTTTGGCTACCTTCTCAGGTCTGGAGATCATGTAGCAGAAGAAACCTCTGTGTGTATCTTGTAACAGGCTTGCAGAAGCCAAATTCAGCTGCCACCACCGCCACCACACACTCTCTTCTGTAACAGTGTGCCTTTGGTTATTTTATTTCAGTTTTTCTACCCTATTTTCCCAAAGAGACTCATGGCAGCTAAGAGACACTCATAATAATAAACCAAGCAAAACAAACATAACCCCTTAAAAATGTTTTTAAGCTCCACCTAGGCTTTAATTTTATTTTATTTTTATTTCATTCATAGTATTATACATAATAAAAACATAGGTGTTTTAAAGCAAAATCAGAAGCTTTACAGAAGATAGCAATTGCTCCCTTTTAATTTATTTACAGAAATCAGAAGCTTTACAGAAGAAAGCAATTGCTTCCTTTTCATTTCTTTGCCAAAAAAAGAGAGAGAAAATATGAGGACAAGATACGCACTGAGATGTCAACACATTGCAGCTCCAAGGCTCCTATTTAAGTTAACATTATCCAACCTGTTTAACAAATTGCAGTGGCACGAAAATAACACTGAGCGGAACCAGAAAAAAATGACACAATGAAGTGAAAGTTTCTCAGTGGCAATGGGGCCTGACAGACCTCACCTGGGAAAGCATTCCATAGGGTAGGAGCTGCAGCAGACAAGGCTCTGCCCATAGTTGACTCCACCCTTGCCTGCTGAGGGATTTGAAGCCGGGCCTCAGATGTCAATCAGAGGGTGCAAGGAAAAGGCAGCTCCCAAGGTACCCAGATCTCTAGCCTTCTGCAAATTATGTAGAACTGGTGTGATAAAATCAAATTTCCAAGCCATGAGGCCAGTTGCAGCTGTAGTGGCCGGCAGACACTGTTCAGCTTCCTGAGTCACCCGTAAACATAGGAAACTGCCTTCCACCAAATCATTGGTCAGTCTGCCACAGGACTGTCTGATCTGACTGGCTTCCCGGAGTTCATGCAGGCAGGTATTTCCCAGCCCTGCTAAATGGAGTAACTGGGGATAAAACCTGGGACCTTCTGCATGTGTAACATGTGCTCTGCCACACAGCCACCAGTGATTTCTGGTAGATTCAGTGCATCTTGGTAAAGTTGTGAATAAGCAATCAGAGAGGGAGGCAGTGCAGTCCAGAAGGACAAGAAGGCGGCAACTCTGCTTGGGAGTTCTATTAAGGACCAGTGCCTCTGAGGATGCCAAAAGGGGCAACTGATGACTCTCTGCTGGTTTATTCTGGGACTTCAGTGCGTCAGCCTGTGGCGGCCAGTGCCCTGGTAGAGCAGAAGGCATGGAGTCCAACAGTAGATGGAGCCAGAGCCAATGGCAGACAGAGGCAGAGTCAATGACTGGTGGAACCAGCTAAAGCCACATTCACACCATATATTTAAAGCACTATGATACACTTAAGACAGGCATGGCTTCCCCCAAATAATTATGGGAGCTGTAATTCAGGGTGATGAGGGTTCTATGGAGAAAATGACAATAAAGATTATCGTATCGTATCGTATCAGCACATTTGCTACTATGGAATCCATATTTCATGGCTCACTAGAGGAAATTGCTGTCCTCCTTCGGGTTTTAATGCCCCCGTTGTTTTGTGTTTCCTTGCTCTGCTGATTTATTGCGACCCAGCGGCTGCTACTTGGGCTGGGTCACTCCGTTCTTTCCAATCTTGTCTGAGCTCTGCCTGGAGAATGTGACTCATTGGCCACCATTCCTTGCCTTCCGAGGCTGTCTGATCGGTCCACCCCCCCCCCTATCAAAGAATCTGAACATCTGCACTCCCTACGTCATGCCTCTGACGAAGTGGGCTCTGGTCCACAAAAAGCTGATGCCGTAATAAACTTGCTAGTCTTTAAAACAAGCCTTTTGGGGAAGGCTCCCAGCTCAGTGGAAGAGCATCTTCTTTGCATGCAGAAGGTCTCAGGCTCCATCCCTCTGTCCTCTGCATCTCCAAGTAGGGTTGTGAAAGGGTGTTTGCTTGAAACTCTGGAAAGCTGATGCCAGTCAGTGTAGAACAGGGCTGAGGAACCTTTTTCAGCCCAAGGGCCACATTCACTCCTAGGCAACCTCCCAGGGGGCCACATGCCAGTGGTGGGTGGAGTCAGAGGCAAAAGTGGGTGGAGCAACTGATGCAAATTTTACCTTTGTACAATAAGCTAGTTCTCTCTCTCTCTCTCTCTCTCTCTCTCTCTCTCTCTCACACACACACACACACACAGCACCTCCCTTTCCTCCATCCAGGCAGACAAAAAAACCCCATTTATATGCTTTTACACATGTTCTAGTGGTTTTATACTGTATTTTTATTCTATGTTTATACTTTTTGCGTTGTGCTTTTTAACTATTAAGTGGTTTGTAAATGTTTTTAAATAAATAAATAAATAGAATTCGAGGAAACATTCCATCAGAGGACTTAGTAGGCTAGCAAGCCCTGTGCCGCAGCTGACCTCAAGAAGAAGGCTCATTGATCAGTGGTACGGCATCTGCTTTGGATGCAGAAGGTCCCAGGTTCAATCCCCAGGTAGGGCTGAGAACGTCCCCTGCCAATCACTGTAGACAATCCTGAGCTAGATGGACGAAAGGTCCAACTCAGTAGAAGGCAGATTCCTATAGCACAGCACCTGTTTTACATGAAGGCCTCAGGTTCAGTGCCCGTCGGGCTAGGAGACACCCAACCTGAAATCCTTGATCACTGCTGCTAGTCGTTGTAGGCAATTTGAACCGGATGGAGTAAGCTTTTGACATTGTGTAAGGTTTACATTCCTATGACCCACTTCCTTGGGGAGCTGTTTGTGCCATGTGTAGGAGACCTTATCTGTTTCTGCAGACATAAGAAGAGCCTTCTGGATCCAGCCAATGATCCATCTAGTTCAGGTATCCTGTTCTCTCACTGGCCAAGCAGATAAGCCAAAGGGAACTCTGCAAGCAGGACCTGGACACAAGAGCCCCCTCCTCTCCTGTGGTTTCCAGCGACTGATATTCAGAAACATTACTGCCTCCAACTGTGGAGGCAGAGCATAGCCATTGTGGCTAGTAGCCACTGATAGCCTTGTCCACCATGAATTTGTCTAATCCTCTTTTAAGGCCACCTAAGTTGGTGGCCATCACTACCTCCTGTGTGAGCGAGTTCCATAGTTCAACTGTGGGCTGACCTCTGCACCATAGCAGGTGTGGAAATACCTCCCAAGTCTGAGAAAGGCAGAATAGCTCCCTCCTCAGGTCAGGGGGACCAAGGGGGAAGCACTGAGGATCATCCTCTGAATGCAGCAGCCTTGTTTCATTGCCACCTGAATCGTCCCCAAAGGGGCCAAATCTGAGAATCATGACTGAGGACAGAGTTTATCTTCTCAATGTTATGGCAATGGCATAGCAAAGATCCCCCACACTGCTACTGCTGGGAAGTGCAATCTGACCCCAAAGGCAGATTGATGCACATTTTATTCTTTGCAGAACACTGAGCACTTTCTGCAAGGGTCTGGCGTCAGCAGCCAATAGCACTTCCAGTCCATCTGGAGCAGCTGTTGATGTTATGAACAACAGGCTGGCTTCACATCATGCTGTGCATTGTGTGTGTGTTTTTTTAAAAGGTCCCTGGCTTCAAAGAGATTTGGGGGAGACATAAAGCAGTCTGCTCAAACCACACTGGAATTCCTCATTTGCAAAGGAATTAATTATTTACACACACACGGACACACACACACATCCCCTTTTTCCAGAGACGTCAAGCGCTCTCTGCATCTGGCATTTTTATGAAGTTCTGTGAGTCTGATGAGGGATGTTGGAAATGTAGTGAGCAAAGTCATCTTCATAGGGATGGCTTTTACCATTTAACCATCTTTGCCAATTATTGAGGCCACATCCTTGTTTAGTTAGCAATTAAAACCTTTCTATTCTGAGTACAAAGTTCAGTTCATAAGTTTATTGTTCTAGAGACAAAGGCCATGACAAACTTGTATTAAGCAATAGTATTAATAAAATAATTCAGAACATACAGGCAAAACATAAAAATAATATGGTAAGATTCTGAGCATTAAAACATAGCTTCTCTTGTGCAACTCTGATAGCTCCAATTCTAATACTATTTTGCCTTTTTAAAATGCAATTTGCCAACATCCATGGTGTAAGAGAGAGAAGTTACCAGAGACACCAACAAATTCAAATCCAGCTTGATGTCAAATTAAATCTCTGAATCACCACATCAACGTATATATTTTTTATCTAACTCCTTTTGCCATGGTTGTTTTGTTTTGCCTGCATTTTTGTTTTGTTTTTTTGCAGCCAATGCATAGAGGGCCACTCGTGTGTTACAAAGCTATTATTGCCACTCAAAAGAAATTGAACCATTTCTTCCGGGCTCTGCCTGCTTGCTTGTGTGCACAAAGGTTCCAGAAAGCAATCTCTGGAGTCTTTATTTAAGGCTAACAGATAATGAGTGAAGTCTTCCACCTGCGGTTGACCACAAATACAAAGGCTGTCTGCTTATGGGACCTTGCTGTAGTAGCCTTCCAAGAATGCAGTGGTCATCACTTGGAAACACAGTGCAATAAATGCAGTTCTTAAGGAAACTGGTCAGAGTTTGGTCATATAACAAGCTCTAAAACGCTCTCTTCTCAAAAGTGGATGCCAAGGGGGAAATCTGGTGTTTCCAGTTTAGTTGTAGGTCCCTCCTGGATTCTGTCCAGAAAAGCCAATTCCTTAACTGACACTTATTCAATGTCAAAGCAAAGCTCATTTCTAAAACACCTTGACAAGCTGCTTTCCAGAGCTGGTTATCACCCAAGTCCATACAGCACAGGAAAACTCTCAATAGGCATAGTAGCAAATTTTAATATATACTTTAAATGAGCACTGTCCGCTCTTGCCTTAATTGTTGGCCATGAGGATTATGTATGAAGAAGAGCTTCTGATATTCCTGATGGTAGAGTATAGTTAGTTAGTTAGTTAGTTAGATATAATATATTCTGCACAGTTTCTGAAACTTTACTGGAGTTCAAATCAGAGCCCCAGACTGCAAAACCTTAGAGCATTTGAATAAGCACTTTCCTACCAAATATCTTTGTGGCAGGTTCAATCAACTGCCCTCCTTTATTGTAAAAGAACTTCATCAATGCCCCATGGTTTTCTATGCTTTAACTTTCACTGCTTCCATATGATACTTCCAAGAACGGCTTTCACTAAAGTGTACAACCAGGTATCTAAATGAGTAAGTTTGTTCAATAGCTCGCTGATCTAAAACATCATTTATACCTAGGACTGTCTTTGCCAAAAATCATAATCTTGGTCTTAAGAGTAATTTATAGATAGGATTTCCTGTTTACAGTATGTGCTAAACACCCCTCAAGAGATTTTTGAGGCCCAATCAAGAAAGAGAGAGGAGAACTAATTCATCTGCATACATCAACAAGGAGATCTATCTGTTCCTAATTACTGGAGAGGTGGAGCTTGCATTGGCTAAATATTTCCCCAAATCATTGCTATAAAAGTTAAAAAGAGTGGGAGCCAGAATGCAACCTTGCTTCACTCCTTATGACATTTTAAAAGCATCAGTCATGCCATCATTTAAACCTCTTTTTTGTATTGCTGTATAGTTCGTGGATGAACAGCAGAATTCTGTAGTCAATGTTAGCAATTCGAAATTTCTCCCTGTCTATTTCAATTAGTAGTCGAATGCTGCAGAAAACTCAATAAAGGCTACATAAGGATAATTCTTAATGTTCTTAGTATATTTCCTTATGGTTAAGAGTAAAACATCGTTCATTGATGCTGTGCCCTCCTCTGAATCCCACTTGTTCTTCACGAATAATGTTGCTATTTTGCAACTAGTTTGATAATTTTGAAGGCGATACCATGCCTATAGCTTTGAGGAAGTGTCTAACCAGCTAATTGGCTGATAGTTTTCTGGATTCTTCCTATCTCCTTTCTTATAAATCAGGAAAATAATACTCAATTTTCACCCAGAGGACATTTGGCCTGTGTGGTTTATGGTGGTAAATAAGCCAGCCAGGATAGACTTCCATGATTCCATGTATTCTTTATAGAGCTCAGGTGGAAGAATATCTTCTCCAGGTTGCCAATCAGGCAGGTTTGAGAAATACTTAAACACTGCTGGTACATATGTTTGCCCAGATTTTGTTGTTGTTGTTTAGTCATTTAGTCGTGTCCGACTCTTCGTGGCCCCATGGACCAGAGCACGCCAAGCACTTCTGTCTTCCAGCTTGGTCAAACTCATGTTCGTAGCTTCAAGAACACTGTCCAACCATCTCGTCCTCTGTCGTCTCCTTCTCCTTGTGCCCTCAATCTTTCCCAACATCAGGGTCTTTTCCAGGGAGTCTTCTCTTCTCATGAGGTGGCCAAATATTGGCCACCAAATATGTTGGAGAAACATTTAACACAATTAAAGGGAGGAATTGAGGCTTCTTGTAATGATCTCACTTCATTTAAACTCTGGGCCACCAGTTCCCAGAATCTGTCTTCCTTATTTTCCATTACTGCTAGCCCCAGTTCCTGCCACTGGGTTTTCATATATTCAGCTTTCTTGCTTTTGAGCAGAGTCTTGTATTCCAATCTACGTTTGATCACATTTTCTGTGGAAGTCTCTGATGAATTCTTATGCAAATCCCTAATTGCTTTAACCAGAACTTTCTTAGCTACTTTGCACTGACCATCAAACCAGTCAAGGCGTGTTGTCTTTGCGTTGTTATTAATTATATAAGCTATCAAATAGGGCCTGGGTTCTGTGACAATTTGATGGAAAACATCAACAAAATCTGGGGATTTGCTCACAAAAAGTTGACTCAAGTTTGTCATGCCCTGGTAGCTAGTATGTTTTCTGTTAAAGGACATAGGATCACTGATATTGGAAAGCAGTTGCTTTCTGTTTGTTCTAGCACTTCAAAAGTGTTCACAAAAGTGAATAAAAATGTAAAGGTAAAGGTAAAAGACCCCTGGAGGGTTAAGTCCAGTCAAAGGCAACTATGGAGTTGCGGCACTCATCTCGCTTTCAGGCCAAGGGAGCCGGCATTTGTCCACAGACAGATTTCCAGGTTATGTGGCCAGCATGACTAAACCGCTTCTGGTGCATGGAGGACCGTGACAAGTGCCAGAGGGCACGGAAACACCATTTACCTTCCCACTGAAGTGGTACCTACTTATCTACTTGCATTGGCATGCTTTTGAACTGCTAGGTTGACAGGAGCTGGGACAGAGCAACGGGAGCTCACTCCGTCGCGGGGATTCGAACCGCCAGCCTTCCAATTGGCAAGCCCAAGAGGCTCAGTGGTTTAGACCACAGCGCCACCCCTGTCCCCTACAAAAGTGAATAATGAAGGAGAGACTATAATGTGATTGATAGCACTTCCAGCATGCTTGTTCAAATAAGCATATTGACCCTTAGATATGTCTAGAGGACTCTTGTGAAGAACATATAAATTATGTTGGAATACAAATTGCAACAGTTTCAGGCTCTGTGCATGCATCATCTTGTCCAAAGAACAATGTGAGGTTAGGAAAATATCTTCTGAGTCTAAGCGTAAAAGTACCAAGAGACCCTCTGCAGTTGCTACAACTGAGGCATTAAAATCTCCACTAAAAAGTACAAATGCTGTGGGGAATTTATGGCTGATCTGCTCTAGTAGGGATGTTCAACCTGACTAAACATTGGTGGTCAGCGACATACTATTAGTAGGAGGGAGTTAGATATTTATTTATACAGAAAAGAAATGCTCCTAATTCAATTTTGATTTCTACTGACATAAGATAGTTATTCTGAATTCGAAACTCTGCTATCAAAACTTCCCCTCCTAAATCAAGTGATAAAAAGTAGTCAGGCCCCCACTTCCTCGGCCCTTTTTAAATTACGATTAAGAATATAGCCTTCCATAATAATTAATTGTTGTATGTTTTTAACTCTATGGTTTTATGTTTTTAGTGCTGTAAACAGATTTCATCTACTATGAATATATTTTGTATACTGCATTTCATATACAAATATATTTTATAAACAAGCAAAAAACAAATTTCTATAAAACAAAATCACCACAATAGCTGGCAATTCAGCTGTCCACAGGAAGTGCCCCCTTTGGACCTTGGTGCTGGGAATCAACAAATTTGTAGATTTTTGTGTCTCCAACGTGCTTATTTTTAAATCTTAGATTCAGTTCTCCACATATCCACATCAGCTTGAGATTTATTTATTTTTTAAGTTGCTCATGAAAATTCACCAGCATTTTAGTTTCAATTTCTCTTAATATACACATTTTCAAAGTAGCTTCCCGGGATATAATGCATTTTTTTAATGCAATTTCCCCTAATATGTGCAATTATATGCATACTTTATGCCAGTATATGCATTTTTGCTCACATCACTTGGCTGGAGAACTGCACTGTGACATGTGGAGAAGTAAAGGTTTTAAAGGGTGGCTGTGTTTCGATTTGTGTATTATTTCAGAAAGTACAAATTAGGATCAAGCAAATGGCTCATCTAGTCCAGAATCTTGTTCTTATGGTGGCCAGCCAGATGCCCCATTCAAAAGCCCCCTAGCAGGACTCATGGACAAGAGCATTCTCCCCTCCTGCGGATTCCAGCAAACTGGTATTCAGAACATCGCTGCCTAGGCCTCCAAAGCAGGGCCAGTAACAAACATTTCCCAGTGGATTGCACCCCATCAGTCAGATTGGCCCATCTCCTGATACACCCCAAACCTGGGAACCAGCAGCTTCACTTTAGCTCCTGTGAGGGCCACTTCAGCTTGCTGTGCACGTCTCACATATCATAATGCCAGCATCTGGGTCCACCTCCACCAAGGCCCTTTGCTAATATTAAGCAATTATGCTCCACCACACCCACATCCTAACCTGTCATTAGCCTAATGCGACACTGCGGCTGGTGCTCAGGCACAATGACAGAGCATCTGTTTCTTCCCCCACCTCCCCCCTGGTATTGCTCCGCTGCAAAGAGAGAGAGAGAGAGAGAGAGCTGTGCCAGGACTGTCAGCTTGGCCAAGCGTCTCAGAAAGCCCATTATTGAGACAACCACTGCAGCACTGATGAGATGCCTCGCTCTGTCTCCTGTTGCCTGCACTGTGAGCCTCTTCTTTTCTCCTTGGGACGCCCTCTTCTCCAGCTCAGGGACACTTCGCACTGCTTCGATAGCACACTGTGTGAAGTCACCCCTCCAGCTTGGGGCGTTCCAATCAATGGCTGTACATACTGTTGCAGAACTAACAGGAGGAGCTGGGCTCCCTCCTCTCCTCAGATGGGGAGAGGTACACTATCAGGCTGTGATGTATTTTGATGCTAAGAGTAGCAGGACTTATGTGTGCTTCAAGGAGTTCTTTTCTGTAGAGCTTTTATAGAAAGGAAGAAACCACCCATTTTGCTCACTAAGAGTCATCTGCATGATCAGGGCACAGCATCTGCTCTGCATACAGAAGACCCCCCAGGTTCAATCCTCATGTAGGGCTAGGAGAGACGCCCTATCTGAAGGGCTGCTGGTCACTATAGGCCAAATGTTAGGAAACTGTAGCCATCCAGATGTTGCTAGACTACAGATCCCCTCATCCCTGACCATCCCTGATGGATGGGTCCATAATTAAGACCATGTTCATCCACCAGTCTAGACTAGGGGTTCAAGGGTGAGGGTGAGGCTTGCTATTGTCCATATAACCACCAACTCCTTTCCCAGAAAACTTCTTGATCTTGGACTTAGAGCAGCGGTTCTCAATCTGTGGGTCCCCAGATGTTGTTGGACTACAACTCCCATCATCCCTGAGCTCTGGCCTTGCTAGCTAGGGGTGATGGGAGTTGTAGTTCAACAACATTTGGGGATCCACAGGTTGAGAAAGGCTGACTTAGAGGGTCTTAGAGAGACCACTTGGGTATGCTCCTGGTCTATTTATTGCCCTGTTGCCCAGCAGTATCCCTGATTGGGCTGTCCAAGGTAGTCTCTGGGGTATTGTTGGATTTCAGGATGATTGTCTTGAGTGACCTCAATATCCATGTGGAGGGAATCAGTTACAATGGGTCCAGGACCAAATCAAGAGACTAGGATTAGGTGAGTGCTTCTCACCCCCTGGGTAGTTACCGTATTTTTCGCTCTATAAGACGCACCAGACCACAAGACGCACCTAGTTTTTGGAGGAGGAAAACAAGAAAAAAAATATTCTGAATCTCAGAAGCCAGAACAACAAGAGGGATCGCTGCACAGTGAAAGCAGCGATCCCTCTTGCTGTTCTGACTTCTGGGATAGCTGTGCAGCCTGCATTCACTCCATAAGACGCACACACATTTCCCCTTACTTTTTAGGAGGGGAAAAGTGAGTCTTATAGAGCAAAAAATACGGTACGTTAATGGGGTGCCGCAGAGCACTATCTTATCTCCAATGCTATTTAATATCTATATGAAGCCACTGGGAGTGGTCATTAGGAGTCTTGGGGCAAGGTGCCATCAGCTCTATTTCTCCATAACATCTGAACTGGGAGAGGCTGTGCAGCCCTCTGGACCAGTGCCTGGATGCAGTGGTTAGATGGATGAGGACAAACAAAATGAGCTTGAATCTTGGCGAGATGAGGACACTGTGTGGTTCCTGTGTCTGAGAAACTGGTCAACTGCCTACCTCTGAAGGAGAAGGTTCGGAGTCTGGGGGTGATTCTGGACCGATCTTTGTTACTGAAAGCCCAGGTAGCCTCAGTGGCTAGAAGTGCCTTTTACCAGCTCCAACTGGTATGGCAGCTACAATCGTTCCTAGACTGGGAAAGCTTGGCCACAGTAGTTCATGTACTGGTTACTTTAAGATTAGATTACAGTGGTACCTCCAGTTACGAATTTAATTCGTTCCAGAGGTCTATTCTTAACCCGAAACCATTTTTAACATGGGGCGTGCTTTCACTAATGGGGCCTCCCACTGCCGCCGCACCATCAGCACGTGACTTCTGCTTGCATCCCGGGACAAAGTTTGCAACCAGGAGCATCTACTTTCGGGTTAGCGGAACTCGTTACCCAAAGCGTTCGTAAGGAGGACAGTACGTAACCCGAGGTTCTACTGAACTGCAATGTGCTCTAAGTGGGGCTTGCCTTGCATTTGATCTGGAAGCTGCAGTTGGTGCAGAATGCTGCAGCACGACTGCTGTCAGGAGACCCTGTCAACATATAACACTTGTGCTCAGAGATCTGCACTGGTTGCTGATTTGCTACCAGGCCAAGTTCAAGACACTTAACAACTTGGGACCAGGACTATGAGATAACCTTTCCCCACATGTGGCCTCTCATCCACTTTAATCAGCAGAATGAGAATTACTCTGGGTGCCATATGATACCCATTCTGCATTTGTAAGAACTCCATCATTTCATATGGCAGCGCTTACCCTTTGGAACTCCCTGCCTATTGACACGAGGCAGGTGCCTTCACTGTACTCTTTCTGTGCCTGCTAAAAGCATTTTTGTTTAGACAATTTTTTGTTTAGTCAAAGCCTATCCAAAAGATGTAGAATGTTGACATGTGCTTTAACCTGGTTTTTAGCTTATCACTGATTTTAATTATTTTTTAATTATTTTTTTTACTAACAATTTCATTGTTTTGTTCTCTTTGTAAAGTGCTTTGAGGACTTTTTAGAACCAAGCAGTATTTCAATCTAGTGAAACGAAACAAAAAAGCTATGCTGACCGGAGCAGATGGGAGTCTAGCAATACCTGGAGGGTCACAGGTTCCCTACCTCTGATGTAGGCAAGGCATTACTGAGCTGAGTGAACCAGTACACAGTGATATAAGACAGCTTCCTATCTTCCTACAAGACTGATGCAGGGAGGGGGACCAGTTTGCCAGCTGGTATGGTTTCTCTCCTTGACATAACACATGTAATAAGAGGAGACTGGCACTCTGCAATCCTGATCATTAAGGCGCCCCCTGAGGTGCTCAGTACTCCTCTCCACAAACTCCTCCAGGCAACCATTTCACATCTCCATAACTCTGTGTATGGGGGAAGTGCATGCGGATGGACAGTTAACCACCCTACTTGCTCCAGTTCTGCCGTCATGAACCTGCTGTTTCCTCCTGTGTTAGGGTTGCTAGGGGGTTGCATGAGCCCTGGGTGTTTTCTCCTGGGCCCCTGATCTTCTTCCCCTCTGTTTTAAAAAACTTAGTTCTGTTGTTTTTTTTAACTTTGCTTAGTGATAAACATAAGGAAGATAAGGCTCCAAATGGCTATAAACCTTGATGGTTATGTTCTGCCTTCACTGTCAGAGGCAGTAATGCTTCTGAATACCAGTTGCTGAAAACCACAGAGGGGAGAGGGCTGTTGCGCTCAGGTTCCCCTCCTAGGCTTTCCTTTGGGGGCATCTGGTTGGCCACTGGTAGAACAGGATGCTGGACTAGAGTAGGGGCAGACTTTGGTAATCTTTCGTAATACAGTGCCCTGTGTGAGGCCAACATTTGGTGCCCCTGAATGGATCTCAATTTTGCATCTCTTTGGCTCAGTGCCCTGTGCAGGGGAACAGCTCACACAACCCTAAATCCGGCACTGGGCAGATGGGCCACTGGCCTGATCCAGCATACTCTTCTGGTGGTCTTATGCTCTTGGGAAGTCCACAAGTAAGGTCTGAACAGCCTCCCCAATTGCTTGCCTCCAGAATCTCGTCACTAAAACCCTACCTAGATATGCCAGGGATTAAACCTGGGACGTTCTGCATGCACAGCAGATGCTCTACCATCAAGCTACAGTTCCCCCTAGTTTGTCTGAAAAAATGGTGTCCTGCCATTCCACCAAATGGTACTCCCAAGAGCACACTTCAAGGAGAGCACATAGATTGGGAAAACTGCTCCTGCAGACATTACCGCGCACACATGCCAATCTAATGTATGAGGCGCTTCCCCAAAGAAGACAAACTGTGTCACACAGAGCTTTAGATGCACTTACTCTGCATCTCCCTGGAGACACCCCCAACTCCTAGTCTGTCATCTCCTCTTCCCAGTCCCCAGCTGCATGAGAAATACAGGTTGGGCTTGTGATACAATGCACCGTTGGAGAGCCAAATCCCTCTCTCCTTGCATTTCAAAAATCCTCACTTTGGCTTCATGGACTGCTTGTGCTAGGACAGTGTGTTGTCTGGGGCTGATGGGAGCTGTAGTCCAAAATGTCTGAAGAGCACCAAGTCAGGACTGGTTGGTTAAAAGTTACACACTGTAGCCCCACCAAGATTGGGATAGGTTGACAGAGGTTGTATGAAACCTGAGCAGAACAGTTGGGGGTGTTAATGCTTCTCTCTCTCCCCGGAGGGGAGCCAGTGGTGGCATACTGGTTACATTGTTGAACTAGGACCTGGAAGACCAGGGTTCAGATCCCCACGCAGCCAGCAAACTCCCAGGGTGACCTTGGGCCAGTTACCATCTCTCAGCCTAACCTAACTCATGGAGTTCTTGTGAGGATATGTTGGGGAGGAAGAGAACCCTTGAGCTCCTTGGAGAAAACGTGGGATATAAATGTGATAGATAAATAAACAAACAAACCGTAAAATTAATTTTCTTCCTTATTGTGAAGGAAAGAAATTAACTCCTTCTTCCACCTCCCTCTTTTTCAGAGTTTTCAGGAATTTAATTTGGACCTGCCTTTGCCATCCTAAGGACCTCCAGATGTTTCAGACTACAACTCCCAGCTGTGCTGGCTGGGGCTGATGGAGGTTGTAGTCCAAAACATCTGAAGAGCAGCCAGCTGGTGAAGAGCTTGCTAGAATACTTCTGGGAGGGAGCATCTTATGGAGCAGTCTTTCTGCCCCTTCCTGCTCCATCCCTACAGATAGGCTGCAGAAAGGGACAGGTTAGAGACAATCCCTCTCTCTTTAGCCTCTCCATAACATAGGGAGGATTCATTCCCAGCAAGAACACTTGGACGCTATCAACTTGACACAACAGCATCAAGAGCCAGCCTAACCTATCT
The DNA here is from genome assembly GCF_965112155.1 of Podarcis liolepis. Lineage (NCBI taxonomy): Eukaryota > Metazoa > Chordata > Lepidosauria > Squamata > Lacertidae > Podarcis > Podarcis liolepis. The sequence goes on along the minus strand of NC_139566.1, from coordinate 27,383,296 downwards.
CACAGGGTTGTTAGGAGCATAAAATGAAGAGGAGGAGAACAGTGTATGTCACCCTGACCTCCTTGAAAGAAATCTAACAATAAATAACTAACAATAAACAAACAAACAAACAAACCATTCTACGCATCATGCTCAGTTTAAAATCCTGACTGTCTGAAGATTTCAGACCTGGATAAAAAGGACTTTAAAAAAAATACTCATGCAGAGAGAGCTGTTATCAACCAAATGTTTTGCGAGTGGCAGTGTGGGATTGGACACAGAGCACAATTTAGCAACTGAAGCAAACACTCCCTGTCCCGCTCTCTCCACCATGTCTAATTCTGGTGCTCTTTTATTTGGCTGACGCATCAAAATAAAAATGCATGTTTAAAAAGGGTCAGTTAAATGGCTGGAATTGGCATTTGTCACTCCCGTAAACTTAAATGTCAAACCTTTCTGGGTGGAAAGATGCAGGGGCCACCTGCAGGGAGAAGATTATCAGCACTATTATAAGGTGGCAGAGAAAGAGATAGAGATGGAAGTTGCTGAGGTTCTCTTGCACAAGCATCCCCTGTTCATTTCAATGGGACTTGTGCAAGAGACCTTCCTGTTCAACTGGGCCTCCTCTTACTTTGCCAACGGGGTATCCTCCAGATGTTTAGGACTACAACTCCCATCAGTATGTCCATACTGGCTGGAGCTCACAGGAGTTGTCATCCAAAACATCTGAAGAGCACCAGGTTGGCGAAGCCTTGCATAGCTTGCATAGGTGTCATCCTGTGCCACTGGCACCCAACCCAGACTTGGTCCTGAGACAGTTTTCACAAGTGGAACACCCAGAAAAAAGAAGCAAGGGAAGTTTTCTCACCTTCAAGGTGCATCTGTGAAAATGGTCACCAGTGGACGTGAACAGAGCAGTGTTAAAATCAAACCCAATATTCGAAGGTCAGCTACAGGAGCTCAAAAGACAAATAAAGGGATAGGCAACCCATCCTTAGGTTTGCTTAGTGTCTAAAGCACATTTTTTTAATGTATTATTTTTAACTGTTTCACTAATTCACCGTCTTTGCACTTACAGTCTCTCCAACCTTCAGCCCGCCCCAGCAACACAGAGGACTGAAGCAGAAGCGGTGTCTCTCCTCTCACTGAGAAAGACAGGTTCACTTGACCCCAAAGCTTCGGGGCCGATACCCAACACACAGGGGTCGCTCAGGCACAATTCGCACACATACACACACCAAACCGCTGAGCTCGACCCCTTCCCGCTTGCTGCGTTCTTTTGCTCTTCACCAGCTTCTTTTCCACGGGGATTGCTTTAGGTGGCTTGTTGGTCCCTGCCAATGTCTGCCCGACCCATTTCCTTTCCCTGGCGACTCCTGAGGACTAGCTGCTTAGCCCTGCCTCACTTTACCGGTGCTCTCCCGCGCGGAAACCTCTGACCCGGCGGTTGCCTTGCATCACTTTACCGGTGCTCTCGCGCCCGCACACTTCTGACCCGGCGGTTGCTTCCTCCTGAGAACCTGGGGAAAGGTGCACAGGGAGGACTCCAGGAGAATTTGGAGTGGGGGCTTTGCAGGGAGGAGGAAGAGAAGCAGCTCCAGCGTCTGTTTTCGCCCCCTCTCGCCCCCTCCTTCCCTTCCAGCATAGCTCCGCTGGAGTTTCCTGCCAGGCAGCCCCGAAGCAGCGCATTTCCAGCCAGAAGTTTCCGAGCTCTCTCCTCCCCAACCCCGCATCCCGTCCCAAAAGGAAGCGCAGGAAAGAGAGGAGTGGCAAGGAGGGGGCAGCGGAGTTAGAGGAGGGACGAAGGGCCCCTTACCTGGCCAAAGACCGAGCTGAGAATGGGGTGGAGCTGGTGGAAGAGTGGGTCGACTTCCGCGCCGGGTTTGGAGGCGGCGGAGCTCTTGCTGCTGCCGCCGCCGGAGGTGCCTTTGGGGGACGCTCCGTCGGGCAGCTGGAGGGACTCTCGGCTGGCTCGTTTGCCGCCCAAGTCCTGCCCCCGACCCGCCGTCGCTACCCCGTCGCTCTCCGCCTCCTGGCTGGCACTCCGAGAGGAGCCGCGCGCCCGGCCGCTCCCGCGTCTCCGCGGAGCCGCCTCCGCCTCGTCGGGCTCCCCCAGGCGATTCTGCTGCTGCTGGTGCCTCTTCAAGCTGCCGTTGGAGGAGACTGTGGCGCCGGCTCCTGGGTGGCACAGGGGCCTCCTGGCGCTGGGCTCGGGGCTGCCTTCCGTGCGGCCCCCGGAGCTGCGCGGCTGCGGCTCGCTGGGCGCCCGCCTGCCGCTCCCGCCGCCGCCCGTCCGCAGTAAGGACGTCTTGGACTCGCTCTTGCGCACCGAGGAGGAACTCATGGTCGGCGCCGCCGCCGCTCAGCGGACCAGCATCTCTTAAGCCGCCAGGAGGAGGAGGAAGCAGGGAGGGAGGGGGTAGAGAGGAGGAGGAGGAGGAGGTGGGGGGGGACGCGTCTTTATATCTTCTCCCCCCCCCCCCACCGCCCCACGCCTGGGGAAGCTCCTGAGCTGGAGGCGACTGCCGCCGCCGCACTTCAGCACCACAGCCCTCGGACAGCGCCCGCAGCAGCAGCAGTAATAGTAGCAGAGGCGCCGCCAGGCACAACCGCCGCCGCAGGTGAAGCGCCTGCAAAGCTGCCACCGCCGCACTTCAGGACCACCGCCCGCGGACAGCGCCAGCAGCAGCAACAGCAGCCGTGAATGGAGAGAAGAGGCTACGCCAGGCAGAGCCGCAGGTGAAGCTCCGCGCCCCGCAGAGCCGCCGCCGCAGTAGCCGCAGCCTCCCTCCCTCCCTCCGACCGCCGCATCGGCTCCCCGAACCCCGCGGGAGCCCCGGCAGTGGGTGGGAAGCGCCGCGCCGGCGGCGGGATGAAGGCGCAGCGCTGGCCTTGGGAAGGAAAGAGGCGAGGAGGGAGGGAGGGAGGAAGGAAGGCGACCCTCACTTCCCAAACAGGAGTAGTGCGGAGGGTGGGGAGACCTTCGCCAAAAGATGCACCAAAGCTTCCCCCCCCCACTCCCCGCCTTAGCAGACACCGGATCCCCTCCCTCCTCCCCCCTCTCCTCGCTTCCTCACCTGTGGAGTCAGCCAACTTTCAACGCCAGGCTCACCCTGGACCAGAGCATGAACTCGTAGATGGGGAATGAAGGCAGAGAGGCACTTTGGATAGCTCCAGCAGAGGAGGAGGAGAAGGAGGAGGAGAATGGCAGCAGCAACAGCGCCCTGATGGAGGGGGGGCTGTCGCTTGGCACAGCCAGATTTAAAGGGTCCCAAGAATGGCACCCTTGTCACAAGACCATTCTATTGTTCTAGGAGAGATAAATAAGTACTCTTGGCATCCACAGGGGTGAGGTGTATCCTGAAGCCTGCCTGTCCTGCTTCCCTATGGTCAACTCAGGAAACAGAATGTGGATGTCACAGAGGGCATCAGGGTGGGAGGCCTCAGAGCCCTGGGTCAAAACTGAGTGGGACATCCTCAGGCACAAGCCCCACCGGTGTGACTGCCACCCTGTTCTGTGAGCACCCCCCCGCATTCTGTCCGAGGGGGGCCTGCACTGACATTCAAATATGACAGTCATCATGGAGCTCAAGGTGAGGCACAGGAGCTTTTGCCAACCTGGTCCCCCCCCCCATGGGAGTTGTAGTCCAAAACATCTAGAGGGGACTGGGTTGGCAAGTACAGGTTTTCAAATCCAGTCCTAGGCTGGAAATAGCTGAGAACCTCCTCGTGATTGATAAGGACAGCCTAGACAACCAGTGGTGATCTGAGCTAGCAACAAAATCAGGCAGAGCAACAGACACGGCTGTTATCTTTGCACACTTGGCCACATTCCAGTCAAGCAAAAGTCAAAAGTTCTTTACATCCATTCCCTCCCCTCCACACACATCTCTTCATCCTCCAACTGGTTATGCAACCCCCTGAGCTCTGGGCCCTATTCAAAGTGTTCACATTAGTGCTTTATGCTCTAAATAACTTTGGCAACAAATATCTGAGAGACTGCCTCCTTCTGGAGAAATCCTCTTAGAAGTTAAGATCAACAGAGGAGGCCTTCTTGGTAGTTCAACCATCCTCAGAAGTTAAGAGGGTGTTGGCTTGGAAGAGGACATTCTCTGTGACAGCCCCTAAGTTGTAAAACTCCCTTCTCCCCACAGAGGTGCATCTGGCACCTTCACTTTATGGCTTTTTGGGGACGCTGAAGAGGCACCTCTTTACTCTAGCCTTTGACATCTGAGAGGTGTGTTTTCAGGACAGCCTCTGTTTCTGTGCCTGTAACTTCTTTTACCTGTTCTAAATTCTTGAAATTACTGTAAACTGCCCTGGGATCTTAGAATGAAGGGTGGGTGAAAAATGAAATTAATAGTAAAAATAATTAGCAACAATCACGCAAGCAGGAGGCATTATTGCACTTCATGGAGGCCACATCCCCATCAAGGAAAGGCATTCTAGGAGGGTGCAGAACAGAGACAATGTTGGTGTAACCTAGGGGGAGGGGATGTGGTTTGGAGGGAATCCTGAGAGCCAACTAGAGGAGACTGGAGGGTAATATTTGGCCCATGGGCTGGATGTTCCCCACCCTTCCTGTAGCTATTCTGCAACGGTGTCTACTTGTAAATTCATTAGGTCAGGTGATCTGGCTCAGATCCATTGTGAAGCCCAAGATGCCTGACTGGGAACATCTCATCAAGTTCTCAAGTTCTGTAGTGTAATCAATATTGGGTTAACTATCCCTCAGGGTTTGGGGAAAGAGTATTAACATGTAATTGGATTCTCTTGTGCAAAAGTAAATGTGGAAACTGTCCAGGTAGATACCCAATATCAGCAGCCAAAGGTCACACCCTTTTCCACCCTTGTCATTCTCATGTACCTTATTGACAAACATCCAGGCAGATAATCTCTCCCTGGTGGAGTTAGCTTCCCTGCCAGCTATTTTTATGTCAGGGGAACCATCTGAGACTCAAATTGAATGTAGGTCCTTTGGACCATACACCACACCACCAGGAAGCCCTCCAGCATGATATGAAAATGACCTCCTTTCCAGGCTTTTTGCTTCTGATGCCCAGACTTCAGAAACACAGACTGCCTCTGAAGAGAGAGGTTCCATTTTGCTGTTGAAGTTATCATCAAAGCTGGTGGCTATTCCCACATGGTAGGTGAGGTCCAGCAATATAACATAGTCTGGCCTCCCCTAACCTGGGGCCCACCATAGGTTTTAAACTACAATTCCCATCAGCCCCAGCATCATAGATCCATGCAGGCTGGGGCTGCTGGGAGTTGTCATCCAAGGTACGTGGAGGACACCAAGTTGGGGAAGGCTGATGCAGTCAGTGCCAAGCTAGATCTAGCAATGTTTCAGATTCCAAGTAGTAATTGCTTCAAGGAAGCTTTACTTTCCAGCTGGAAACCTCATCAGGGTTGAAAGCAGTTGCCTTATTAATAGAGAGGAAATCACTGAGGCAGAAATAGGAACGAGACATTGGCTTTGGAAAGCCCTCCGGGGATCAATACAGCAAAAAGTTCCACTGGCAGCAGATGGGCAACACTCCTTCTCAGGAGGAAGGCTACATCAAGGAGGCCTTGGTAGATTAACCAACCCACTGATACTTTATCACAGGGCTGGGACACCTGCTACCCTGCACATGTTGCTGAACTCCTCCTGTGACCCTGACTATTGGTCATGTTGGCTGGCCTAATGGCATACAAAGCACATGCTCTGCCACTAGAACATAAGAGCCCTGCTGGATCAGGCCAAAGGTTCATCAAGTCCATAGAATCAAGGAACCATAGAGCTGGAAGGGACCACAAGGGTCTAACCATAGGGACCATGTAGTCCAACCCTCTGCAATGCAGGAATCTTTTGTTCAACATGGGGCTCAGACCCACAATTCTGAGATTAAGAGTCTCATGCTCTACTAACTGAGCTATCACAATGGGCAACCAGATGCCTCTTCTAGGAAGACTACAAACAAGATCTGAGCACAACAGCAACCTCGCTTCCTGTGATCTCCAGCAACTGATATTCAGAAGTGTTTTTGCCTCTGACCATGGAGGCAGAGCACAACCATCAGTTTGGGGACAGCTGCTATGTTCCATTATACTCCAGGTTATGATCACAGTCTCTTTGACAGCACAAGGCCCAGGTCCAGCCCAGGCACAAGGAATGTCTCCTGCAATGACTTCCGTGGGAGGGATTTTAATGGGCCTGCTGTAACCTGGTCCAAAACAGGTCATAAATGGGAGTCAAACTTCCCATGTTGGCTCATTTACTTTTTATGTTCTCAGCTTCTCTCCTCCTGAAGACCGTGTTTAATTTCAGATCGGCACATAACAGGAGAAGGACATTATACTTTTGGAATGCAAAAGAGGTGGCTGGCTGGCTGGATTGAACCAGACCAAGGAACAAGCCCAAGGAGGAAAAGAAACTAACACTGCTAAACTGCTCTCTGCAAGAACCGCCTCTCCAGAGGGAGTATGGATTATTTGCCATCTGGCTGGACAGAATTGTCAAGACACTTAATATCTTACATAATACGCTTATTCGCTGCTTGCTTCCCAAGGTGGAACAAACATTTCATTAAGTAACGTCATACAAAGTCAGAGGCAAGACCTACCCGTGATGCCGCTAAGGTGGGGTTGCAAGTCATGGCATCCAGATGCTAGTGCAGCAAAACAGGACAAGGCATCATTGGTACAGCAACTTCGGACAGCATTACATCACTCACACAGAGGGCAATGTAAAGAGGGGCTGCAGAGCATCTGCTTTGTATGCAGAAACTTCCCAGGTTTAATCCCTGGCATCTCCAGGTAGGGCTGGGAGAGACCCCTGTCTGATATCCTAGAAAGTTGCTGCCAGTCAGTGTGGCCAGTACTCAGCTACATGGAGCAATGACATGCTGTGTTGTAAGGCAGCTTCCAATATTCCTGTGTAGTGCAAGATTGTGGCAGGGGTTGTTCTAGGGGCTGGAAATTTCTCAGCTTCAATGTGGTTCATATTCAGATAGTACCTTCCCTACCTGGCAAATTAACACAGGGTAGAATCTCCACCACAAACCTCATTGAATTGAATGGGACTTGAATGAAAGCAGACGGGTGCAGTAGCCAATTACTTCAATGCAGCGAACTTCCCGTGCAATTTGGCCCATTTTAATTACCCAGAGGCAGGATGGGCCGTTTGAATTTTCCACCTCATGTGGGCACCAAAATATCCTGCGTGCAGATTCCAAGGAAGGATCATTTCACCTTGATTCATGCACATGACCTCCTTTTCATCTGAACTGCAAAAAAGTCAAACCTCTTGACTTAATGAACCAGTGAGAAAACCGATGGTGGGGGGAAAAGGAATAGAATCACAGCAGAGTTGTAAGGGGCCCCAAAGGTCGTCTAATCCAACCCCCTGCAATGCAGGAATTACAGTTAAATCTGCCTTTGTGTTGTCTGCAGTGGTGGCATTCAGCTGCTGCTGGGAGAGAGGAAAACAACCTCAGTGGCAGAGCATCCCCAGCCTAAAACCCTGGAGTGCTGCTGTCAGTCGGTGTAGACCAATTGAACTAGAGGGACCAATGGTCTGAGTTGGTCCAAGGCAGTTTCCTGTGTTGCTATGCCATTCAGCTCAGCACACAATACCCTTTTAGCTGTCTTCTCAAACTTTTAATTTCCTAGGTACTGAGTGCTTGAAAGGGCCCTGAGACTGACTGTAGGTCCACAGAGAAAAATGTTCCTTGAAACAGATTGTCTGGAGGGTGCTAAAGATCATTACTTGATTGGAAATGCTTTGAGAGTGCTCAGAAACAGGGAGATTTGCTTTATGGAATAAATTCTGCTGGTTAACCAATGAATATGCTATATGAGTGTCACAGCAAGAATGTGTTGTGCTAGCTAGATATTGGAACACTGGAAGAAAGCTCAAATTCCTGTCCTAACAGAATGGGAAGGGAAATTGTACAAATAGGCACTTATGGCAAAGCTATTAAGAGTCAATTGAGGAAAGTCCCTTCCAGCTCTACAGTTCTGTGTTTAGATAGAACTGGAAAGTGTTTACCGAATGCTGTCTTTAACCAAGCACATTCTCCACAAGATCCAAAATATTTATTTGAGATGATATTATACACCCCCTTCTCTCTCTCTCTCTCTCTCTCTCTCTCTCTCTCTCTCTCTCTCTCTCTCACACACACACACACACACACACACACACACACAGATGAGAACCCTCCCACAGAAAGACAGAAAGACTTTTGTGCACACACTCACACACTTCAGTTTTCCAAAGGATCTCGGTAAGTCAGATCCAGTAGAATTAATCAGCACCTTGAAAATTACATAGAGATGAAAGAGGAAGTGAGAAAGAATGTCATTTTTCTAACTTCCTCCTTCAGCTGAAGGTACATTTCAAGGGACAAAAAGGTGACTACACTCATCAACTCATGACCATGGAGGTAGTGTGAGAGAGGGCTCAGAGCCTCCAGAGGAGGACCTCAAGAGTGATATAGTTATATTATAATGCCTACCAAATAGTTGATGCAATCCTTTCATATTTTTCTATTTCTTTTTGTTTGTTGCCTTTTTTCCAGATAAGTATGTTTGTTTTATAAAACTGAGCAGAAATGCTAAATTGAAAATAAAACCTGTAAAGGAGTGTGCAAACTTTAAATGTGAATGGGATGCTATTTGGCAAAATCGTTCAGAAAGAGAAGAGACATTTGGTTTTGATGCTGTTCATTGGGATCACTTATTGTACAGACAGGAAAGGAGACCGTGGGCAATGAGAATTTCAGTTGGGTTTTGTCCTGGCAATCTCTTGGATGCTAAAGGTGCTTGTTACAGTAAACTACCATCCTCTCCAGGGCAAAACAGTGCCATCAAAACTGATTAATAAGAAATTAGCTGCTGCAGCAATGACTCGAAGTTTACTTGGACGTACAGCCAATTTGCATATGCATGGAATTTGGGCCATTTCCCAAGGAACACCATCTCACACAAATAGTGTTTGCATAAAGTTTAAGTAACTGTTTTGGGTAGAGGCGGCAGCTTTAATTTTGTTCTGCTCAGCATAGGATTAGAGGGCCTCATAATGGCTACCAGGCATCCTTGTTCTGTTTTTGTTTGCTTCCTTACTACTCCTGCTCTTGGACCTTTAACAGCAGCCTGATCTGCACAATGATGCTTTTCCTAGCATTCTGGGATATGTGTGTGTGTGTGTGTGTGTGTGTGTGTGTGTGTGTAGATGTACCTACTGTACATTTCTGTCTCATGGTAGGGCTGGCCTGGATATTTCTGTGCAGGGCTGGCCCTACCATGAGGCAGAGTAAGGGAGCTGTCTCAGGGGGCAGATGGCAGGGGCAGCAGCTGTCCCTCCACTGCCCCCCACTCAAGTCATTTAAGCCTCCTCTCTACCTTTTGAGCTAGTCTACTGCCCCCAAGTACAGAGGAGAACATCGCTCCACAGCCTTGAAGTTAGATTCAGCCACCAGCCAAGTAGAATTCTGTATGTGGAATGGGAGCATCAGCTCATTTAGAGATGTGGGAGAAATCTGATTCTGTTCACATGTATAGGCAATCTTACCTTACCCATTTTGTGCTTTCTAAAACAATATTAGAATATCCCAAGCTTCAAATTGTGCACTTCTCTGAATTTTGCGGTGCAGTACTCTGGCCAAGTAATGTGTGCAAAAATTCATAGTTTAGTGGAAAGAACATACCAAAGTTGCTTTGCAAAAATGTGTATATTGGGAAAAATTGCATACAAACATGGGACAATTTCACACTAAAAGACTGGTGAATTTTCACGAGGGCTGAAACAAAACTGGGAAATGTGGAGAACTAAACTTAAAAAGCAGAAATTAGAAATTGAGAGCCATTGAAATTGACAGATTCACCCATCCTGAAGCTTTGCCTTCACTGTAGGCAGCAGAATGATTTGGGATGGCCCTGGTGCTGTGTGTTGTACTCCCAACATACAACACTTGCTAGCTATGTCATTGTACTATTATGAAGAACCCTAAACATCACCTCCCCAAAAGGCAGTTTTTTAAGGCTGCTTGGCAGTGCCTCTCACTTGGGGTGGCCTGGCCAGTATTGGTTAGTTTTTGTTTTTATTTCCATTAAGTGTTGTTTGTTCTCATTTTACATTTTTATGCTGTGAATTAGCCCGTGATCTTCAGCTGAAGGACGGTATACAAATTGAATAAATGAATAAAAAAAATCATAAAAATATTTTAGGGTAAGGCTGCCCTGGATGCTTGAAGGGTGTCCCTCAAATCTTAATGTGACTGTTCATACGGTGATGCAAGTAAAGTCTGAAACATTTTCCAGGCCTCGTTTTGTTCCTGCATTGGTGGAGCATGAGGACAGACAATATTTTATATCAGGCCCACCTTTCTCATCTGAATGATGGAATGATTGCAGAAGCTGCACTCACAGAAATTCTCCCTTCTAAATGCAGAGGAGCCCTATTAGGAAGGAACGCTTTTACTTTAGCAACAACAGTAACAGGATTCTGTGCCTGTGAAAAGCTGGACACTGCAACCTGTTATCAACCGATGTGCAAGATGAGCAGGTTTGTATTAATAATACAGTGTGCACCTTACCTGACTGTTTTTGCCACAGTGTTTCATCATGGAACTCTTTGTCATCTAAGTGCTAGAAACCTGTTCTCCTTAAATAAATGGAAGTAGAGTTGCGAGGAAATGACAGCCAGTGTCCAGTGCTGCATCTGTGGAGCCACAAAGTACACATTCAGTACTGGACCTATTAATATTTGGCAGGGGGGAAGAAGGGGTGTCAAAGATGAATTCAGCTGGGCAAGCTCTGCCATGGATGTAGCCTTATACTAGGTTGGATTTGCTCATCTAGTTCAGCATGTATATATTTATTTTTCATTCTGGCAGATGCTCTCTGAAGTAAACTCTGAGGTCTTTCTTAACTTCCCTTCCCACTCCGCCTGAAATCCTTTTCATTGGAGATGCCCAGGATTGAACCCCAAACCTTCTGCATTCACAGGAATGCTCTCCCACTGAACGATAATGAGGGGCGGGGAGGAGGCTGCAGTGCAGCCCATTTACAGCTGGAGAGTTATTTGCTGCTGCCCAGCACATCAGGCTTCGCTTCACAGGAGAATAATCCCAACAGCAAAGAAGACTTGGGGGCTTTTGTGTGTGTGCTGGCTTTAATCCCCGCACAAATTGTGATTTACACTGGTAGAGTGCCTGAGAGCAGCCAAGGGCTCACTGTACCCAGCCAGTGGGGAAGGTTGGCTGGAGACATTGTGAGGATCGGAGCTTAGTGCGGTCTACCTGAACCAATGGATTTGAGTTAGAAGAAAGGAGATTCTGACTAAACCTTAGGAAGAGCTTTTTGACAGCAATAGCTATTGAACAATGGAATGAACTCCCTTGGAAGGTGGTTGATTCTCCTTCCCTCCCTGGAGATTTTTCCCTGCATTGCCATCTGTCAGGGATTTTTTAGCTGTGATTCCTGCATTGCAGGGGGTTGGACTAGAGCAGTGTTCCCCAACCTTGGGCCTCCAGCTGTTTTTGGACTACAATTCCCAGCATCCTTGACCACTGGTCTTGCTAGCGAGGGATGATGGGAGTTGTAGTCCAAAAACAGCTGGAGGCCCAAGGTTGGGGAACACTGGACTAGAGGACCCTTCAGGTCCCTTCCAACTCTATAATTCTGATCTGGGGCAGATCTACCATGAAACTAATGAAGTTTAAGCTTCAGGGCCCCTAATCCTGGAGGGACCCCAGAAGAGACGTTAGTCCACATTGCTTTCTTAAAAATTGCTTTTAAAAAGGCATCATGCATGTATATTTTCCTAAAGGCATAGGATTGCTGGTTGCGAAAGGGCCCCCACAGCAGTTCAAGTTTCAGAGCTCCCCAAATTATAGGTCTGCCACTGATGCTGCCAGATACCTTTCAGATACCCTTTGAGGGGGTCGCATAGCCACAACGTCCCCCCCCCCCAGCCTCAAGCAGCTGCATTTACCGTGGAGCTTCCGCGAAGCACACCCATCTCGGGAGACGATGAAACAGGCCTCCCCACAACATACTTTTAATTACATGGCTTCCCCCAAAGAATCCTAGGAACTGTAGTTTACCTTTCATGGAGCTACTGTTCCCAGCACCTTTAATAAACCACAGTTCACAGGATCCTTTTGGAAGAAGCCATGTGGTTTAAAAGAAGGGATATCCTCTAGGTCTATGGCCAAGAGCCAATGATAGCATGGAAATAGCAAGGCCTGTTATGCATTACAGAAAAAAAGAGACCAGTTTGCATAAAAAAGTGCCCGTGGTGGTTTATATCTATAGATGCACATTGAGATATAAAGGATTGTGTTGTGGGCTAGACCTACTCAGGTCTATTCATTCCAATGGGTCTACTCTGAGTACGACTAACATTTGGATACAACCCAGTTGCTCTAATTTAAATAGAAATATGACACATCTCAACATAGCGGGGAAGAAACCAGGTGAGTGACTTGTGTGCCTGCTTAGCCTGATGACCAGGTGCTGCTCTGCTGTCTCAGAGGTAAGCAACATGGTGCCCTCCTGATGCTGTTGGATTACAACTCCCGTTGTCTCAGTCTGCGAGCATTGCTGGATGAGGCTGATGGGAGATGAAGTCTAGCAACTCGCTCCTACGGGAGGCAGTGACAGGCACCAACTAGCCACAATGGCTATGATCTGCCTCTACCATCGGAGGCAGTAAATGCTTCTGAATACCAGTTGCTGGAAACGACAGGAAGAGGAAAAGCTCTTGTGTTTGGGTCATGCTTGCAAGCATCTGGGTAGCTACTGTGAGAACAGGATGCTGGACTAGATGGGCCCTCTTGGCCTGATCCAGCAGGCTCTTCTGATTTTCTTAACATCTGGAGGGCAATATGTTAGCTGCCCCTGGGCTGTATTTTTTAAATAAAACGTTTTATTGCTTTCCAACCAAATACAAACAAAACATTAAGTTTTCCCCAGTTCTACCCATCTCCCCCTCCCCAGAGCAGAATATTAAGATTTTGCCTTAAGCCTGTGGTGCCAGTCATCAAAGTATTCATTTGAATATTTTATAAGGGGTACCATATTCCGAAAAAATCATCCCCCCATTGCTGTGGATGGGCTCCAGTTCACAAAACTCCACATTTCATTGGGCTCTGGTTCCGCTGCATGGACTGATGGTCCCTCCATGCTTAGTCACAGCCAGAGGCACCCTTGGGGGTGGCATGCAAAACCACTAGGCAGCATGGAAACTGGGGCAATCTTCTGTTCCTCAATGAGCTACGGTTGCATTTGCAATGCAAAGGAGATGGCCAAAACCAGACTCTGCATCAGAGGAAGGGATTTGGCCTTTAAATACAAATTGAAACAGGCTCAAGCACTTAACACTTGCACACTTTTCATGGCTTTATGCGAAAGAGCAAGCCAGGACGCACAAACTCAAAAACCGTTCCTGGGCACTTCAGATCTGACAAGCTGAGTGTGCATAAGGAGGTTATGTAAGATACCCCTTTCCGGATATCACTGAAATCTAAGACAATTAAAACAGAATGTTAATAAACGTCTTACGCATGAGAGGGAGAGAAATCCTTCCAGCTATTAAATGGATTAAACTTTGGCATCAGTGGCAGGGTTTGAGGCTGAGTGTCAGAATTGTTTTCCTGTTTCTGAGCAAAAGCAGGAATACAGACACAGCCAATATTATCTGACTAAAGATGAGGTATGTGATCCTGGGACAAGCCCCAAGAGTGTGAGGAACCCAACAGGTTTTTAAGGGTGCTTGTGACATCATAGATACCCCCCCCAGGACAGGAACATAAGGAAAACCCTGCTAGGTCAGACCAAGAGTTCATCTGAGGACTCATAAATCAGTTTTTTTGTGCATTGATGTTTGTTCTGTTTCAGCAGTAAATTGTGGGTTTTCCAGGGGAAAGTGGTAGGACAAAAGAAAAACCTCTCGGACCCACACCTAGAAATCAAGAGAAGTGTGGATGAGCCCTAAGTCAGCACTTCTTAGCAGTGGAGGTAACAATCTGGGAAAACTTGCAAGCAGAGCATCTGTGTCTTTGTTCATCCACAATAGTGAGACCCCCCAGCAGGGGCATACCTAGGGATTGTCCAGGTTGGCCCTCACCAAGAGCATAGGCCCAGGGGGTGGGTGCCACAAAAATTGTGTCTCTCCACTCTGGCTTGGAGTGGCTTGAAGCCAACCTGCAAGCTCCCTGGGCTGCTCTTCTGGGCAGCTGGGCAAGACACAAGCTCCTATGGTTGCCTCAGTGGAAGAATCTGATTGCTGGCATGATTGATGCGGTGGAGGGCAGCAGCACCAGAAGAGAAGCTCAGGAACTCAGGCTAGGTGCTCCCCTAAGAAAAGGTCAAGAAGTTCCTGCACCTCTTTTTCTAGAAAAAGTGGGGCTTGGAGGTAGCATGAGAGTTGATGGAAGAAGAAAAGGGAAGGGAGGGGGGAAGGAAGGAGGCAGAAGGGAAAACAGCCAGTGGAGCAGAGCTTTCCAAACTGTTCTTGTTAGTAACACACCTACTGTTGATCTCCCTGCCTTCCTCACCACCAAACCCTATAAGCACCAGCCACCAATGCTCAGGGCATTGATATATCTGGCTTCCTAGCCATTTTCTGGGGCAAACCATCCAAAGTGCAACACCTGACATGCAGAGAGCAGCAGAAGTAGCCCCTGTGTTCAAAATGAGAACAAAATATAAGCTTGCTGGATCAGGCCAGTGGCCCATCTAGTCCCGTGGTCAACCAGATGCCTGTGGGAAACTGGCAAGCAGAATTTGTGCACAGCAACCCCCCCCCCCAGCCCTGTGGCTTCCACTTCCATCAACTGGTTTTCAGAGCCATTTGCTGGCTCTGAGAGCAAAGGCAGAACATAGTCACCGTGGCTACTAGCTGTTGATAGCCTCCTCTTCCATGAATTAGTCTGATCCTCTTTTAAAGCTGTCCAAGCTGATGGAGAGATCCTGAGAAGTCCTGGGACCCCAAGGCAGGAGTAAGAAAGGGGGACTGTCATCAAGAAGGAGCTCTGGAGACAAGCTACAGAGTGCAATTCCCTTGGAGAGGGGAGATTATCAGAGAATGTCATGCAAACAAGACCTCCCTCCTCCCGGCTGCCTGACCCTTGCATGCATGCACACACGCGCACACACGGCTTTTGCAAAGCCATGGAACGGAAATAATTTAGGTTGAATCCATCAAGCATTAAAATCCTTTAGCTGAGGGATTCAAGTGAAAAAATGAGCTGTAGACAGGAATTAGAAGTTCTCTGCCTGGGCTGTCAAAAGGGATTTTCCCCCAGTGACAGAGAAAAAAAGGAGCAAGGCTGGAATGGCAGGGAGCAAATCCTTCCTGAGTCTCTGATAGGGTTCAGAAGCTCCTTCAGGCTCCAGGTTATGGTGGTGGCCCTGACTGGGGATTCAATCCTCAGCCAAATTGTGCAGGTCGCTCAACACAGGAGTCTTGTTTGCTCAACGCAGAGGAACGGTTGGCATGAACCTCAATGCATCCACAAGTGGAATGGACAAATCTGTCCATTCTCTCTCACTTAATGCATTTGAAAGTTGTTTTCATGGGTAAATGTAGTTTTATCTCCATTTGCCCCAGACATCTGCAGTCTGGTATGCATCATTATTTTGGGGGGGTTGCAGAACCGCAATGAGAAGTACATTTTGGTTCTTGTATTGGTTTAAGAAGTGCAAATTGGGTAGGCTGCAAATCCTCCCCCCACCTCTAGACCCCCAAAGAGAGGAATGAAAAAGCAAACGTAGTGATGGCAACCAACATGACTGGCTTTAAAAGAGGATTAGACAAACTCATGGAGGAGGAGGAGGAGGAGGTTATCAATGGCTAGGTTCTACTTCCACCATCAGTGAACACCTCTGAATTCCAGGTTCTGGGAATCACAGGGAGAGAGAATGCTGCTATTGCACTCAGGTCCTACTTATGGGCTTCACATTGAGGCATTTTCTGAAGGCAACTTCAGGCATTTTCTGAGGACGTCGTATCATGAGGCAAAGTGAGACAGTGGAGTTTGGGCAGCTGAGTGGGGCAAATACACAAGACACCATCTTTGGGGATTTTTTCCCTGCAACTGCCTACCAAAGAGAAATGAAAGGAGCACCATAGTGATATCACAGGAGGCTGCCTTACACAAAATCAGAGCATGCTTCAACTAGCTCAGGGTGCTCCCAGGTTGCCACCATACTGGACATACTGGACAAATCAGTTTGTTGGGAGCCCTTGCACAACAAACTTGCTTTCTTAGTAAAAACGTCCCTTTTTGTGCCAAAGAGAGTGATGAGAAAATACCCTGGAAAGTATGAAGTAACACTTGTTTTGATGCAATCACACACCTTACATGTAAAACACACGGCTCCCCCCAACAAAGAATCATGGGAACTGTAGTTTTTCAAGGGTGCTGCTAATTGCTAGTCCAGGAAGAGTAAACTACAGTTCCCAATATTATTTTAGGGAAGCCTTGTGCATAAAATCTAGGGTGTGGATGTGACCCCCTAATCCCTCTGCAAACAAATCAGAATGAATGCTCATTATGTAGTCAGGCTAGCCTATTTTACCTGCAAACCAATCAGGATGAGTGCCCAATAAACAAGCCTGGAAGTGCTCTTAGAGTTGCAGGGGTGAAGAGTGAATAGAAAACCGATCAGGATCTCCTCCTGCATTCCTTCAGTAGGCAATATATTCCTATGAACATTACATAGCACTCAGGTAAGTTAGGGAGCTGCCTGTGTGCCAAGATTTCTGGGGCCTGCCTCTGCTGTCTGGAAAATACCCTGCAGACGAGCACTGCCTGTACTTTTAGAGGTGGTACCCTGGGGCATCATGATGACAGCTTGTGGGTGAAACCCAGAATTCCAGGGGACTGGACTGAGAAGAGTTTTCCTGGCCTCATCTCCACTTGCCACCTGGCACACTGATGCAATTCAAAGAGGAGGTAAAGAAGCAAGGGATAACATAAATGGAATTGTGACAATCACATCGCAGGCAACTCTTGATCAGCTGCTATCATCCTGCTCATTAACATAGGATAAAATAGGAGGGAGGAAAGATTATAATTTGCTCAGGGCATCTAAAAAAGAAAATAAAAACCTTTAGTGGGTCCTGCTTGGATGAGTCATCCAGCTGACTGGCAAGATGTTCCCAAGTAACAAAAGGGAGCCCTCCTTCACACAATGCTTAATTAATTTAAGGAATCTGCTGTCATAAAGTGTGCTGATGGCCAGATGCTGAGATAGCCTCCTCCTGTTCTTGCTTCTGAATCTAGGAGGCATTAGAGAAGAAGGATGGAGGGGACAAGGGAGCAGATTGCCCAGAGGAACACAAGCACTGTGAGATCATAGCTAAATAGTTGCTTCCTCAAGTAGACAATCATTTTATGCGCAAAGGATTCAAGGACAGAAGTTCCTGTTACAAGAATACATGCAGATGCCTTGCTCTTTTGTTTGATCTTTGATTGAAAACAAACTAACATTACTTAGCATTTGTACAGGGCTTTCAAGTGTTCAAAGGACTTCACATGTGTTATCTGGCTGTGCTCCTTTACAAGAGGGGTGGCCCTCAAAGAATTCTTTTGGACTTCAACTCCCATCAGCCCCAGCCAGTGCAGCCAATGGCCAGGGATGATGGGAGTTGTAGTGTAGCAACATATGGAGGCCCAAAGGCTAGTCACGCCCCAGTAAATTAAGCCAGAATTATTATTCCTCATATTGCCAGGGTGGAATGGGTGGGAACTGACACTGAGTTGGCTGTATGTTTGCCCATCTGGTATGGCGAAGGGGCTGAATATTCCACCTTCTTATTATTTTTGGCTGCAAAACAAATCTTCTGGAATTGAAGACACCCCTTCGTCTTCTCTTTTATAATTTAGTTTTCAAATATACCCCCCAATAATAGCCAAATTATAACAATAACAACACTGGACAACAATTTTTTACTTTTTGAATGTTGTCTAGATTTCTACAACTGATTTAGGGTATTTTTGCACTGCTGAATCAGGAAATGGCATCCGTTTCTCTCCATCGGGTCAGGTTTACTGTAAACTGAATGGTGGGAATTGATAAAGGTAAGTACACGTAAATTGCATGTTGCTTCACCATTTTTCAAACTTCAGGGCTTGAACTTCCGTTTCCTGGAACTCCAGGAATACTCAGTGGCAGGGAGGTCTCTCTTCAGAGTCCAACAGTAGTCAGCCATCATGACTGCGTCCCAGCGACCCTGATACCTGGTCTCCATCTCTTTTATGTCCTGATGGAATCTCCCCCCCCCCTTCATTTTTGGAGGGGAAAAAGTGCGTCCTATGGGGTGAAAAATACAGTAAGTGAAGCAGTCACCATCCTTATCCAGAGCCTTGGTGAACTGCTTGGTTAAGCCGAGCTTGGTGTGCAGCGGTGGGAAGAGTATTCTGTCTCTGTCCACCAGAGGGTCGTTGATGACGTTCCTTTTTCTGCAAGGCACCAATTCCTCCCGCACAGGCCAGTCCTTCTTCGTGTAATGCTGAGCACGGTCCCTACTATCCCACATGCACAGAAAACATGGGTACTTGGTGAAGCCAGACTGTTGTCCCAACAAAAAGTTCACCATCTTCAGGTCAACACAAATAAACCACTTATGCTGATCATAACCAATTTTCTCCAGCACATACTTCACTGCTTCATAGTTCTCCTTCAGTGTACTCGAGTGAGCCAGGGGTATAGAGGCAAACTGGTTGCAGTTGTGTAGCAGAACACATTTCAGTGATCGCTTGCAGCTGTCAATAAACAGTCTCCAATCTTTGGGTTCATACTGTGGCGCTCCAAGCTTGAGCAGAAGCTGCGCAATATCTGCACAGTACACGAAGTACTTCACTCCCGAAAAAAACCGGAGGTACTCTTGATGCCTGTTGCGGAAGAAGCTGATGTGAGCACTGTCAGAGAGGAGGTTTTTTTCCTTCAATCTGGATGCCATAAGTTGGCGCATACGCGGGTGGAGTTTCCTATACACTTTGTGGGGCGGCTGCCCCATTAACTTAGTTTTGATCCCCCAACGTTATGCTTTGCAGCACCAATTTATGGAAGATTTCGAGGTTTTATGACTTCAAACTGATCCCTTTTCAACATAATCACCCAGAACTATCGGACCTGAATACTTCTTGTCATTAAATTAATCATTTCCAATCAAAACAATTATTCGACATGGCATTTTACCCCCACCATATTCTTCTAAAATGCTCCACACAAGCGTACATGTGAACAAAAATGTAAAAAAAGGACATGTGGCCATAACTCAAAAATTTGACCTGATTGAGCAAAACCAATGTGATTTTTGGATTCAGTGCATCAGATTTGTCCTAAATCAACTGAAAAAACACAGACAACAAATTTGTTGTTGACCAGTGCAATTAATTCCCAAATTATACAATTATCAAAGTGCCAGTCAACTTCCAATTAATGCATTTTTGTTAAAGTGGCTCCCCACATGATGGTTTGGGTGCATTTCTGATCTTATATCACTGTGTTCCATCATCTTAATTAATGTCAGTTACATATCAGTTATAATAATAATCCCTTAGTCAACAGCTACATAATTAATGATTTCCATTAGTGATGTTACAATATATAAATTTATAAAACTTTAAGTGAGGAACTCAAACTATTATCTTTATTCTGCCCTGTATGTGAAAACTGTTATATCCATGGAGATTCCTACTGTCCATATATGGTGTTGTCTCTTTCACTTCCCAGCTGCTGTTTTCTCCCATCGTGGCTTGGGGCAGAAATGAATCTCAAAGTTTCTCAGAGGTCTTATCTCTCCGTCCCTTGCTTCGGTGTCTCAGAACAGGTGACAGTCTGCTAGAAACCATTCTGTCTCACTAGTAAAATATGTCACAGATCTTCCCTCAGCCTAGAAAAAGGTGGGCAGTTTTCGAACGCACTGAAGATTTAATACTCCTTTCCAGCTCCCAGAATCTCTGCAGCGTTCTTATCACAGCCCCAAAATTCTTTTCCTTCCAACAAGAGATTTATGGCCCAATTAAACTTTATCTTAGATTACATTCCGCCAATAGCACACACAACTCTCAATCTCTTTTTACTGGTCTGTGAAGCCCAATTCTCCTGTCCCTGGAGGGAATTTGCAAGGATGATTTACCCTCTGTCACCCTTGTTTTTGTTCACCAACAATCCCCCGCTTTCGTGGGGGCTGCCTCCATTAAGGCAGGTGGGACCGGAAGCTGCCCTTCTTCTTCTTTTTAAGCATCAAACCTGAAAGGCCTGATTATAAATAGATTCTTCCTGCAGCTCCCAAATGAGCCGTTGAGATAGAATGAGTCAGTTTTGCCAACTCCGTGGTGCTCCCCAAACCACTGGGCCAAAAATATGGCTCTTCTCCCAATAGCAGTGGCCTGGCCCAACAAGGTGTGTGTGTGTGGGGGGGGGAAGCTCCATTAATAAGACACCCTCTGTCCACAAATTCTTGGGGTGAAACCCAAAATGGATTCAAAATATATTCATGACATTGGTTGTAGAAGGTTTTAGGTTAGGGTACGGAACCTTTTTCAGCTTGAGGGCCACATTGCTTTCTGGGCAACCTTCTGGGGGCCACATGCCAGTGGTGGGCAGGGCCAGAGGCAAAAGTGGGTGGAGCAATGGATGCAATTCTTACCTTTTTACAGAATGAAAAATTCTAAAGACACTCTCACACACCTCTGTTCTTCATCCATGCAAGCAAAAGGCATTATCACATTTCACACAGTCCAAACTGGCAAAAATATTCCAGCTGCACAAAACGTTTTTGAGGCTTTTCAGGGCCTTCAAAGAAAATTATCCTACTTGCTTCTTACTGAGAACATCAGTGTGATTGCAAGTAAACAGCTTATGAATTGCCTGCTGGAACTACCTCTCTCTGAATTGCCTTAGCTTCAGTTTCTCTTCCTGTGTGTAAGAAGGCTTTAATTATTTATTTCCTCCCATTTCATTTCATTTCTTTTCTTTTTAAAGCACAATTTCAATATGAAAAGTGACTATTTCATTAAAACCTCCTCACATGCAGGAACACAAACTGACATTGGGGACAATTCTGAGAGAGAGGCTGTTCCAGGGGGGCAAATAATCACTAATCCCCTAGCAGGGATAAATAGGGAGAAATAAAGCAGACCGAACCTGCAAACAACAAGCTTTTAATTAAAGTTGCCCTGGACCTTTGCTAAACAGGTTTTATCTATAAGTAAACACTATAAGAGGATGTGGCCACAGGGAAAGGTGCTGCTGCTGCTGCTGCTGCATTATGGCATGACATTAAACTTCTGTGTCTTTGGAATTTCTATGGCAATTCCATTTCCAGCTATTGTGGCAAAGCAATGCCCCAGTGCTAAAGTGTGTAAACAACTAAAGGGGTCTGAGGGAACCCAGATTACTGGAAGGGCTGCAGCTCAGGAGAAGAGCATCCACTTTGCACATATAAGGTCCCAGGTTCAATCCCTGGTAGCATCTTCAGATAGAACTGGGAATGTCCCCTGCCTTGGAGTCAGTGTAGAAAATACTCAGTTCCAAAGTGAGCTCCGGAATGAGGTCCAATTACCACCTATAGGAGGTTGCAAAGGACCTGTCTGAATTTGGGGTTTTGAGACTGACCCCCACATTTTTCAACCAAGGAATTGAGACCCTAAACACAATTCTCCCAGGCTTTGGAGTTGGCAGGATTTGATGGGAGTTTGTGCTCCCTGTGATTGGATCTCTTACTTTGCATGACAATCCCACCCCATTTTAAATGGAACTTCCAGTTTCCAGAGTGAATAGCATTCTGCTAGCATGCCTAGTCAGATGCAGTAAATCTTCTGAATACCAGTTGCTGGAAACCACAGGAAGGGAGGGAGTTCTTGTGCTCAGGTCCCGTTTGCGGGTTTCCTGCAGGCATCTGGTTGGCCACTGTGAGAACAGGATACCGAACCAGATGGATCATTGGCCTGATTCAGCAGGCTCCTATTATGCTCTTATGTGTGAGCTGCCCCCTCCCTGACAAAGAGCAGCCGAGAGAAACTGAAGCTGGGGGTGGCAGTGGTGGTACTATTAATAAATGTTTGCAGTAATTTAATCATTTTGCTAAATTGCCCTCCTATTCCTGATGGCCCCCAGAGCCTCTATGCTGCTACTGCCTGCTCCTCCTCCTCCCTAGCGGCCTCCTCATGCTCAGACATGTGAGGGAGAGCAAAATAGCAAGGAAATGCTCATCCCACTGGGCTGCTGCAAACTAGGAGGGAAATTAGTCTTGACAGGTGACTCCCTTCCCCCATATCTTCCATTTAGGAACAAGCCAGCAGCCCATTAATGCTACTTGCCATGGCTGTCATTCATTCAGAACGCTAGCAGGTCTTGCTCCTTTGCACCCAGTTGCTGACCCACAGGAAGGGATCGCCCTATCTCTCCAACATCTATGGGGAAAGGGCCATAGCTTGGTGGTGGAGTTTCTGCTTTACATGCAGAAGGTCCCGTGTTCAATCCCTAGCACCTTCAGGAACGCCTGGGAGCGACTCCAGGCTTGAAATCCTGGAGAGCCACTTCTGCTCTGTGTATAAGACAGCTTCCTATTTAAATCATCCCTTTATTCAGAAGCTTGAGTGCTAGAATCTTACTTTGTTTTTAAGGGAAGGACCATAGTTCAGTGGCTGAGCATCTGCTCTGCATGCAGAAGGTCCCAGATTCAATCCCCAGTGGTATCTTCAGGTAAGGCTGGGAATGCATCTTGCCTGAAATCCTGGAGACATTCTGGTGCACAAAAACAGATTGCATAAGAGATGCATGCAAACATTTACTTTAATGATGGATATGCTGAAAAGCACTGCAGATTGTGCATTTAATATTTTTTAAAGTGCATCTTTTATGTTAGGGGCATGGACAAGGTATGTACAATTTAAATGCAGAATATTTCTGCAACCTTTCAAAAAGTCTGAACTAAACAAGGAGCTACCATCGAGTGCTGGTGAGATTGAAATGGGAAGCAATTAGGCCTTTTCTCCTGAAACCCAGGTTGGGCTGGGAGTGTCTAGAATCCCTGCTGCCAGGCATTGTTTGAGAATACTGAGCTACAGTGGTCTTAGATGGCATTTGGGCATGTAAGTGGTACACAAACAAACAAACAAACAAACAAACAAACAAACTGTAAAGGTCTTCAAAAGTAAGCACCGATAGTTTAAAATATGCTTGGAAACTGACCAGGAGTCACCAACAGAGCTCTGTAAGTGGCATGGTGGTCCCAAAGACCTGTCCCAGTTCAGCAATTGTGACAGTTTCTGGGCAGTCATCAAGGACAGCCATTACAGCAATCTAGCCTGGGCGGGTTGCCATATGACAGGCAACTCTGATTACGGTACCTCTGTCTGTCCAAAAAAGGGTTCCAGCTGGCAATGGTATGAAATGGCAGCACATACACGATGCTGAAATCCTTTCAGCCACTGCACCAGCAACTGTAATATTTTTGTTGGTGGTGGCAGGGTTTAAAAGACAGCTGCTCTGGCCAGAGGCACACTGTATCACAACAATGTGGTGCTACATTATTACATTGGCCACCACACCAAAAGGCAATGCAGGGGAATGTGGTAACAGGAATTGGTGGCGGCACACCACTCTCTAACTGAGCCTTTGCCAACCTGGTGCCCTCCAGATGTGTTGGACAGATGTATAGCTCCCACCAGACCAGTGTTATTTCTACTCCAGCATGACTATGCTGGTGGGAGCATTAGGCTGTATACAGACTCACATTTATGCTGCATCTAGTGCACTCCCACCGTTGGTTTGGGAAATGGTATAGACACCACATTAGCAACAATATAGATCCATCTTGCCATTTCTTATGGAATACTGTGTTTTGATGCATTTCCCCAGCAAACGAGCAGCAAAGGAACAGCCTAGCTGCGGTTTAAGTCGGTAAAGTGTACATAGCTACTGTCCATCAACATCTGGCACAAGTCTGTCTCTGCACCACCACCATGCAGGCTCCTTCCTGCAGGCCTCCCTGCTGGGAATTTTGATGTACCCTTTGTTGTATTATCCAAGCATCACATGCAAATTCAGCCATGGTGGCATTTAGCTTAATCCTTCATCTGCTTCTTCTCTGTCCCTCCCTGGACAGCATTTTCTTTCATCTTAGCTGTGCAGGGACTTGATTTGAGGTTCCTTTTTTAAATAAAAAAAGCAAGGGGGGGGGGGGAAAGCAAGTGCACAGCTTATATAATGTCCCTTCCTTATTGCTTATTAATGATTTTGGGAAACAAATCTGCTTTGCATTGTGGGAATTATGCAAAAGCAAGGCTGAAAGGCGCTCTTGCCGTTACTTATGCAGGAACCTTAATGCGCCAGGAAGAGGAGGAGGATTAGCGTGTCCTGAGAGGCGCAGAAGCTTCTGACAGGGCGGCCTTACATCCTTGAGCTGACTAGAAGACATGACAGACAAGGTGTCCCATTTTGGGGTAATTAGGCACAAGTGCTTTTCTGGAGACCAAAGGCTCAAGGCAAAATTACTTCAGCTACTTAGAAAGTTTGATAATCCTCTCCCCCCCCCCCCGATGAAAAACCGTGAAGAGGTTGATTGCTATTAAGAAGAGAAGCTTATGAGTCATAGGAAAGAGCACATCAGACTGGATTTGGGAAGTAATGGTGTTATAACATCATCAGCCAGGGGAAAGAGTGCAAGTTGTTACTAGATATCCAGAGCAATGCTTATTCCAACATTTATATCTGGGCCTGGGGTGGGGAACCTTAGGCCCATGGACCTAATGTGCACCTCCAGGCCTTTCTATCTGACCCTTGATGTCTCCCAAAGCAACACTTCTCACTGGCCCTGCTCTGGCATTCTTGAGTGCTTTTGTCATTGGAGTGCATCCTTGAACTCTGATATGCCTCCTGCTTGTCTGGATGGAAGATGGAGAGATGAGGGTGGGAGGTATAGAAAACTGACTTTATTGGGAACATATCAGGGATGCGGGTGGCCAGGGACAAGGGTGGCACTGTGGTCTAAAGCACTGAGCCTCTTGAGCTTGCCAATCAGAAGGTCAGTGGTTTGAATCCCCGTGACTGGGTGAGCTCCCGTTGCTCTGTCCCAGCTCCTGCCAACCTAGCAGTTCAAAAGCACGCCCAAAAGTGCAAGTAGATAAATAGGTACTGCTCCAGCGGGAAGGTAAACGGCGTTTCCGTGTGCTGCTCTGGTTTTGGTGTTCCATTGCGCCAGAAGCAGCTTAGTCATGCTGACCACATGACCTGGAAAAACTGTCTGTGGACAAGCACCAGCTCCCTTGGCCTGTAAAGTGAGATGAGCGCCGCATCCCAGAGTCGTCTGCGACTGGACTTAACTGTCAGGGGTCCTTTACTTTTACCTATCTGTACAGAAGGTAATAATCACATCCCTTGCCCCTCCCACTTTTGCTTCTGGTCACACCTACCTCTGGCAAGGCTGCACATAAGAGAGATTCCCTGCCTCTCTTTGATATTCACTTTTATCTTTACCTTTACCTTATTTACTTGCAAAGTGGCCAACTTTACCAAGTGGGGGGAATGGAGAGAGCACCAGGATGCTGCAAGGACTCTGGTGTGACTCCCTTTGCTCTTCTCTGCAACCCATCTAGATGGAGGCCATATCCTGCCCCACATCAGAGGCAGGAGGGCAATAGCATCCCAGAAATGATACAGTGTGCTATGGGAGCAGTCTATGTTGGCTTGGGCTGATGGGAATTATAGTTAGGGATGGGTGAAATTGTCAATTTCACTCCAATATCTCATTTTCAAGTTTAGTTTTTAACATTTCTATATCAGTTTGCAATTATTATTTTTCAAAAGCCTTCACAATGATTCAACAGCATTTTAGTGCAAGTTTCTCCTAATACACACATTTTTGTGTGTGCTATTTTCACCAATACATTTTTTTATTATTATTCTTATCACCCACCATTCACCTGAAGGTCCCAAGGCAGGCTGCAACATTAAAACACAATATTAAAAACAGTTTAAAGCAACTTACATGTCCTTTCTTATAAGTCTACAACCTATATGCTCTCTCTCTTGCACACTTCCTTTCTGATATATTCATTTTTGTATACATTAATCGAATCACAGAATCAAGGAATTGTAGAGATGGAAGAATCCAAAGGGCTATCTAGTCGAGTCCCCTGCAATGCTGGAATCATAGCTAAAGAATGCAGGAATCACAGCAGGAATTGTAGGTGTAGGAATTTGGTTGGAGAACTGCCTCTCAAAATTCGGAGAAATGTGGATTTAAGTGTAAATTTGATAGAGTCACATCTAAATGTGAATTGAGCCAAGGTGTTCTCCCCATCCTTAGTTCCGGTCTAAAACCTCTGAAAGGCACTTGGTTTGGGAGTGCTGGGACATACAACTGATTTAAAGTGAACAAAGAAAATGATTCTTTGGCTTCTCTAATGCCAGAATGACATCTCTGGTTATCAGCACATGATGGGCAGGGGGGGAAATACAGCAGGAAAGGGGGATGTTTTGAGGTGGATAGAAGCTAAACCCAGACAGTACAGATAGTGTTGGAAGCAGAAGACAGAACTTGTGCTTCAGGCAACCTAGAAGATGTTGGAGAATGCAGGGCCCAAATCATCTCCCATTAAAATAGCTGGGTTCATTCCAAGAAGGAACGCTGTGCTCGCTTCTAGGGCATCCCCACTGGTTGGGTATCAGGAGTTCATGCGATATAACATCAACTGCTTGGATGCAGAGCCAGCTATTCTAGAGGGTGCCATCCAAGGGGCAGCAGGTCGGCACCTCCAGTCCAGTGCCTGAGTTAAGTACTAGAGTGATGAACTACATCCAGCTCCTCAAGGGGCCCAGCAGCCTTAGCGTGTGACCTGCCGATAGCAAGCACAAATCATCCTTGATGCCATTGCAAGCTCCCATCCCTCTAGGGCTGCTGGTGGAGTCCATCAACCGAAGGCTACAAGATAGATTTGGGGTTTTTAAAAATAAAATATATATTTCTTTGTCCGATGCCATTGCTTTTTCCTGGATGAAGAGCTGACTTAGAAAAAGTGACAGCTCTTTCCAGCTCCTTTGACTCAAGTGCAAACATGTCTTGAAAGAGCTGAGAATATTAAACATATTTTTTAAAGCAAACCTCCCACCCCCCCAAAGTGGATTGGGTGCCTCTGAGGCTCAATGTCTTCTTTGGCCTAATTTTAGAAGATGCTCCTTCAATACATTTCCTCCCTCTGAACCAGATTCCGAATGGGTTCTAATGTGCAAATCCTGAACTGCCAAATCGACTCAGAGGCAGAATGAAAAGGTGGGTATGTGGGTCCCCCCCTTTCAACCAATACTTGTTAGCTGCATCCCCTTTGCAGTCTAACCCCCCCCCCCAAAAAAAAACCCTCTAGTTTGTTGGTGGTATGTAATGGCTGGGATTTGATTGAGGCTCGAAGAGACAGATGGCTAGGTCTTTGTCGAGGTTGCTCAAACACACATTTTAGATTTGTGCACCCTGGCTTGTCAGTGATTGGCATCTTTTGGGCACTAAGCTGACACCAGCACAAGCTAAGGGCCCTCTGGCTACCAATCAGAGCCTCAGCCCAGTATGGAGCCAATCCACGGCTACTGTGCTTCATCTCTCCAAAGGTTACTTCTGCCCTGCTGGAAGCCCATGTTGGGAGGAATGGATTAGATAAGGTCATGCCAGGCTGCCTGTCTTCCTGCCATATCCCTCTGAGCTGTGTGAATAATAGATTTATGGACCAATGGCTTTGAGAAGGATAGGAAAGGGCCATAGCTCAGTAGTAGAGTATCCATCTTGTGTGCAGAAGGTCCCAGGTTCAGTCCCCAAGGGCATCTCCAGGTAGGGCTGGGAATGGCTCCTCTCTGAAACTCTGAAGAGCCTCTGCCAGTCAGTGTAGGCAGTACTGAGCTAGGTGGACCAATGGTCTGACTCAGTCTATGGCACCTTTCTATCTCAAAGGCATTTTCAGATGTGTGAAGTCTATGGAACTTTTTAGTTTTCACTTTTAAATTATAGCAATTGTTTCTAAATTTCCACCTGCACATATAAATGTACACATGCCATTTTTTTGTGCAAATACGTTCTTCTTTTTTTGCACAAAGCATGACTGAGTCCCAGCTAGGTCAGGCCAGCTGCTGCATGCAAGTGGCTCAACTAAACATCAACCATGTTAAGAAGACAGAAGAGGACCCAAGTGGAATTTCGTCCTATGACCTCAGGCTCTAAATGCTACCCATGTGACCGAAAGCACTGGAGAGTTCAGTTACATCTGTGGACCTTTTTAAGCAGATGGGATGACGGGCTTATCGTGTGTGTGCCCCCACCCACCGACCGGTCCACTGAGCAGAAGGAACAGATGCTCTTTCAGAAGGGGGATCCAGAGGGCTGGGATGTTCGTGCGTGCGTGCGTGCGTGTACAAAATGGCTTTGAAAAATGCAGATTTTTGAATTATCTAATTATCACCTGGCTTGTAAGGCTAGAGGTTGAATGAGAACTCTAGAAAAAGGCTTTTATCTTTAGCAACAAGGGTCAGAGATGGGGTTTGTTTGAGGCCATGGGTCTGAGACAAAGCAAGTGTGTGGGGTGACAGGGCCGCAGGGGCTCACATGGAATCCTTCTTAGTCCATTAGGCTCCAGGACAATGTGCCCAAATGCGGATGTTCATTTCTGTTTCAGTGACCTTGGAGAATGAGGAAAGAGGGTGGTGGGGAGGATGACAAAAAAGCTTCAGGCAACAGCAGACGGAGGCTTCAAATGGCTGTTTTAATTTTAGCCAGATTGTTTTGTGTGTTCAGTCGAGGTTATTTTAGGATGAAAAAATATGCTTTTGGTGGAACAGCCATGCAGAAAGGATATTGGTTGCCTTCCCATAATCACAAAGACTTATGTAAACGCCAGCAACAACAACAGCCAATTTGACCACACTTTGGCTGACCAGGTGATGGTATCATGTACAGGTGTTGCCAGAAGGATGCTCCTCCGTTTGTATTCTTGTACACCCTCTGGGCATGTTTGCACTGCCTTACTCCCAGGGGCATGCCTTACACACCTAGCAGATTTGTCCCAATCTCATTCTCCCACCAGCGTCCTCAACCAAATAACTGTGGTACTGTTGGCATTTGCTAAAAGGGCCACAGGCTTTGTGAAAACATGGAACAAAGTGTGGATGTTATGATTTGTGATATATGCTGCATGAAAAGGTCACATCTAGCAGTGCAAACAGGAGCACTGAGAAAATCCCCGCAGGGCAGAGTATAGATGGTCGCAGACAGAAAGAAAGGGTTTCAAAGGATCCCAGGAGAGTAGTTACAACACTCTGCTCCACGGATAAGACTCTTAATCTGGCTGAAGGAGAACTGTTCTGAGATGGTCTTGCTTCCCTTATGAATTTCTACAGAGAGCTTTTTCTCTCCCTAGAACCTAATGGGGTCATCCAATGAATCTGAATGTTGGAAGATTCCAGATGAACAAAAGAAAGCAATTTATAGTTCTATGATTCTATTACACTGCACATAGCTAAAACTGTAGGCTTCACTCCCACAAGATGAAGCAATGTCCACCACCTTGGAGGGATTGAAAATAAATTGGGCCGAGGGAATGGCTGGACTAGATGGCCCGATTCAGCAGCTAGGCTTCCCTTTTGTTCTATGAAGGCCAACTGAAGTGCAACTGACTCAGGATGGTCTCTCCAGACATTTTTTACCCCTTCCTTAGTACTTTTTTCACCTGTTTTTTCAGAAAGAATTGAAGACATTTTTGTTTCAATAAGCTTTTCCAGTTTTATAAGCTTTGGAGATTTTATTTGTTCTTTTGGGGGTCTTTGCTTTGGTTTTTATTAGCTTTTAAAATCCTTAGTTGTCTTTTTCTATTGTTTTAAACTCGTTTTTAATTGTTTTTATTGTATGAGTGTAAATTCCCTTGAGACTTGTAGGAAGGGAGATTCATGTATTTAATACAACAGACCGTTGCCATTTACTGGGAGTCTGGAAGAAATGGCAATAATCTGTGCATTATTTGTGCTTCAGCCTCAACCGCTCCCTTCCACTCCAGTTAAAGGAAATCCTGTGCAAGGCAAAGCAATTGATTGTGAAGGATGGCAAAAGGGCACCTGAACAGTGTAGAAGAAGGAATTTGGGCAGGTGCAATGTGTCATGAAGGGCTGAGAAAAGTTTCTTCATAGAATGCTTAATTAACTGATGAAACTCACCACCACAAGAGGATGAAGGCTTTCAGGAAAAAAGTATTAAACATATTTGTTTAAGAGGGAAATGTGATGAAAACAGCTGCATCTTTAACAGTCTGAGGAAGAGTAATAGCTTAGTAGAAAAGCAGCTGCTTTGCATACAGAAGGTCCCAGGTTTAATCCCCAGCAGTATCTCCAAGTAGGGCCAGGGAATATTCCCTGCCTGAAATGCTGGAAAGCTGATGCCAGTCCACGTGGACAATACTGAACTAGATAGACCAAGGGTCTGACTCAGTACAAGGCAAGTTGTATTTTGAGGACTTAAGTTTCATTTCAATATTGCCACTTGCTTGGACAGTGTAGGAACTATCACAGATCCATCCTGTGTGTGAATTGGGAATCTGTCACCCTGGCATATATTGCCTCAATCCCTTTTTCTTCCATCTTGTGAGATGTGTTCCTAACTAGCCTACTTGTTGGCAGCAGATCTGCTTTCCTGCTTCACCACCTGCTAGGTGGGAGCTACGTGCCAGTTCCTCTTTTCCTCCCCCTCCCCATTTCTGCTCTTATCCCAGGAGTTAAGTGGTGTTAAGTACTTTGGGAGGCCTGAGATGTTTGGCATTCTGCCTCTGCTTGTGCCTCACTGAGTGGTGATGATGACTAAACACTTTACAGGAAAGTAATCAAAATCCCTTCTCAAGTGACCACCTCCCCACTCCTTTCCAGGTAAGCTGGTTTTAGGGAATTAAGGTGGATGGGAGTTCTCCATGGGAGCTAAGAATTGTATATTTTAGAAAATTCATGGCAATATATATACACCACTTGATAGGGAGAAAAACCCCTCAAAGTGGTTTACAAAAAAAAAAACCACATTAAAATTCTCAATAGACAACATTTTAAAATGGGTATAGATAAATATTCAAGAGATTATTGAAATCAACAGTAAGCAAAAATAGATTAACACATTTCAGCATTCTACATATCTGGATAGGGGTGCCTATGCAAATATGTTTTGGATAGGAGTGCCTATGCAAATATATTTTAAATAGGTGCTGAAAAGAAAACAGAGAAGGTGCCTGCCTGATGTCAAGAGGCAGGGAGTCTCAAAGGCTGGGTGCTGCCACAGTAAAATATTTTTTACTTACAGGTTCAGAAGAAGAGTTACGTGGCACCTGCAACTCCGTGGCAGATCACAAAGGGACGCCCTTTGTGTCTCAAGCAGGAATTGCCCAGGTACACTTATGGTACAGAGGCTATTTTCTACACCCTTTTGTTTTCTCTTTGTAGAAGTTACCTAGAAATGCAGGTTGCACAGTTAACACTGATTACGGCTCATGCAGAAAAAGCCTACACTGCCATCTCCCCCAAACCCAGACCTTTTGTAGTAAGGAACTTTTTGCAGCATGGTCAAGGATTCTGGGAGTTGTAGTCCAACAGAAATGGGAGTGGGTCCAAGTCCCTCGCCCGCTCTGAAGAATGGCTGCTGCAGCAAACCGCTGGCTGATGGAGCTGCATTTTGAACATGCACACAGAGAAGGAACCAACTTCAGCGTCGCCTGTTTCCATCACACCTGGCTCACGGACCTCCCAGGGCCAAACCAGAATGGATGTTAGTTGCATCATTAGCCCACTCATGATGGGGTTTCTAAATAAATAGTAGTCACACTATTAGGGGTTGGGAGAAAAGTGGATTAAGACTGCATATGCATAATAAATGTAAAATACATCCCCCAGGAACTGTAGTTTAACCCCTCACAGAACTGCAATTCCCATCACCCTGAATAAACAGCAATTCTGAGGATTCTTTGAGGTAAGTGCTTGTTAGTTGAAGAAGTCTGATAAACAACAACAACCTTAATTACTTGTTATCTAATGCCGCAAGCTTCCTTTTTCTACATCATATTGGCATCTATCCAACTCTTACTGTCATGGGCAATAATTGTCTCGCTATAAACCATATAATAGTAGCTACAGTGGTATCTTGGGGAAAATGAAGGAAGAAGGATTTCTCTCTCTCTCTCTCACTGAAGATTCCATTGCTTTGGCTTCTGTGTCTCTCCTAATCAGGCTCTTGGGCTGAAAATAGATTCCTTTTGCTGCGCACAGAGCCCAGCTCACCGCCACGCACTGTGCACACGTCCTATCAGATTACAGGGGAGACCGCACTCACGCGGCCCGCTTTGCTGGAGACCCAGCTGCGCCTTTGTTCAATGGGGAAGGGGAATTAGGGGGCCTGGGTGGCAGCAACCTGAGCCCATACAGTTAGAGGACAGAAGGTGTCACTAGGGGTACTACTGGAGCCCTTTCCAAGGACTGCCCACTAGGGCTTTGTGTAAGCAGCTCAGGTGATCTATGGTTAGGGAGTAGGAAGGATGACTCTAGGATCAAGGGCAGGCTGGGCACACCCCTGGCTGACACTCTGGAAAGTGGCTGCCTATCAAGGTAGACAATACAGAGGCTAAATGGACCAAAAGTCACAATTCAGCATGACAGCTTTCTATGTTTCCACATTTCTGTCTAAGTCACCACACAGAGAAGTTTTTCCAGACCCCCAAATGTTGTGAGGTTAGGATCACAGGAATCTACCTGGTTATTGAATCAGACCAGTAGCCCATCCAGCTCAGTATTGTCCACACTGGCTGGCAGGAATGGCTCTCCAGATTCAGTCAGGGAACATTGTACTGAAACTGCAATGAAAAGATGTACCTGCTGCTCAACTTAAAGAGGGATATGCGTCAGAAATAATAAATGCCAGGAAAATCAGAGAAGCTTATAAAGACCATACAAGACAACAGTCCCAAGACAAACCCTTTTTATGAGAGGATGGAATCGGGTTTTCGGGTTGCAGTGTGTGGTGTGGGAGGGAATGGATAACTGTATACACACTATGCCTTTAAAGCACGTTCGAAGCACAGACTTTCCTTCCAAGAATTCTAGACACTGCAGTTTGTTAAGGGTTGCTGCTGGGAATTGTAACTCTGTGAGCGGTAAACTACAGTGCCCATAATTCTTTAAGGGAAAGAATGTGATTCAAATGTGCTTTAAAAGGATGGTATGTACGCAGCCATGCATTTCCTTCTTGTAAGGCTAGTGACCCCAGGCAGGCTAACCATGTGTCCCTTAGACATGTTTTTGCCCTGTTCACATCTAAATAGGGATGTAGGATCTACTCTAGCTGTCATCAACCACTGGATGATCACATAGTAAATTCTGAAAAAGTGCTACGGGTGTCAGTCACAAAATGGTTGCCATAAGGGTGTGGTTTTAACACTAAATGGCTGTCACATCTGAATGAAAGAAAAGGGAGAAGGGCACCAAAAGGTGGTACCTACATCAATTTCTATCTACTTTCTCATGATTTTATTAACTTCTGTCATGTTGTAATGAAATGGGGATGGAGAGAGCCATGTGTCACCTTGAGCTCCTTGCCAGAAAGGTGAGATAACAGCAGCAGCAATAACAACAATAAACAAATACAAAAAAACCCCACCCCAAAATAAAACGTCCAGTGCTGGCACAGAGTTAGCTTTTGAGGTGGCTTTCAGGTATGATTCTATGATGCATGCTGATTTAACCGTAGCGGTGCAAGGCCATGAATAGTTCAGGCAGGCAGGCTTGAGTGCAACAGCGTTCTCCCCCTCCTGTGGTTTTCTGGAGCACACTGCCTCCAACAGTGGAGGTGGTACATAGCCATCAGGGTTGGCGGCCACTGAACAGGAGTAGCAAATAGTCCTTTGTGCATTTTACAGGGAATGTATACAGAGACTTTTTGCGGGAACCATAGAGAGGCATGGGTGGGGTCATTAGTGCCCATGGGCACCGTGTTGGCAATATCAGTCTGCTAAGGGAGTGTGCAGCAGAGAAGAGTGAAACCTGCCACCTCTTCATCTGATCTCCCTGTTCTGTGATGCTTGAAGCAATTTTCTGGAAAGAGAAGTAAACAGAATTGAATTGGGGTATATTTGTGAGCATGCAGGGGGAGCAGGGGTGAAATTTGGATTGTCTGTCACAGGCACATCCACCCCATCACTAGGCAGGCAGTGGGGGCAGGGAGGTGGATAACTGTTCCATAGAGTCCTTTGTGAACTCATCAAGAGCATTTATGCGAGCCAGCTGGACTGCAACAGCAGAGGAGTGGGGGTGAAAACCAGGGGGATATAATTTTGTGGCTGTCTGCTGCTTCCTGCTTCAAGCCCAGGCAGGCCAAGGTTTGAAGTGCAAATGAAGCAGATGGGAGCAGAAAGGGAACATTTGAAGCTACAGGATGCCACTCTCATCCCATTCCTATAATGTCACCAATTTTCTCAAGGATGCCATAAACATCTTGCACAACATCATGGGGGGGCCACCAGAGCACCCAGCAGGCAAACCAGCAGGGGCTCAGAGTGGAAATATCCCCCACCCCCTGCTGCTGCCACCACACATACTCAGCTTTACTGGGGATGAAATGTTAATTTTTTAAAGAATTTGAATAAATTCAGGCTGGCTGTGGTTTGCAACAAGGAAGAATCCTTGCACCTACTGCTGTGTTGGTGGCCTTCATTTATATACATAAGGCAGAGCATTTCAAACTGAAAAGCCCCAGAGGAGTATGGAGGAATACAGGGAGGAAAAATGAGTCGTTAACTAGGGAGATGCAATTGCACTTAATGAACAGCAAGAGGGTTTTATTTATTTATATAACATGTTTGCCCTCCTCAGTCTGCCTGACAATAAGAAACAACTAAATAGCATCAAACCAGTTTAAACCTTATGTTAATGAATACTATAGAGCAACACCGAAAAGAGCAACCCACCCTTTTTTGCCTGCAGTACTGTATTTTGGATTTGTGACCTGGCCTGCATTGAAAAGAGCAATAGTCCTCACCCTTTTGAGACCAAGGAGCCACCCTTTAGCCTATGCATGCATTCAGGGAACCAATTATTCATTTTCCAATATATGTTTTCAAGGCAGAAGCACTGCTAATCTTTGGTTAGGCCCACCCACCATCTGAAGACCAATGGATTAGAGCAGTGGTTCCCAATCCTTTTTAAGCCATCGTTCTCTTGGTTCCATAAACTCATCCCCAATGCCCCATACCCTATAAAAAGCATCATTCATATTAACACTTTACACAACCCACTAAGGAAGAAAATAACACATTACAATTCAAAGCTGTTACAATTAATTTCACATTTATATAAAAGTCAGTTAAAACTATTTAGTTGAACCAATCGAACAAAACTTATGAACTTGATCCAATGATATCAGGTTTTCAAAGCCTGTTAGTCATTTACACCTCCAGCGTTCCACTGCTGCCCCCTTGGCTCTTAGCGCCACCCTAGATAATCCCACAGCCTCCCAGAAGTTGGTACCACCCACCATGGGAAGCATGGGTTAGAGGGAGATGCATTATTTGAAGTAATAGGTTAGCCTTCCTCAATTTGCAGTCCATGAAATGTTTTGGACTACAATTCCCATCAGCCCCAGCCAGCAGAACCATGTAGAGTAGACATTAATCCCTACTGCATGAGATCAATTTGGAGAGGATGGGGGAATCAGAATTGGTATTTGGTAGGTTATCACCACCTATGCTACAGCATATGAATTTACAGATGATACAGGGGTTCCTTACTGAGAGCCAGTGTGGTGTAGTGGTGAAGAGCGGTAGATTCATAATCTGGGGAACCGGGTTCGCGTCCCCGCTCCTCCACATGCAGCTGCTGGGTGACCTTGGGCCAGTCACACTTCTCTGAAGTCTCTCAGCCCCACTCACCTCACAGAGTGTTTGTTGTGGGGGAGGAAGGGAAAGGAGAATGTTAGCCACTTTGCGACTCCTTCGGGTAGTGATAAAAGCGGGATATCAAATCCAAATATTATTATTCCAGATCCAAATGTGCCTGCTGTTACATGTATGTACAATGAATGCAAGATAAATTTTGCCACCCTGTGCTGAGGTTTAAATTCCAGTGACCTGGAGAAGCAGGATGAAAGATGAAGAACAGTGACTTGAGAATTTGCATTTGGAAAATATTGAAAAGGCACCCCCAAAACAAAGTAATTCCAGGGGGCGAAGCAGGAGTCAAAAGACTCCTTTTGATCCACCAGAGTCCGTTTGGTCAGGTGCATGAGGTGGGATCTTCAGATGGTAAGTTTATGGATGTAGAGTAAAAAATAGCCAAGCATTAAGACCATAAAAAGAGCCCAGTGGCTAATTCAGGCCAAAGCAGACTGATCTAGCCCAGCATCCTCTCAGTGGCAGAACAGCTGCCTCAAAGGGAAGCCCATAAGCAGGACATGGGTGCTGCAGAACTCTCCCCATGTGATACCCAGCGACTTGACATTCCAGCACCATTTTCCACTCCCTTCCTTCTCACTAAAGCCGGGGAGACCTTCCCAGCATGACAGTAGTGTGTGGAGCCAGAGGCAAAAAATGAGTGAAGCAGTATGTGGGCTCTGTTACCTCCTTCCTTGGTCCACAGCTTCAGTGATCACTGTTGCAATCAAAGTGTTAGGTACTGAAGTTCTCACCCTGGGCCAGCAGGGGGATACTGTAGATAGTTTTCACTCAGGTCCACATAAGCAAAGAAGGGATTGAAAGTGACGTTCAGTGATTGGATAGTTTCAGAAAGTTGTTACAGTTACGTTGTACTGGAGCTCTATATAAGCAGACTGGCTGAACCCTTCAGTTCTGTTCTGTTCTGGCTTGTGAATAAACAAGAGCTGTTTGAAGAATCGCTGTGTCGTCTGATATGTTCACCCACAACTTAACACAAAGCTCCCTTCAAAAGAACAAGACATTAATTGGACATTATCTGCAGTTCTTTGAACAATAGAAAAGCACCATGTCAAGTATCTGCACGTACATGTCTCTATGTATATGTGTTTGTTTCACATGAAGTTGACCTGCCGGATTGCCTTACCCCCAGTCCTTTTTTTTCTTAAAAAATGCTTAGGGGTACTCTCATTTTGACTCAAGAAAATCACCATTTTATAGTTCAAATTGGGGGGGGGGGATACAGTAAATGGACAAAAGTACAAAGATTCACAAAATGTTTAGGGGTATGCGTACCTCTGCATCCCCCCAGAAAAAAGCACTGCTTACCCCCATATATGACCGCTTTGGTCTGAGGAACTGGTGCTGTTACAGGCGCCACGTAATTAATACCGTCTGCATTTGTAATAAATCAGTATTTCAGTTTAGCAACTTCCACACTTTGGAGTTCCCTACTGACATCAGGCACGGACCTTCACTGTTCTCTTTTCAATGCCTGCTAAAGACATTTCTGTTTAGGCAAAACCTATCCAGACAGTTGTCATGTTTTGATCTGGTTTTTAGCTTATTGTCGATTTTAACTTTTTTGTTTGTTTGTTTACAATAGTTATTTGAGTTCCAGTGTTAGCTTATTATTTATTTTAATTATTCGTCGAAGGCTTGAAATAGTTGTTTTTAAACTGATAATTTTATTTATTCTTTTTGTTAACCGCTGTGAGGTGGCTGTTGTTGTTTTAAAAAAAGAAGTGGTATATAGAATTCTGCTAAATTGAAATATATATTAATTTTTTGTGGAACACTATACTCGTGGCCTGTCTTCTCCCCCTCCACCCTTATTTTTTAAAATATAAAATTC
Organism: Podarcis liolepis; assembly: GCF_965112155.1. Lineage (NCBI taxonomy): Eukaryota > Metazoa > Chordata > Lepidosauria > Squamata > Lacertidae > Podarcis > Podarcis liolepis. The sequence goes on along the minus strand of NC_139566.1, from coordinate 27,345,532 downwards.
TGTTTATTTTATGTGACCCATACACGAGTACTATATTTCATGAGGTGAGAAACAAGAAACGGTTTTGCCCACCTCAGCGCTCTGCACTTTAGGCGGGAAAAAGCCGAGCAAAGCGCTCGCACGCCACCAAGCGGCGAAAAAGTTAACAAACTCCTCCGTGGCTCCTTCCCTCTCGGAGGGAACCAATCTCATTTAAACTTGAAAAAAGGCGGGCGAAAGAGGGAGTGCATGAGCGCTGATTGGTCGGCTGACGGCTGAACTCCGAGGGAGGGAACTTTGAAAGGTAATGACGGTTAGTACGCTAATAGTGCGGGGGAGGAGGAGGAGGCGTGACCAATGGGAATGTGATTTTTTTCCCCTTCCCTATTAAGCCCGCCTCTTCTGAACTATTATTGGCTGATATGAACAGAAGCGCCCCTTGTATCGGGCGGTTGATGCAGAATACAGAGTTTAACTGCTGAGAGAAACCAACGAAGAAGCTCCCGGATTCGCCTAGCGATGTTGTCACTCTTCCTTTTCCTATCTCTGTGGTGTTAAGGGCTTCCGCCATAGAGATTACAAGGGCTAGAGCGAAGCCACCCACGAAGCCCATACATAGCCAATGGAGGCTCTCAACTGGTGCCGGAAGTTCGGGCCTTTTGCCACTCTATGACCCCACTGTCGCCGGAAGTCCAACAATAGCTGGGTTTTCGCTGTAGAGATGGTGAGGTTTAAGAACAGGTGAGGCTCTTTTCTTTCCTTTTTTAAAAACTCTTATCGCTTTTCTGAGGCGACTAATGGTCGATTCACTTTTGTGGTTAGCTACGCCCTGCCTTGCCTGCTTTATTAGTTATTTGAAACCTGCTTTAAAAAAAATTGTTTCATGGGCCCTTCGTATCTCAGCCACCTCATCACCTTTTGCTCTGCCGTAATGCCCATTTCTCTCCGTCTCTGCAGATACTTCGTTTGCGAGATCATCTCTGAGGACCCTCATTGTCTGCAGCTTATTGAGGAGCGCACTGTGCACAACGCAGTGAAAAATGCTGTTGCACGAATTCACGGAGACTTTGGACTAGCCTGCTGCTCCATCGCTTTTTCAGGTCTGGCTTCTGGAGCTTTCTTTGCAGCCCAATGTGCCAACCTCCCCTCTTTAAGGAAATCTGTGCAGTTTGGGTTCCTCTACAATCTCCCTTTAGCTCTCTGTCTGTCCTGTGCTTTGGAAGATATGCAAAATTCTATTCTAAAATGAGAACTATTGACCATTCTAGTAATTTCAGACCTGCTAGCACACCAGCCACATATTATGGTCCCCCAAATACCTGGCAATTCTCCTGTTTCTGGAGTCCCAGGAAGGCTGCAGATTCAGGATATATTTAGCGTTTTGGGACTGTTTATGCATACCTGGTGTCAGAGGTGTGTTGGTGTCTTAAGTGCTAACTTGGCTCCATGATTTTGTATAGCAGTCTTAAGATATGAATTACAAAAAATCAGGGGGCTCTTTGTAGAAAATCTGTATAGGGAGGGGCTGATAACAGTTGTAATTTGTCAGGTAGGCATGGATGAGGCAGAGGCAGAATATCCCTGAGCAGAAACTACTCTGAAGCTGAACAGGCTACAACACAAGTTGAAAATATCAGTTGCACTTCAACATCACACTTGCTCTTGAGATTTAAGTTTGGTGAACATTAAAAAAAAAAATCCTCTGAGACAATCAAAAAGCAGTTTTTCCTATGACTTCATTCTTTGCAGGTGCCCAAAGTTAGGTGTTTGAGGTTTATTTTATTCTCACAAGCTGGGTTGTTGGGCTGCTTAAAGATATTGGGTGGCTTTAGAGCGGTCACTGAGTTTCATGTCTGAGACTGGGATTTAAATATGATTAGTCACTGCACAGATAGGCTGCTTCCATATCTTTGCCATCTTTTTTCGAACTTGCTGCTAAAAGCAGCTAAGGAAACATGGGTTTCTTTTTGGGGTGGGGGTACAATTACATTTTGCTCCTGTCCTGTTGAAAGCCTGTGCTGAACTTTGAAGGGTCTCTTCTCTGTGTTGTTCCAGTAAAGTACCTCAACGCTTACACAGGAGTTGTTCTGTTGTGTTGCCGGAAGGACTTTTATCGGCTACTTGGTTCCTCTCTTCCCTTCATCAGTCACTTGGAGAACAAGAATCAGTGTTATCCCTGTTCCTTTAACACGCTATATGTTGGAGGTGAGCTCAGCTCTTTAGGATTCTTCTTTTTCAGCAGTTTAATTTGCTCAGTGGTCTCCTCTTGTGTGCTGAAGTCTCTTAAATGGGGATGCCTGGATTTTTTATTTCTGTGGTAATTATTTGCTGAAAGTGAACAATGTCAGGGCCATTCAGTCTTATCTAATATTCAGTATACTGAGCACCAACAATATCACAAATGTAATGATGACAGCAGATGTTTGTTCAAAGCAGCTTATAATAACTAAATAGCAAAAAATATTTTTGGGTCATTCCAAAGCAGGTGATTCATTTTTTTTTACTTTGTGCCTCAAATTTTCTTAATATTTTCTACACTTGTTAAATGATCAAAACTGAGTTTAAATTTAAAATTTTATTTTTTTAACTCATCCCATTTATTGAGTTATGAGGGTTTCAGATTTCAAAAAATTGACAATTTTGGCCTTACACAAAAACCTTAAAAGCTCAGCCCAGAATTGAGATACTTCAAAACTAAAAATACTGATCTCTTCAGAACTTTATGGGCCTTAATATATGTCACATGATGGGCTTACTTTAAAAATGTAAGTTAAATTTTAAAAAGTGATTTAAAAAAATACAACTAAAATTTTCCCCAAAAATGTATTTATTTAATATTTCTAAGAGCTACCTGTAAAATTTCATATTGGGATCTAAATGAGATCACAGTACCAAAAAATATTTTGTACATACATGTCTGCCTTATTGGGTTCTATTTAGGATAAATTGGTCTTCTTGGAGTAAAATATAACAGAATAAACAAGACTTCAATCTATAATATCAGTTACTTCAGGCATTTCCTTAGAAAGTTATTCACTTAACATGTATCTGAAAAGCTAGCCAAGCTTTTCTTTTTAAAATGTGTTCCAAAGCAGAGTGATAGAATTAATGCTTAGAAAGAATTCTTGTTTGTGATGGCCACCAACCTAAATGACTTTTTAAAAAGGGGATTGGACAAAGTCATGGGGGAGAGGGCTATGCTCTGTCTCCAAAGTCGAAGGCAACGGTGCTTCTGAATACTGTTTGCTGGTTTCCTACAGGCATCTCTGTGGCTGCTTTGAGATCAGGATGCTGGACTAGATGGGCCATTGGCCTGATTCATCAGGGCTCTTATGTTCTTACCCATTAGTTCACTCCTCCTCTGGGTTTCCTGCTAGAGTAGAGGTTGTCAACCTCTTGGAGTCAATGGTTCCCTTGACCAATTGCATTATTTCTGCAGCACCCCTGTGGGGCTCAGGAGCCCAGCTATGTCACCCCTTGCCTGCAGAGCTGGCAGCCTCTCACCCTTTTTCACCCTTGTAGCCACTGTTGCCGCCCCTGGACTCTGAACTCCAAACCCTGATGCTCACTGCCCCACAAGGGCCTGGGAAGAGGATGCCCCCAGCCTTAGTGGCCCAATGGAGACTGGCCAAAGGTGAATGTGAGGCCAGCACCTTACCTTGAGAGACAGCAGTGGCAGCTGCTGGGCCTGCATGGGCACTTCAGCACTGGGCACTCAGCTCGCAGGCAGGCCTTGCACACAGTAAGCACAAAAAAGGCCAGTGCAACACCTGCCTGCCTGGACTCCCACTTGTCTGTCCATTCCCAACAGCAAGGGCTAGTGGACTAGCTGGCTGGGCTCCCTGGAGTGCTTGCTTGCTTGCTTATTCTGAGGCCACCTCAGCTCTTGCCAACCAGCACCCCCTGGCCACTGCAGAGGCACCATTTGGGGAGCTGCTGCAACTAACAGCCATGTAAGCCTTTGGGAGGCAGAGACATGAGAGGGCATCAGAAGAGGGAGGGAAGGAAAGAGGCACCCCTGACTATCCCTCAAGGCACCCCAGGGTACCATGGCACACTAGTTGAAATCCACTGCACTAGAGAATTTCAAGAGGATTGCTGTAGGACAGGCATGTCCAAAGTCCATTTCAGGGGCCTAATCCAGCCCGCCGGATTCCTGGGGGGAAATCCTAAAAAAAACCTCAACAACTTTAGTTGGCCCTTTGGTTGGCCCTCACGGCCCTTCACTTCATCAAATCTGGCCCCCTTTGAAATAATAATAATAATTTTATTATTTATACCCCGCCCATCTGGCTGGGTTTCCCCAGCCACTCTGGGCGGCTTCCAATCTATAGTGTTAAAAACAACACAGCATTAAATATTAAAAACTTCCCTAAACAGGGCTGCCTTCAGATGTCTTTTAAAGATAAAATAGCTGCTTATTTCCTTCACATCTGAAGGGAGGGCGTTCCACAGGGCGGGCACCACTACCAAGAAGGCCCTGTCTGGTTCCTTGTAACCTCACTTCTCACAATGAGGGAACCGCCAGAAGGCCCTCGGCGCTGGGTCTCAGTGTCCGGGCTGAACGATGGAGGTGGAGACGCTCCTTCAGGTATAGAGTTTGGACACCACTGCTGTAGCATGTAAGCACAGCTGCCTTTGTTTCCGGCGTTGTTGATGCATATGCTCACCTTTTCCTCCATCAGCTACAATACGGAGGTGTCAGAAATTCCTAATCCAGTACAACAAGGACCAGCTGCTCCTGCTGCTACGCAATTGCTCCAATGAAGGTAACAAACTGCTTGGCTTGCAACGTTTAAATGGAGAAAGGCTAGACTAGAGCCTAGAGCTCTAGCTGCTAGAGCCTCTGTGAGAAGAAACATTAAAACAATTAATTGTTGAGCTTGAGGCAGAGTGGAATGTGGAGGCTGCTTCTCTCCTAGTGGGTTCAGGTGGGGCACTGCCTCTCCCTCTGAACAGGTTGTGGGGTCTACTGAGTTTCCATTGATCTGGTTGTGGTGGGTAGCATGCTGCTGCCACGTGAGTATTTACCTAGTGAAGGGCTGCCTGTTAAAGTTTTGTGGGAGCATTAAATAACAACAGCAGGGTTGTGGGCCAATCCACAGCTATAAAGGGACATCTAGAAGCCTTACAGTGCCCTCCAGATTATTTCTCAGGCAGGTGGGGCATCCAGCACCAATTGCAACCCTTGCCAGGACTGGCTGCATTTGGGAGCTCAAGTGCAAGTCTTGCTTTTGGCAGGGACTTTTGTAGCCTGCTGCTTCGAATTCAAGAAAAGCCTGCAAATGAAGAATCGGCTGCCTACACGGTGTGCCCTTAATTCTCCTTTTGAATCATATGATACCTGGTGGCTGATTAGCACAGGGAGACTAGCCATTTTTCTCAAAAGTGACCCATGTAGGGTAAGGCCATAACCAGTTCTGCACCCATACCTACTGGATAGGGTAGCAGTGCAGATTGCTTCCAGGCAATCTCTGTTTTTTAAAAAAAGTTTCTAGCCTTTACAGCTGGTAGGCTGCCCAGAATCCTTTGCAACAGTAGAAGAGGGCTAACGCAAAGTTAGAAAAGCACCACCCTAGACTGCCTTGTATATCACAATGTCTTTTGAGTTTAACTTTTCTTTTTTTTACACAGCAGACAGACAAGCCATCCAGAAGTCAATGCAGAGCTGTGCACTTGTGGGAGAGCAGCAGTTTCAGAGTCACGATGAAGACAGCGATGTTAGCACAGAGATGGCCTGAACAAAGCAGTAGTCTGGGGACTCTTGTAGGACAAGGCCATTTATATGAGGGATTCTTGCTGGCAAGGATCAATATTTCTCTCCTCCAGTTCTTTTTACAGCAGTTAATGTATATGGTAATAAAATAGATAAAAGCAAATAGTTATGTCCATGTACTGTCACCTAGTTTGTAGCCTGTTCATAGTGAAGGCTTGTGCATAGCAGTGTCAAAGTAAGATGCTACTGCTAGTATCCACAGAACTATACATCGGCATCTGTCTCCCTGCTGAGCTTAATACTTTCTTGGGAGAGCAGCCCACCTGTTGCTTGCACGCAGAGCGTGTTGTAAGTTTGATAACCCCCTGATCTCTTAAAATGGGATGTCTTACTATCACAAGCTAGCTGAAACAGAGCAGTCAGACATTCCATTTTCATCCAGTTCTTCCTCTAAAGCAGTCTTTCCCAACCTGGTGCCCCAGAGAGGTTTTGGACTCCCATCAGCCAGCAGTTGTAGTCCAACATTTCTCAGGCTGGGGAAGGCTGCTCTAAATCCTTGAAGGCCACATTTGTGGTGGGCTACACATGCCCCCCCCCCCCGGTGAATCTTGGCACATACCCCTTGGACTGGGAAGAGCTAATTGACTGCATGGTTCGATGGGTAGAGACCATATTGGCACTGAGAATGATGAGGCACAATTTGCCAAACAACCGAGAATAACGCAACTGCAATGGGGAGGAAGAGGCATCATGTGCCTGCCACCTACTGAAAATATGTTTGGTGGTAACAGCTTGGCCTTCTCCAGTGAAACAATTGCTGTGTCAATAGAACCTGCAGCCAAGTGGGAAGGAAAATATCCTCTGCTCTGTTGTTTTTGGTCTTGGCCAGGCTGTGCTAATGTGGTGCCCCTTCCATGATTTGGAGGAGAGTGCTATTGATTGCTACTGGCCATGATAGAGGCCATATGCTCTGACTTCACAGCTAGAGGCAACAATGCTGCTGAATACTAGGTCTGGAAGCCACATGAGGAGAGTGCTCTTGTGCTTTGGTCTTGCTTGTTGGTTTCTCATAGGCATCTGGTTGGCCACAGTGAGAACAGGATATCGGACTAGATTGGCCACTGGCCTGATACAGGCTCCTATGTTCTTATGACTACCTATGACTCACTAGATGAGAGCTGTAGTCCAAAGCATTTGCATGGTTCCAGGTTGGCAAAGCCTGCTTAAGGCTTTTGTCCAAAATACAAAAATTGTAAATGCTCAGCTGCTAAAGCCACATTAAATCTAAGCTAATTCAGCCAAAATAAAAACTGGCACCAAGGTCAGCTCTTGTACACTACAGCTTTTATAGGACCCTCAGATACTAAAACTGTCTTTGGTGTCTTCCCTTAAATAAACGGGAGGCCAGGTTTGGCTGGAAGACATTTGTTTCCTGGTCACAGAAAACTCTGTTACCAGGACCTAAATGAAAAGGGCTTGATGCAGAATAGTCTGTTAAAAAGAGAGTAAGGTACAGCTCAGGGAAACACCTTGTGCATATGGTTTATTGCAACTAATTTCACCCTTGCTGGTATGGTACACTGAAGTTCATTGTATTCAACGGAACTGACACTTTTATTTTTAGTAGTAATTAGTTTCAGATCAAGCCACAAGCAGTGCAGAATGAGACCACTTCTCAAAACAAAGTAGGGGCTGGAAGAGTGAGGAGAGAAAAAGAATGGAAGGCTAAAACGTACATTATACAAACCCAAACTGAATCCCAGAACCAAGCAAACGGAAGACCATGACCTCCAGATCCTTAGGGATTTGACCTGCATGTGCATACAAACTACCTGTTCTGCGCAAGGGGGGCATTCTAATTTCTCTCCAAGTAACCTTAGCACCATTAACACCCAAGAGCAGCAGAAAGGGCATTACTCTCTCTTGCCCTAGCTGAATACAATTGGCCTCCAGAACCCATCAGATTACTCAGGAAAGCCTTTCCAAAGTACCTTTCCCCAGCTTTTGCCCTTTGGGGAAAAGATTAAAAATAGCAGGTATAAGTTGAATTATTTCCTCCTCCACTACCCCCCCCCTCAATTCTTTATGAGCAGCGCTAATCAAAACGACACAACAATCAGTGTATGCTCTATAGCCAGGTTCCTTTAGTTACCAATTTGCCAAGAGCAGATGTTGTCACCCAGCCCACTGCAGTCAGTAGACTCCTTTTCACACAGGCCGGAAGCATCAGGAGCTCCCTGCTTGCCTCACGTGACAAGCAAGTGTGCCACCCTGACCACACTATTATTCCCAGGTCAAAGGAGTTATACTTGGCACAGCCCTGGCACTTTGGCTTCTGCGATGCAATACTTCGTTTTGGTATTAACTGGACAAGTACTCCTTTTTAATTCCTATGCACCTTCCCAAGTCCCAGAAACAGACTTATTCTGCTCAAACTTAAATACTTTTTTTCTATAGCAGCAAAAACACAAAAGCAAACAAAAGAGAACCAGGTGAAGAAATCTGTCTGTTAGTATGATCACTTGGTATGAACCACTGAAGTGCTGAACAGCAACTTTTGCTTCTGCTTCTTTTTCTTGCCTCTTTTTTCCTCTGTAAAAGAAACAACAGCCTGAGTCACCAGAAGCAACATGTTCCCTATCAGAGATGCTAAACTAATGACTTACTCTAAAGAAGCAATTTCCTTTTATATATACACACACCCTACAATAAGGGATCATCCTGCAGCTACAGGAGCCCATTTAGGCCTTTGACATGTTGCTGGACTCCAGTTCCCATCAGCCACAGCAGCCTGCATGGCCCAAGATAATGGGAAATATATAGTCCAGCAACCTCTGCAGGGCTACATGTTCACTGTCCCTGGCCTAAATAAAAACTCATCCCTGGAAATATAGAACCAGGGCAGGCTTCCTGCAGGAAGGCGTCTGCTGGCAAGCTCTTTCATTCTCAAGTCCCCTAGCCTTTGGATCAAAAACTTTCAGCTTCCCATTCAAGCCTTCAAAACACGGATGCCTGGCTGGTCACTGGCCAGAGCAAGGGTGGGGACATAAGTTAGTGGCAGTAGGTCCCATGACCAACCCTCCACACCTCAAAGAATCAAGCTGGGCTAGTAAATTCCCACAGCATCAGAACAAAGATGACTGTGAGACTGTATAAGCATTGTTCAACATATCTAGCTAGGTTTGCCCTGCACTGTACTCCAATATTATGTACGACAATCAGAAGCACCTGAATTGGAGATGGCCATGACAGGCATCACCCAAGAGGGACAGTGCAAATGTACCATAGACAAGCAGTTGAGCAAGTCTCCCCCTACATCAGTGTTAAGGGGCTGCACAACTGAGCGCCCCCACCCACACTACTGGGCTATTTCCCGTCTCTTCTTACCCAAGAGATGGTCAGAAGTGGACGGCTTGTCCAGTTTTAGGAAGGCTGCCTCGATAGCTTGGCTGAAGGAGTTCTGGAAACTAGGCACAGGTACACGGTCCGAGTTATCGCTCTCCCCATCACTGTCTCCTGGAGCGGGAGGAGCCAGGGTGGAGTTTTCCTCTGAAATAAAAGTGGCTGTTTTTAAATCATTGGGGAGTCTGAACAGGCCTCTGTCATAAGTGCTCTGAGGCACCATTGAAAAGAAACACACATAGATATCAGGATATCAGAGGTGATATCCTTCCATTGTAAGACAAAGGCTTTTATAAATTTAGACAGGCCTTTGGCTTGACTGACTTTATTTATGCCTCTTTTTAACTTGCTCTAATGCAGTCACTATTTGGTGTTTCGTGGCTAGCGACTTTATTTTTTATTTCAAAATGTAACTGATAAACATCTTTAACCATTTCATCGTAATTTTTTAAGATTGGTGTTGACAATCTTGGGTGCCATATATAGAAAAGTTGGCTATAAATTGAGATAGACTCAACTCTACAAAGGTGCTGCCTCTTGGAGACACTAAGCTAAGAAGAATCACTTTGCTTACCTTTCTTCTTTGGCTGAAAACTATTCCATGTTTCTGGTTTAGCTTTTCCAGCCCTCAGCATCTACCAAAAACAAGTACAAGAGTCAGATCAGCCACACGCTACCAATCTGTGACTAAAGGTGGCTTGAGATCAATGGAGGGCATTTCAACAGGACAGCTAAAGCTACTTTAAAGGTTAATGTCAGGAGCTGGAGTAAGGAATAGGTCAGCAATAAAGCACCTGATGTCAGTGAAGTTAACTCATTATTCAAAGAAACAAGAACAGCTCTGTCCTAGTGGTCACAGCTGGTGCCGCCCACCACTCTGCATCCAACCAGCCCATGACAGTTAATGGTAGCAAACACCTTTTCGTGGTTTACTCAGAAGTGATAAAGCAGTGTGGACAATTTTGTAGTTCTAGGTTCAGGCTTCATTTATGCTTGAATCACAAGCAGATTCCTTAAACAATTCTCGTAATGAAGAACTGATTGGGTGCAGCGGAAAGTCCTGCACAAAGCACACACCTGGGCAAAGGAGGGGAGGGTAGATTCCTCCTCCAGATTTCCAACGAAGAGTGAAGGGCTGCCAAGACTGCCTGCGGGAGACACTGGAGTATACATGGATTCTGCAAGGAGAAAAATCTCACATTTACTATACAGACTAAGAGTTGTGTTATTAAGGAGGCATGATAGCAGGTATAGGCTCTCATGCACCTCTGCATCCTTCTTTCTCAGGCACTGGTCTTCCAAGTTTCATGTTTGATGCTATTTTAAATTCAGCTGAGGACTTCCAGTAGCTGCTGTTTAGGAGTTCCCCTGTCTTTTGTCTACATTACCCCACCCATGGATGATTCTGCTAAGGAAGTGGAAGTAAACCTTTAGAGAGTGAGCACTAGCTGGGAACCCAGGTCTCTTTCAGCTGCTCACCTGACTGAGAAATGGGACTTGAACCAACAGGAGACAGCAGAGCATCACTCTGGTTCTCGGTGCCTGCATACTCTCCGGAGCATGCGCTGAAGGCAGGGAACTGCTGCAAGTTCTCCAAAGCAATATGAACCTCTGGATCTAGACAGAAAACCAAAAGTTTTATCTCTGTGACAAAAGTTATTCACTCCTATGCCAATGATTCAGATCAATTCAAGTGACATCTACTCCCTCATGCATCTTCTTCCATTTCAGAGGGGTGTTAAAGCCATATTGCCATTGAGAAATTCCTTAGCTTCACTGCTTAAAATAAGGCATTCCCACCACCTGTCACTTCTACATACTCACTGGCCTGTTTCAAATTATACCACCACCACCACAAAAGGCCAACGTGAGTCACAACCGCCCCCCTCTCCTCCCACTTACTAAGGTGCTTCCATCTACAGCAATCGTCAGACCAAGCACTTCTTAATAGATGAGGAGGGCAAGGTTGCCACTTACATCTGCCTTGCTTCTTGTTCTCCTCCATCTCAATCCTGCGCTCCCGACGTCGCTCATCTCGAGCTTTCTTCTGTCTCAGACGCTTCCTTTTCTCAATGTCATCTAAGAGCCATTGGGAGAGTTCCCGGGTGAGACAGACTGCTCAGAACAGCAAAGAAAAGGCACCTTACCTGTTCCTTCCCTGTCCCCCTTTGGTAGTGGTCCCCAGTGGCACCTCCTTTAGAAGCCCAACAATGATGGGGTTTCAGTTTCCATTTTCTGTTGCAGGATTAGACTTCACGGTTTTCCAATATTTGTTTCCAAACCCAAGCAAACCCACATCCATTACCTGCCCCCCTCTCTTCTCAGCACTGAGCCTTAAATCAGGGTGGCTAACATGGTGCCCTCTAGATACTGTTGGACTGCAACTCCCATCATTCCTGCCAACTGGCCAAGCTGGCATGGGATTGATGGGATTTGGGAGTCCAACAACAACATTGGGAGGACACCATACCGGCTACTCCCATTCTAAGTTACGTGGAAAGCAACTCTTCAGCTACAACTGGGAATTGCAACAGAAAAACAGAACTTCCCAATGCTCACCTGAGAACATCTGCAGTGTTTCCTTCGAAATGATAGGAGGCTTCAAAGCTAGCTCACAGATACTGAACTCACAGGTGAGTGGCAAATGACACAGGTAACGATGACGCTGCCGCACGTCCTGCAGGTGGGGTTGGGGGTTTAGAAAGAAGAGAGCTGGTTGTGCAACCTTCAAACACACCTCTCTGCCTGGGTGTATGGCAACCCATAACGGAAATGTTGATTTTTTTTGGAGAATTTACTTAGAAATAGCTCAAAAAATGAAGATTTTGGGGGGAGATTTTGAAAGAAAAGGCTAAACTTTTGTGTCTGGATTTTCACTTTTTGAAATACGGTAACCCTACCCCATACCCATTCCCTGAAGTCATGTTGTGTAAAGAGAATGCTGGTCAATGTTAATTAAAAAATGCCTTATTTTTACCAAATAAAGCCAAGCCAGTGCCAGTTGTGAGTATTTCCAAGTGTGAGAAACACTCAAGTGCACCTAAACCCACCTCCCGGCATACAGAAAATCATTCCAGGAGATAATAAATCCATGCAAAGGCAAAATCTATGAAGGTACCTATACCTCAGACAGTAGCTCAGCCACAGTCAAAATACACACTGAGGGCAATCCTGGGTGTCCTTACCTCCGTCATGGAGTGGCCAGATATCTCCACCACAGTGGCTGTGATCTTCTCTGGGCTCTTCTCCAGGCTGCCGTACTCGTGCACAAGACAACGGACATTCACTGGGTGAAGGTACAGGCACTGCCCGTCCTCAGCTGCAGCACCGGAAGAGAAGTTGCAGGACAGTTATGGAAAGCAGGGGAAACGGGACAACGCGCCCTACTCTCTTGACCCACTTACGAGACACAGCAGCCCCAAGTCTACAGTGCTCCTCTGCATGCACCTGGGGCTGCTGCACACAGGTTTTTAATTGCCAAATGCCACTTAAGCATCATATAAATTAATAATAAATAATAATGGGAATAATCCAGTAAGGTATTTGATTCTGCCTTGAATAGCCACCTCACTCCAGTTCCAAAACGTCAATTGCAAACCACCTTTGAGACTCTAGCAGGGACTGCTGTTCAATAGTGTTAAGCTTAATTATGGCATCCCCGGAAATGCAGTGGGTTGTTAAGCATTTATTTGCACTTCTGAGAGTCCATATTGATGTTTTGCTTTCTGAGCATCACCACCACTGCCTCCAAAACTAGAACATCATAGCAGATTCTCCTTATTTCTGAGAGTGGAGTACCAAAGAATCTCCTGTTTTCTTCAGGGAAGTAGCTCTCAATCCATCCTTGGGAACCAATAACCTAAGAGCCCCCTTTGTGTGTAGCACCCACCCACACCCAGGCAGCACAAAACAGAGAGGGCATCGCTCCACAGGGCACTGGGAACCCCTCACTTTTTGTTCTGCTATGTGTCTCTGGCTCAACCTAAGCTCTTAAGGCCATGAAGTAATTAAAGGTCACTGGGCCTTTTCCCCACCCCCAAAAGGCTGGCTTCCCTTGAAGAAAGTTATTGTTGGTGAAGCATGTTAGACAGTGATCTTCTGAAGCCTTACATCAGGGGTGGGGTCCAAATGCAGCCCCCCAAACTTCTCTGTTTGGCCCCTCCGGACCCTCCCCTAGGCCAGGCCTCTCTCCTCTGTACCCTCTGTGAGCAGATTTGCCTAGCTGGAATGGATCCTTGAATTATGATAGTATCTCTAGCTCATCTGGATGAAAGGTAGAGACATTGTGTGTCCACTGCACAAACATGTAGCCATATCCATCACTCTATGTACTTTTTGCCTTTGGCCCTGTCCACCACTGACATGCTGCCCCCCAGAAGGCTCCCCACGAGGAAATGCAGACCTTGAACTGCAAAAGGCTTCCCTACCCTTGCCTTGACATTGTTGAGCTAACCTTGATAGAAGTAGTAGAAAGGGGTGGTGCTTGGGTGCCCACTGCTGAATGCTGTTTCAGGTTTCTCGCAGGCAGGTTCAGGCAGACTGGCTCCTTCCATCTCACTTGTGCCAGGTAGGTCCCTGCCAGACTCCTTGGCATCATCCACTCCCACTGCCTCTTCCACCTCAAAAGGGGGCAGGACAACAGCCGCAGAATCTACAGGAGGTGGCTCCAGGATTTCTTCTTCAAAAGCAGAGAGATACTCCAGAATAGGCTGTTAAGAAGAGAGAGTAGTTCACATCCATCTTTCTCAACCCATTCAAACAAGCCCTCAAAACCCCTCAAACCCCTGCAGTTATCTCTGCCATCTCTTTCCTGAAGTCACCCTGGAGTGTCTAGCTTAATGGTCTCTGGGGCACAAGGACTCAAGCTAGGTTCACCCAATTCTAATGACCTTAAAATAGTTATTGAACAGAGTGAGATAACACTATTTCAACAGCACTCAAGCTCTCACCTTCCTCTCCTGGGTCGCTACTACTGCTGCTGCTTCTTTGTCAGATGACTCCGTCACGATGAGAGCCTCCACAGCTGCCGTGGTACCTGCAACATCACTCTCTCTGTTTTTGTCGGACATCAAGTTTCCCTCTCGATCCTAAAAGCCAAGCCAAACATTGTTAATCTCAGCATCACATCAACATATACACCAGGCTTTGCCAGCCTGATGCTCTCCAGATGTTTCGGACTGCGCCTCTTGGTGTTTAACCATCACTTACGCCCTACCAGAGAACAAGAAACAGGCACTAGTGACCGTGGCAACAAACTATCTGGGTTCTGTGTGACTTAAAGTCAAACCTATCTTGTAAGGTTATTGTGAAGATGAAAGAGAAAACTGGAAGCATCATGTAAACTGGAAAAAAACACCCTTAAAAACCCATTATTCCTAAATAAATAAAGACAAGCCTACCCAGATACTTAGAAATGCTGATGTGGTTTTTAATCTCTTTTAGTATATTAATTTCTTGCATGTTTTAATGTATTGCACATTTCCCCTGATTTTATGGCATGACCTTTTTGTAAACTGCTTTGAGGGTTTTTGCAATCAAGTGGTGTATAATTTTTTCCAAAATGAATATTCCTATTTGCTCAAGCTACAACTTCAGCAGTATTTGTGCTTGTCAACACCCCTCCCCCCCAAAAAAACCCCCACCCTTTGGCCACCTGCCAAAATAGGGAAATACACAATAAAAATGCTCAGAGTCACTCACATTGAGTGCCATGAGCAACTAGTAAAACCCACAGATTTCCCTACATCACATTACTCAAAACCCGGAGATGCCTCACCTTCAGCTCCTGAATGGCAGCCTCAATGAAACATGCTTCAGGTGTGTGCTTGTCCTCCTCGTACTGGCGCAAAAGTGCCACCTTCTCTTCCAGGATAACCTCCTGCAGCACCTGAGCCTTGGAGGCCAGAAGCAGCTTGGAGTACTGTCCATGTTGCTCATCTGCACAAAGACATGCCAAGTTAATGGTACACTGGGATGAACGTAGCCATCCAGTTGGAAGACATCCTACAAGTTAACACTCTTGTGATCTGCTTGCTCTCTTTATAGCCACAGCCTGCATTGATGCCAGAGGTGCAGCAATGCTTTCCCAGCTGTTTAGGGGCTGGACCTACATATGCCTGCAGAGGCCTTCCCTAGCAACCACAGGGGTTGCTCCCCTCCATTAAATTAGGCTTGAAAGAAGCCATCACTTGCAGCCCATATACTGGGCTGCAGTGAGTGATTGGCTGCCTGGGGTGTGGTGCCTGTAACAGTCTCTCTGGGTTGCAAGGACGCCCATGGATGTGAAAAAGTCAGCACTCCCTGCTTTACCACCTGAAACCTTTTGTTCATTCTCTATCTGCTATTAGGGTCCAACGGACCCCTTTGAAGTCCCAGCTGGAAAGATATGGCTCCACTTAACATAAGAAACAGACATGACTTATACCATACTCTAAAAATGTAGTCTAACATGGAAACTAATGAGATACACTGGACCCCACAACACTGGAATGTGCCAAGCAATTAAGTTACTAGTGCTGAAGTTATCTTGCTTGATTTGTTAAGGACAAGCAAAGTTTTGGACATGTGACTGTGGAAAAGGTGCAACCGATCAATTAGGTAATCTTCCTCACTGGGCTATCACGAAGCCCTGGGGGAGAAAACAGAAGGGGAAGCAAAACAGAGACTTAAAGCACAGAGGTGAAATACTGGACGTAACAGTAAATAATGGAAGGGGTCAAATGGATCACTTTAATCATTTGTCGATCACAGAATTGTGCTTAGTCCCACCTTGCATTTAAGAAAGCACTAGTTGGGTGTAGGGAACACCTGTGGCCCTCTAGATTTTGCAGAACTACATCATCCCAACCATTGGTCATACTTACTGCTGGGAATTGCTACATGCTTTTTGAAGCAGGGAATCTAGGCAGTTTACATACAGGGAGCAACAGCAGAGTAACAGTTCTGCCACCTTCAAGGAGCCATGGCCAAGACTGATTTTTGTGCTGCTCCTATTCATTTCAAGGCAGCTCAAGCCAGAAAAAATTGTAGTAGATTATGCCCCGGATACTGCACAAATGGCAGCAAGGTCTACCCAACTTCCCTCTTTGCCGCTCACCTCCTAGATGAATAGGCTGTTCCACATTCACCAGCTTTGACTTGGGCTGCGCTATCAAGACACCTTTCCCCCGTCGCATCAGTTGCATCGTAATTGTGTCGCCAATTGCATATTGACGGGTTTCCAAAGCAACAACGCTGTAAAAACAAAAGGGAAGTGATGAGCGATAGGTGACTTGTGAGCCAATAAGAAATAAGGCATTGCTCAGAGAACCTCTTTTACCTTTTCAGGTCTTTCTTGTGAATCGAGCCATAACAGATGGGGCACTTACTCCAAGTCTTCTCACTCAGAGAGAGATAATGCAGGATGCATGCCCAGCAGAAGATGTGCCCACAGCGAGTGATCTTGGCAGCAGTAGGCGGGTATAAGCATATCGGGCAAGAGGGGACTTCATGGCTGCAAATCCGCTAGGAAAGTGCAACAGAATACAATTTACTATGCTATCGTTTCACTCTAAAATATGACCATAACAGATTGGAGAACTGAGCCCAAACTCAAGTGGTAAGTGGCCAACCTGTCTAAATTAGTGTAATAAAGCTTTCAAGGCAAGTGCATTGCTACTAACCACTTGTTCCACAAAGTCCCAGTTGACCAAGGTGTCTGGGTCAGTGAAATGAACTGTGTAGTCCTGGTCATCACACACCACAAACTGGCAGCTGAAAAGCAAACACAGAAAAAACACAATATATTGAATACTTATCTGATGCTAAGCTATCTGAAAAGAATCCAGAAATACAGGTATTCAGGATCACAATTATATAAGACTAGTGATGTCAAATTCTCAAGAATAATCTTTTGGAGAATATTCTCGAGAATATTCTTGATTAATGAAAATATTAGAGAATTTTCATTTAAAATAGGAGAATATTCATTTTAATGCATTGAAAGTGATATAATTAGTTAATATACATGTTTATTCATGGGTAAACTTGTTCAGATGGCAATCAAAAACTGTACAGATACTTTTATTCAACGGGGCAATGCAGTGAATTCACATTCTTTGATTTTTTTGTACCAAACCTGAAATTGAAAATTCAACCTGAATGACTCACGTTAATCACTAAGCCTGCCACTAACCGTATATTTACCAAAAACTGTGAATTCTAATTATGTTGTGTATGTATAATGGATTAAAAAACAATTATTCATTACTTACACTCACAATATCACAGCTTGACTTATTATTTACTTAAAAAAATTAATGCATGCTGTAAAACTGGTTCTTACATTAGAATTTACAGTTTGTGGAGAATATTCTCTGGAGAATTTTCTAGCAGAGAATATTCTCACATCACATCACTAGATAGGACAACATAAAAAATAATAGCAGAATCGCATTAGTACAGGGGTGGGTAGCTTATGGCCCTACAGATGTTTGACTCCCATCTCCCATCAGCCCCAGGAATCATGGCCAATGGTCAGAAATGGTAGCAATTGTAGCCTGGCAACATCTGAAAAAAAACAGGTTAGTCACCTCTGCCTTATTACAGTATTACCGGTATGTGGATCAACTTAATGCAGGAAGCCAATCCAACACTTTCAGATTTAATAAAGAATAACATGGTATCAAAGAAGAAATATTGAAAATGCCTTCATTTCCTTAAATTGTTACCTTTCAAGGCTTACTTCTCAACTTACTCTCGGAATTACTACTACAAAAGGCTTCTCAAGTGTCTATAGAAACCAGAGCATAAAAATTAAAAGTGCACAATGAATCATTCCTAGGTCTTTCTGCCCACAAAACCTTCCAAGTAAAGACTGCTACATAAAGTCTCATTAAACTGGGAAAACAGCAAAACAATATAATCACAGAAGTTTCACCAAAATCATAGCAATGTAAGAAAATGAATACATTTTCCATTTTTCTTTGCCTTGATTTTTGCTGGCCTCGTTCTCCCTTGGGCATATGAAAGGCAACCACAACCTTGTGTTGACCTCCCACTCACTTGGCCTGTAGGAAAAGCTCCTTGCTGAAAGGCTTGTTCTCCCATCTGTTCCTCTTGCCCCAACTGCCGCGGCCATTCCCAACGTAGCTTGCTTGGCCACGAGGTTCAAAGGTGAAGTTCAGCAAGTGGTTCAGGCTAATTTTCTTGGGTCCAGAGAACTGGGCAGGGCTGAACTCTGCCCGCTGGGCCTCTGCTACCTGAAAAGACAATGAGTCACTTAGAATGCACCAATAAAACAATTTTTTTAAAGCTGTGCCACATAAATATATTTTGCACTGGTGTGTAGTGTAGGCAACACATGTCCAAAGAGCATTTACTATAAAAGACTGCTGCACTGTAATAGGAGTAACACCTTCAGTGGTTTGGAGGCTCAATTCAGACAGCAATTCAATTCAGACAGTCAGTCAGTCAGTCAGTTTCAAACAACTCTTATTCCACAAGTATCAACACACGGAAAAATTAATTTTACATCAAATTTGATAAACTACAAGCCAAACATCTGAGATTACTTCCCACACAATTGCTAACTTACTTGTAAGGCCTATAATAAGCACACTTTACAGCATGAAATACCAATTGGTATTTCAAATAAACAGATTACTCGGCCTGTCAGATAAATTTCAGTTGCAGAAGAGGCTGGGTCAGATATGGAGACACAAATGTAGATCTTTCAACAGTTTCATCCATTCCTTACATATCTTTCTGCTAGTTGTGCAAGCAAAACTTAACACACTACAGAGTCATCAAAACAAAACACTATTCGTGGTACTTTAGGCATGTCATGTCCCATTGTGTCTGCATAAAAGAAGGGTTTTGATGTTTTTAAAAATGGAATTTCTACCTGAGCTATAGCACTAGGGATAAGAACAAGGGTAGACATCCCGTGACCTTGCAGATGCTGCTGGACTACAATTCCCATCACCCCTGATCACTGGCTATGCCAACTGAAGGACAACATCTAAAGGGCCAGATGTTAGCCACCCCTGGATAAGGGGCAGCAATTGAAGATAAGCTTCCTAACAGGTAAAGGAAAGAACTTATGGCACAACACTTTCTAGTTGCTGTTCTAGCTTCCTCCACAGCTGTTGGCACCAATTTAGATTTGAAGATGAGGTAAAAATCACTATACAGGATCCTTTCCCATTTTTCAGAACACAGCAAAAGAGCACAAGCACATTCTACACAAGATATGTAGCATCACCATGCAATCATCCCATCCCAAGAAATATGGCTGGTCCAGCGAGACAGATTCTCACCTCATCTCGTCTTCCACCATTAGAAGAAGAGCTAAAAGGTTTGCTGCCACTGCCATGCCCACCCCTCTGAGGGGGCATCTTATTAAAAGCTTTGCTTTTCTGTGAAGAGGAGCGACGGGATTGGCTGGCGAAGTTATCATTTTTGGGATACGAAGTTTCTCGTTTACGATTATAACGCTGTTTGGATCCACTTGCGTTTTTTCCATCTAGAAAAAGAGATAAAGCAGTGGCTTTTTAAAAAAGCGATCCAAGTTCAGAGTCTCAGGGTTGGAAAATGGAATCTTGACTACAACTAAGCTAATCACCTTCAAGTAACCCCTACTGCAACATGCAGCATATACCATGTTAAAGCAACAAAAGGTCAGCAGGATAACCCAGAAGCTTTATCAAGAAGCAGAACACCACATGCAACCCGAAAATTCACAGAAGCAACAAAAGACATGTTTAGTTATTGCAAGGATGCATCCACATTGTTTTATGGGCTTTGTTACTACTCATCCCCAGAAAAAGCTACTTGAATATTTGTCTGCTATTTTAACAGTGCTATTCTATACACGTCACTGAAAAGCAAGTCCCATTGAATTCAGTGGGGTTTACTACCAATTAACCTGGTAAAAGACTGCAGTCTCAGTGGTTTGTATTATTCATTGTTTTAAATTGTGCCAAGAGAAAACTGCTAGTGAACATATAGTTGGCATTAGACCATGTGATTGAGCCTGTCTATAGTAAATAGATCTGTTTGTAAACAGTTCCATAGGAGCAACGTTTGTCTTTTTAAATGTGAATTGTTTATTTGTATGCTGAAGCTTTCTCCCCTTCAAGAGCAGCCAGTTGAACATATAGTGGACATTTGTTGAACAAAATCATATCTCTTGCATATATTGCAGTATCATGTTAAAAACTTGTTCCAGGAAGATAAACCTTTGCCTCTACTGCCACTAGTTCTGTAGTGACTCATGCAGAATAATCCGAAAGAAGAAATTACAGCTAGGAAAGAGGATAGTGTTTGCATTTCCCTCGCAAGGATCACTTGATCCAGGAGCCCACATGGCTGATACACACTATAAAGATAGGGCAAAAAAGTCTGATATCCTCACGCTCCTACCTGTGCCAAGAGCACTTTAGTCAGTCATATATTTTCAGCTAGTCACACAACCTCAGCAAATACAGCTTACGTCAGGGGTAGCTACTGTGATGCTGTCCAGATGTTATGGACTACAGCATGCATCAGCTCCAGACAGCATGGCTAATGGTCAAGGAAGATGGGAATTTTAGCTCACATCTGGAGAGTACTATGCTGGCTACCACAGTATGCACATATTGAACTTCGGTATAAATATCTCCATATAGATATTTTTCAGCATGCAGAAATTTTACCATGCCATTGTATTTTGTTATATTGCTTGTTATTTGATGGAGTGCTGGCCATTATGAATGAGATTTTAGGTCAGACCTCTCTATTAATTGGCTGTATATGCACATCATGCTAAATGGCTAGTTTCCTGTGATGTAAACAAACTGAAGGAACCTCAGCAGTACACTGGGCTTATGCACTCCTTTCTGTGCAGCTAGGAGAAAAAGGTTGAAAGCTTTTGCAATGGGTTAACCACAGCAGCCATACTTTCCGCAACAATAAACTGCACTTACATTAACTATGGTTTAGGTTCAACAAGCCAACTTCAAACTGCAGCTTGTTTAAACCAACTATAGTGAAGATTAACTACAGTTCTGAGTCCAGACAGCACAGCAACCTGTATTCAATAGGAAACAGAAAAAAAACCTTCCATACTTTCTCCTGGCTGTGCAGAGAGGAGTGGGCAGCGTAAAAACCTAAAGCTTACTGCAACTCGTCCTTCTTTTTTTTTATTATTTCAACTAGGCAATGGAGATACACCCATATCCCAGACTAATAATCAAGATCTTTACCAACATCCAGCTGTTGTGATATCTTAATTATTTCCATACCACTGACAAGTGAGACTCAGGGGTCTAGATATATGAGGGATGGGGAACCTCTGGAGCTCCCAGACATTTGGCTATGCTGATTTATGTTAATAGGACTTGGAGCCCAACAATTGTCAAAAGTTGCCTCTAAGCCTACAATAATAATGGACAATCATATTTTGCTAATTACAACCTTAAGACTCAAATAGCTAAACAGCTAACTACAAGTAGGGAGGGAGTAATTAGATTCCTTTACAAGCAATACAGGTGACTTTTGCAGCTTGAATCACGTATGGAAGAAGGGTGTTTTTATGAAAGACATTTGCTAACTGCCAGCCAAGTAAAAGGTCACAATAATAGTGCAACTGCTTGTTACACTGACCTTAGCAGTATTTGAGGATTACGTACTCAGAATCAGCCACTTGCACAACTAGCTATGTAGATTAGAATATAATCAGTGCCAGGACACATGGTCTGTGAAAGTCAGAAGTAGCACTTGCTCCACCCAAACCTTCTATCTCCACACTACATTCTTTAGCAGCAGCAACCAATCATTAATTCAGTGTATCATCAGTCCAAACACAGCACTGCTTCCAATTTTGGTTATAAATACAGTGTAAACAAGAACCCAGACTTCATAACAAATACCCTTTGGACTTCAAAGACCATATTCCTGCAGAGAGGGAACTAATGGAAAATGCAGAATACGATGAGAGACACAGGCAGGAGCCAAAGAGCAGCTGCAGATGAATTAAAAGAATCCTTGGATGCATTCAGCTTTAGATTAGCACCTTGACCACATAATCTGAACCTAAGATTGAGAACATAAGAAAAGCCCTGTCGGATCAGGCCAATGACCCACGTTGTCCAACATCCTGTTCTCTAATAGCCATCCAGATGCTCCAAAGAGAAACCCCCAAGAAGAGTGGAACACAAGAGCACTCTCCCCTCTGCAATTCCCAGTAACTGGTATTCAGAGAAATAATGCCTCTTAAAAGTGGAGGTTGAGCACAGCCACTATGGCTAGTAGCCACTAATAGCTTTCTCCTCTGTGAATTTATCTATGCTTCTTCTAAAGCCATCCAAGTTTGTGGCCATCCCTACCCCCCTATGGAAGTGAGTTCCACAGTTTAAATAAGGGCTGCACAAACAAGTACTTTCTTCTGTCTGTCCTGAATACCTGGCATTTTATCTGTCCTGAACTTATGTTTATGGCTGCAGTCCTATATACACCAAGACCGGGGAAATCTGCAAGATGTTGTGGAACTTAAAATAATTCATACCTGCCCAAAAAGCCACTTTCAGGACATGGGGCACCTGTGGGATTTGGTCACACACCAGGAACACTGAAAGAAGAGAACTTTCCGCCAGCCCCTCCACCTTCTTGTGGCAGAAAGTTCCTATAGTATAGGGTATTGAAGAGCAAGACTTGTGTCCTACCCTGTATTTTAACGATGGCTTGCATTATAGCCCACCTTTTCCTCTAAGAAGCTAAAGATAACACACATGGGCTCTCTTCCTTCAGTACCTGCAACAACCCGACTAGCTTGTTCAGGCTGTGCCTGGTCCCAGGGCGAGCTTCCTGACCCGAGTGGGGATTCGAACCCTGGTCTCCCAGGTCCTAGCCCGGCAGTCTAACCACCGCACCACCGGCACCTACCACACACACACAAACTGGAAGCCTGCCCAACTAACTCCCTTACCGCCTTTGGGCTTGGACTCTCCCCCGGCCGGGCCGGCCGAGTTAGAGCGGGGCTGCTGCCCTTTGCCTGCCGACGCCGAGGAAGAGGAGCCGGCGCCGAGGCCGGAGCCGCAAGGGTTGCTCTTGTCCATCACGTCGTGGGCTGGAGCTGCTGTTGCTGCGACGGGCGCGCTCTGGAGCATTCACGGGCGCCGCGGAGGCGCTCTTGCGGAGACTGCGAAGGAGGAGGCGGCGGCGGCGGCTGGGGCCGAGGCCCAGGCTCATGGCCCGGCGGCGGGGTCGGCGCAGCGCAGTCGTCTCGGCCACCTTCATGGCGACATTTTCCTCACGGCTTCGCCCTGAAGAGGGAAACGGAGACAGGTAGGCCTCAAGAGCCGAGTCAGAGGCGGAGGGGGAGGCGGGGGAGCCGGCCGGGCCTGCGGGGCCCCGCGGACGGAGCGGCAGCGGCGGCCGAGAGAGAGGAGGCGGCGAGGAGGGACGGAGCCCCGCGAGGCCCGGCCCGGCCTTGGCTCGAGGGCGTCGGGAAGGCCGCAGTGTCGCCGCCCAAGGGAAGCCCCCCGGGCCGCCTCAGCCTCTCTCTCTCTCCGCACGACCGTTGCCGCCGCTGCCCTGTAATGGCGACGAATCGCCGACCACAGTGACGGCCAAGGGCCCGGATGAGGCTGTTTGGGAGAGGTGGGAGGGGCCAGCCTCGGCCCGTCGCAAGGCACGCTGGGCTTTGTCGTTTCTCCCTCTACTGACGGAACAGAATCGGAACGCGGGGAAACTACAGCTCCCGGCATGCTCTCTTCGTCTCTGCGTCGGGCCTCGCCTTTTATTGAGAAGACCAAGGAGGACAAAAATAAAAGCAAGGCTTCTGGTTTGCAGCTGGACCTTGCCGCATCGCCTCATGGGATTTGTAGTAGCGACTGGACTTAACTGTCAGGGGTCCTGCAGCTTTACCTTTAATGTCTCTTGGTGCCAAAGCCGCGATAGGATACCCAGCACAATAGTCTTGTGGAGTCTTGAAAAGTAACAAATTTACAGTATTGCGGCATAACCTTTCATGGACTGCTAAGACAGCTCATCAGATACATGAACTGTTATACTGAATTACAGGTAGATATTTAAAAGCATTTAAAAGCATTTATAAACTGCTATAAATCTGATACATATGGTGTTTTATGGATGACAGTGAAGCCTTCTCCCTCTTACAAACAGAATTATCAGTGAGCGCTAGCCAATAAACGCTTGTGCCACTGATTTGTTAGTCTTTAATACGCCACAGAGCTCTTCTGTTCTTGCAGTACAGGGAGAGTTGTTTTAGATTGCATTGCGGTTCTTATGATCGTCATGCACAAACTTTCATTTCACCCCGCAGTTGTGCTGAAGAGTCCTCCATGATGTGGTAAAACTAGGTACCACATCATACTGTATCTCATCATGAGAAGTTGGTAAGACGATCACGATGCATTTGCATCGTCCGAAGTAGACATAATTTAGCATTTTCAGTGTAGCCGTATATGTATCTATTCAGAAACAAGCCCAAATAAATCCAGTCTTTTGTATCTTTTACACCCCATTTGTTACACTTGCAAGTAAGTTCTTCTGACAGCCAAAGAATTAAGCCCCAAGAAACTGCACATGGGATTTTGGCCTTAAGCAAATTCACATGTCGTTTGCATAAGAGGAGATACCTAATTTTACATCCACGCCTTAATTACGTCTGAACAGTGGCTATCATTATTATACAGCTATGGCAATTCACAGCGGTGGTTAGACCGGTCTTGAAAACGCCCCATCAATTCCCTCCGATGTTGGCGATGCCCATGACGTCGGCGTCTAAGGAGGAATGAGCCCGTGCACCTGGTTCACGCCCTCTCCGCATCCCTTTGAGAATGGGCGGAGCTACAATGAAAGGTGACGTAGAACCATTGCGACACCTAGCAAGATGGCGGCCTCCATGGTAGTTGGCTCCCGCAGGGTTTGGGACGGCTGCTGCCGCGGGCAAAGGGTTCTTCGCCTCCTTCGGGGCCTGTGCAGCGGGGGACAGCGCCCGGCCACCGACGGAGAGACGCATTTCGGGTTCCAGACGGTGTCTGAGTCAGAGAAAAGCGAGAAGGGTGAGCTAGGCGGAAGGGAGTAGCCAGGCCTCGGCTGAGCGGAGGCGGAGGGTTAATTTACGTATTTGTTTTGTTTAAAATTGTCAATCTTTTTTGTGTTTTTTTACAAAAGTAACTCAGAGCGACTTACAACAGTAAATAAATAACACATACATTAAAGGTAGCATGAAACTACAATAGAATAAATATCCTTTTTAAAAAAAATATTATAACATTTATACTACACTAAAATCAGTGGGCCTACTCTGAGTAAAATATAGTTGTGGATACAACCCTGTGAGAGGTCCAAGGGTCACCCAGTGCTGAATGGGGATTTGAGCTCTGGTATTCCAGGCCCTAGTTTAACACTATAACTATTAACACCATGATTTTATTTTGCCCTTTATCACATTTGTGACCCTGGGAGGATTAGAAGAACAAATGCATAAATAAAATAAAGATTCAGTGACATACAACTATACAACAAATTTACAACATATAAATATACAACATATTGATATACAACAAATAAATAAAGATTCAGTGACATACAACAAAACGTATAAAATTAATCGGGATTTAACATACACTGAATATGCAGTGATGCAACAGAGTCTTGCGGCAAACTAAAGACTAACAAATTGGTTTTACACCATGCAGGAACTGAGTTTTCCAGGAGGATAGCCAATGATGGCTCCAGTTGACAGGAGGGAGGGGATGCTGTAGTTTGAGTGTCAACACAGAAAAGGTCTTATCCTAGATCATCACACAGTATATCTCACCTATAAGTGGGTCCATGAGAAGGGCACAGGCAGACTTATATTGGGAGAGGTGCTCTTTCAAAGATCCAGGTCTCAAGTCATTTAGGGCTTTATATGTTAAAGTCAACACCTTAAATTGGGGCAGGAAAGGTAACGGGGGAAAGCTTTCAGAAATTGTGTGAACCTACTTGAGCATTCTCACAGTAGCATTTGGAAGCAACCAGTTTCCAGCCCATTTTCAAGGGCAGCCCCATATAGACAGTGGCGTAGCGTGGGGGGTGCCAGGGGTGCCGGCCGCACCGGGCGCAACATCTGGGGGGGGCGCGCTCGCTGCCTCAGGAGTCGCCGAAGAGCCTCGGGCGCAGGCTGTAGCGGAGCCACATGTCTCGCGGAACCGATGAGCTGTGCGCGCGTCCGGGCTGAAGGCGCCCGGCAGGCAGCGGCTCTCAGCGCTTGCCGCGGAGGACGCGCCAGGCAGCCCCTCCTCACAGCCCCGCCTCCGCCGGTGCTGCTGCAGCTGCTGGGCCGTTGCATTTTCCTCGCCTCTCTGCCCCCCTCCTCCTCCGGGCAAGCGGCGTCGTTTGGGCGGCAGCGCCAGCGGCAACTCACAGGTTAGGGGTTAGGGGGGCGCAAATTACTTGCCTTGCCCCGGGTTAGGGGGCGCAAATTACTTGCGTTGCCCCGGGTGCTGACAACTCACGCTACGCCGCTGCATATAGATAATGTATAACAGAGCAGTGACAGGAATCCATCTAGAAGAGAAAACGGCATCTGCCAGAGCAGATACTCTACCATTGAGCTACAGCCCTTCCCTGAAAAAAAGAAAAAAGTATCTTGCAATATGTGGCAATGTAATCAACACATTATTTGATCATGATCAGTGATGCAGCTATCTTTTTCAGTTTACCAGGTTTTTGAAAATGTGGCTAAGAAGTATGATTTAATGAATGATTCAATGAGTCTGGGAATCCATCGTCTTTGGAAGGACAACCTGCTGCATCAAATGAACCCATACCCTGGAAGCCAGTTGCTTGATGTTGCTGGAGGGACAGGTGAGACTCATGTTGTTCATAGGCATCTTTTAAGGAGCTTTAGCTCCACATTTGAGACCATGTATATAGTCATTTATTTTTTAGGAACTTAAGAAGTTGCCTTATACAGAGTCAGAGCCTTGGTCCACCTAGCTCAGATTTGTCAACCCTGACTGGTAGCAGCCTCTGGGAAGTGAGCAATCCCCAACAATCTGTATTGTGAAGAGATTAATGCTATTCAACTTGTTGCTCTGGAGTTGGGGGTGAGCAATGTATTAGGATTATAGGAAGCTGCCTTTTGCCAGGTCAGACTACTAGTCAAAACTGTCTGTGCTGACCAACAGCAATGGCTCTCCAGGGTTTCAAGTATCATCTCTCCCAGCCCTACCAGGAGATGTCAGGGATTGAAATTGGAACTGTCTGCATTAAAAAGAGATGCTCCACCACTGAGCTACAACCCTTCCTGTTCACTTTTTAGTTTTTCAGGTTATTTGTTGGTTTCTAAATTGTATTTATATGTTGTGTGCGAATCAGGGTTATTCTAGCCTTCCAAAACCTGCTGGCCTCCAGATTTCATTGGACTACAACACCTATTAGCCGTGGCCAGCATGACCAATGGTCAAGAATGACAGTAGCAGTGGTCCAAATCACTTGAAGAGCACCAGGTTGGGAAAGCTGGTTTATTCACACTTCTGTATACATTCCTGGGAGCTTCTGATGAAGGGCTGTTAATGACTGAAACAAGTAATTAACGGTAGTACAATCCTCTGCAGATCTATTTGGCACCAAGTGACACAATCTCAAAGGGAATGACCCTCGGGAAAGTGGGTGAACATGGTGCTTTTTTATTATTTAGAATACTTTCCGTCAAGTGGTTCTCAACTTGGTTTTGCACAAGGTTGCAATAATACAAGATAATGAACACACACATGCTTTACCCTGCAACGTTTAGTCCTCTGGTTGCTTGGGAAAGGGCCTTGACTCAGTGCTCAAGCATCATCTTTGCATTCAAAAGGTTCCAGGTAGGACTGGGAGAGACTCCCTGCTTGAAACTCTGGAGAGCCATTGCCAAAACAGCGTAGGGAGCATTGAACTAGACGGGCCAATGGGCTGATTCAGCATAAGGCAGCTTCCGATGCACAACCTTTCCTGAGTGCTGCTGAAATTGGACTGTGCTTCCCTCTGGACAGTCTCAGGACAATTGGCATTTGGAGCTGAATGTTCTTCCTAGGTTGAATAAATGAACGCAGCTTGAGAATGAATGACTACAGAAACTCCTAGCGTAGTACGTTAGTGCCCTTACAATGATTAAGCATTGAATTTTAGGGAAGAATTCCACATTGTGAGTCTTCCTTTCAAAACTAATGCAGGAGACATCGCCTTTCGGTTTATCAATTACGTTCGTTCCCAGCGGGAGCGACGAATCCAGCAGCAGCTGAGATCCCATCAGAATTTATCGTGGCAGGAGATTACCAAGCTTTACCATGAAGAGGATCATCAGTCCCTGGGAGGATCCCATGTGGTGGTTTGTGACATTAACAAGGAGATGCTGAAGGTTGGGAAGAAGAAATCACAACGCCTTGGTTATTCTGAAGGTAATAGACTGGCACTTCAGCAAAGGGATGGAAATCGTGTATGGATAGCCTAGTTTAACATCTAAGCCCCACCCTTTTGACTAGAAAAAAGTTTAACTTACATTACTCAGATTACCCCTTTACTTGTACAGTATATGTCAACCTGGAACACTTCAGTTACGTTGGACTACAATTCCCATCAGCCACAGCCAGTGAAGGCTGCTCTTAAGCATCCTGCCTATAAGCACTCAGCATACTGAATGATGTCTGTCTATAATTAGCAACAATTAGTTATTCTTTGAAGGTATGGAGAAGAGGTGAGTGACTGGTGACATGATAGTATTTAAAATTATGCAGGGCATAAAGAAAGTGGATTGAGAAATAGTTTTCTCCCTCACATTTAGTTGAGATTCCTGCATTGCAGGGAGTAGATGACCCTTGGGGTCGCTTCCAAGTCTATGATTTTATTACTAGAACTTAACAGGCACCCAATGAAGCTGTATATTGGAAGATTCAGGGCAGATAAAGGACTTATTCACACAGCATCTAGTTAAACTGTGCAACTCACTCCTACAATAGGCAGTGATAGCCACCTACCAGATGGCTTTTAAAAAAGAATTAGACAAATTCATGGAGGAGAAACTAGCCATGAAGGCTGTGCTCAGCTCTACGGTTGAAGGCAGCAATGCTTCTGAGTACCAGTTCCTGGAAACCACAAAAGGGGAGAGTGCTTGAATCCTGCTTGCTGGTTTTCCACAGGCATCTGGTTGACCAGATCTAGCAGGCTTTTCATATGTTTGTATGGAATACGACAGCTACAGCAGTGTCTTTTTAAGCTTTACTCCATACATGTGTGCCCTCTTGTGTTGGTTTGCTTTAAGTTGACTTTTGCCTGTAAACGAGGGTAGATACTTTCCTAGCAGTCTGGTTTCCTTTGATGACACAGCCTTCCTGAAAGTTGCTTAGGGTGTGCCACTGAGCAGTTTCCCTTTACATTCTTTCAAAGGATTATCCTGGGTGCTTGGAGATGCTGAAGAGTTGCCCTTCAACAATGACAGTTTTGACATATACACAATTGCCTTTGGTATCCGGAATGTCACTCATATAGACCAGGTGAGCATTGGTCAGATTTTGCTGGATTCTACTCTTTGAAGAACACAACAGTTTGCTCTGCTGGATTAGAGCGAGGTCCATGTAATCCATGGGTAGGCAAACTAAGGCCCAGGAGCTGGATCCAGCTCAATCGCCTTCTAAATCTGGCCCGCGGATGGTCTGCGAATCAGCGTGTTTTTACATGAGTAGAATGTGTCCTTTTATTTAAAATGCATCTCTGGGTTATTTGTGGGGCATAGGAATTCGTTCATTCCCCCCCCCCCAAAAAATATAGTTGCCCCCCCCCAGGGTGTGAGGGACAGTGGACTGGCCCCCTGCTGAAAACGTTTGCTGACCCCTGTGTAGTCAACCGTTCTGTTTCCAATGCTTAGTCATTTGCCTCTGGGAGAGAAGGGTATTGCTTTCCTGTGTTTATTATTATTGAGAGGGGTAACAGCACAAGAGCCCTACTGGATCAGACAATCTAGCCTACTATCCTGGCCTCATAGTGTCCAACCACATGCCTATGGGAATTCGGCAAGCAGAACCTGAGCACAACAGCACATATGCTCTCCAGCAACTGGTATTGAGAGGCATACTCTCTCTAATGCTGGATGTAGTACATGCTCATTATCTGCCCATGTATTTGCTTAGTCAGCTTCTAAAATCATCCTAGTTGTTATTCATTGAGCTTCTTTACTTGAGGACTTGGGATTTACGAGAACGAGTCAATATAATGCTGAGATTATGATCAGCTTCAGGAGGAAAAAAAGGCTAAATGAGAGAGTAGTCTGCCCTGGGTCTCCTTGTCCTGTTACCAAACTTGCACAGGTGCCTAACTTGCTCAATACCTTGATGCTTTGTCAGGTGGGGCTCCCCCCTCCCTTTCTCATAGATTGAGTTTCCACCATAGCTTACCCTATTTTTACATTTCCGGCTAGCTTCTTCCAGCTGCTACCTGAAGAATCCATTTAACTATATTCATTTCTCTTGATTTTATTTCTCTTGCTGCAAAAATAAAGCTTTTAGGTGGACATCATTAAATTGAGAGGGAAGGCAGTGGAGGCCTGGAAAACAGGGACTGGCAAAAGGAATAGCAGCCTAGGATTCAGCTGCTTGCTTCTCACTTGCTCAAAACTGGCAGTCACTGTCTCTAAAGGCAGCTGGTATATATTGAGAGTTTGCAACGGTTCTTAAATTGTATTTAGTGTGTTTATTAACATGAACACAACTTGCCTTGCCAAATCCATGTTCTGGATCTCAGAATAGCACTGTGTGAAGCATCATAAATATACTTAATGTCTTCTTCATTCCACCGTTTTTTTCCAGGCTCTTCAGGAGGCTTATCGAGTCCTGAAACCAGGAGGGAGATTCCTCTGCCTAGAATTCAGTCATGTCAACAACTCCTTCATTTCCAGGTTGGGTTAGAGATTCTCTTTTTCATCCCCTTAAGCAAATGTTGTTTACCTCCAGATGTTTTGAATTACAACTCCCATCATCCCCGGTTGGGACATAGGATTCTGGAGCTTGCAGGATGGCTGTGCAGGCAGGGGCTGATGGGACTTTGGATTGGCAGATGAAGGGCCCCCCAGCCCCCATCTTCCTCTTATCATAGCACTGGAGAAGGCAGTTACTGTCTTTTCTCCTGTGCACTCTCCATTGCAGCACTGGGCTAGGAAGAGAGGTTTAAACCACCTTAGTCCAGCACTATAACGGGGATAAGTATGGTGTGGTCTATGTGTGCGTTTGGTGGCATGTGGCCCTTGAAGGGCTGGCCAGCCTTGAAGTACCACTCTGTTCTGCCTTGGTCAGACCCCACCTGGAGTATTTTGTACAGTTCTGGGCAGCAGAGTTTAAAATGGATATTGACGAGTTGGAAGATGTGCAGAAGGCAACCAGTAAGATAAAGGGTCTGGAAACCAAGCCTTGTGGGGAAGGTTTGAGGGAGCTGGGTATGTTTAGCCTGGAGAAGATTGAGAGGCGATATTATGATAGCCATCTTCAAATATATAAAGGGTTGTCACATGGAAGATGGAACAAGCTTGCTTTATGCTGCTTCGAAGGGCTAGGACTCAAATGTTTCAAATGGCAAGAAAGGAGATTGATCTGTATTATCTGTATTAACCTACTGGTGTTTTTCCTCCCTTTGCAGTCTGTATGATCTGTATAGCTTCCAGGTTATCCCTGTGCTGGGCGAGGTTATTGCTGGTGACTGGAAATCCTACCAGTATCTCGTAGAAAGCATCAGGCGCTTTCCGTCCCAGGTAAAAAAATAAATCCTTTTAAGTCTATAAACATTGAGGTTGCAATTGTACTTCCTAGGATTGTACACAGCAAGTGTCCCAGGTGAGGTGCACTGTGAAATGTTCGGGAATCCTGCAGAGTTTCATCATTTATTGACAGTATCACCATTGTTGCATTTCAGGTAGAATTCAAGGAGATGATTGAAGATGCAGGCTTTCTGAAGGTGGACTATCAGAACCTGGGTTCAGGCATTGTGGCTATTCACTCCGGCTTCAAGTTATGACTTTCATCTTACAGTGTACAAGTTTTAAAATGGTGGACTGAACTCTGATGGCCAAATTCAAATGGTTATGGCCTTGCAACACACTCGGCATCATGCCATCAAAGCACACTAATCCCTTGGGGAATTAAATTTCAGTTATCAGTCAGCTGCTGTATTCTGCTGCTGTAGTCATGTGACAGCTGGGCAAGCATCTGCCTCATCTTGCTAGGGAACAACACGTGAACCACTGAAAGATGGGACTTTTATTTCAGTGAGAATTTTTTAAAAATCTGATGGGTTTAGGCAGTTCTGTTCATGAGGGCAGCTGCATTTTAAGACTCAAGTAATTTCCTATTTCAATCATGTCAACCACCTTTTGTGTAGCCATGTGTGGCACCAACTAGCCTTAAAAAAAAAGAGGTCTGCACTTACTGGGTAAAAGTCACTGAAGCACCAGATTTTTTGCTGTATTTATTAAAAATATATATTAATTTTCAAATTTCTTTTGTTTCATTGAAATAAGACTTGTAATTTGTTTGAACCTCAAAATGGATGTAGCCTCTGTGTAGAGGACACATACCCTATAATTACCAAGATGGAGGTCCTAATCTGTAAAGTCTATTATTTATTGAATTTATATACTGCTCTATACCCAGGTCTATGGCAAGACACACATAATCCTCATCTCCTGCTGTAATGTAAGCATGTGTAACTACAGTAACTACCATGTTATTTCTTCTCTTAAAAAAACTCTACCATGAGGTTAAGGAGCTGCCCCCCCATCCTTTAAATAGTAGCATCATGTATGTGGTACTGCATGATTACAATAAATTCAAGTGTGAAGAGTTACATAAATGTTCCCGTATGTGAAGAAAGCTTGGGCACTGCCATTCTTGGTGTAGTGCTGCATCTCCTGAACCCAAGCCCCTGGATTCTGTTGAGTGGCAGTAAGTCTTCATGGACTGCCCGCCCTCCATCATCACTTTTGGCAGGATTGAATATCTACATTAGAAAGAGGAGTAACTAGCACAGAGGAGCAAGCATTTGCACAAACTACATACAGTATTTAAAGTTTGATGGAGGTGCACATTGGGTCTCTGTACTTACACCTACAGTGAAAGCTGGATAGCTCAGTTGGTTAGAGCATGGTGCTGATAAAACCAAGGCTGCAGGTTCGATCCCCATATAGGACAGCTGCATATTCCTGCATTGCATAGGTTGGACTAGATGATTCTCCGTGTCCCTTCTAACTCTGCAGTTAAATGATTTTCTGGGCTGGCCTTTACTTCAACACCAGAAGATGCAAATAATTTTCCAGTCTGGATGCTATTGACCTCCCATCTACCCCCCCTGAAAAGAACAGGAGATGAGCTTGCATGACTACCACCAAGTGATATATTTGCAATGAAAAGTAGTAGCAGCCACTGCCAAAAAAAAAAAAAATCTTAACTACCAAAGAGCTACCAACCTATTACAAATTAATGTTGCATTCTCCGAAGTTGCAAATATTTTCAATGGAAAAGTTGAGCATGCACTCTAGTGTACAAAACAACAGGTCTTCGTAAAATGCTTGATTTGGATTGTGGGAAAAGGAGATCTGACATGTCAGTGAAACAAGCAGGAGTTGCACATCCTGCTAAGCTAGGTGATAATTCTTTTTCCAAGCAGTGGTATGTTTTATTCCTTGGGCTTTAGACAGGCATTCTAGCCCTGTTCCTTACATCAAGATGCCCTGCCATAAGTACTATGATGCCCAAAAAAACAGTGCAAGTATGCTACTGGGAACAAGTATTGTAAATGCTTTTGATTACATTGTTAGAATGTTATGTATTAAAATATTCCATATTGGAATTTAAATAACCAGGCATCACTGAACATTTTCAGAGGCGACAACAAGTCTGGCACATATTTTTAACTAAAGAATCACACTGACCAGAATGTAATTTAAATTCAGTTGTTCCTTTTGTACACTGCATTAATCATCAAAGCATGCATACTGGTGAGTAAAGATCATCTTTGCAGGCGTTAGATACACCCTAGATTGCAGTCTCATGCAAAATTACTTGTAAAGACAATGAACACACTGGGATCCCTTCCAATTTATGCATAAGCTTATGCAACCTCGTACATACTTGCTTGAAAGTCCCACTGGATGAGTCAGTTATGTCATTTTACAAGTAAATATTCTTAAGAATCAGATGCAACACAGGGAATAGTTTACAGGTCCTATTGGCTCCAATGCTAGCGCTGTTTTGCCAAAGGCAAATCTAGTTCATTCAGTAGATAGAAAACTATGGTCTCCAGATGTTTTTGGATTCAAACTCACACCAATCTCTAATGGGGGTTGTAATCTGAAACATCCTAATGGGGGTTGTAATCTGAAACATCCAGAAGGCCACAAGTTAGTCACCCCTGATTTTGGCAAATAATTTGCTACTTCAAGTCTGCAGTGCAAAGCTGGTAGTCATAGGAGAGTTGGCCAAATATGGAAGTATTAGAACAAGCTCTTAAAGACTGAATGTATGCCCAAAGGTTTTATTAGAAAATTAGGACTTGTGGGTTGCTTTTTGGAAAGAAAATACATACAAGATTACTTTTTTGCTATTTTTTTATGGCCACAACAAAAACACAAAATGGTACAGAGGAGTACCTGTCCATTAAAACAACAAAAGGCTTGAAGATCAAGGTATGTTCCCTGGGGAAGGCTGAAGACTTCAGTCTATTTGGAATTAGCGTGCAGTCCTGTAACCAAATGCATGTTTGGGGTGGAACAGTCCCATGTTCTAACCGGATTTGAAGAGGAGAATGGCAACTTGACCCAGGTAGAAGTAGATGAAGTGTTTGGTCTCATGAGTCACATAGCTGCCAAAATTTCTTCCCACAATGCAGTGCCAAGTAGGATTGTATTTCTTGTCAAACTCCTGAAAGAGAATAACTTAATAGCTTAGCTTCTCAAGTGAACAGCTTCACTCATGTATTTGGAAAGAATATGGAATGCAGTCTTCTAACCTCTTGAGCTATACATACAAGAAACATGCAGCAACATAGCCCAGTGACTTAACTTTTGTTCTTGCCATGTATGAGACAAGGGAAGACTGCAGTCCACAAATCACATTGAAACCATAATAACATACTGACATTAACTGGACTATTTTGGAGCAAGTAGCTTGAGAAGTGCTGTAGGGATATTCTAAGCAACCCATACAGACGTTCAGGCTATCTGGGTTTAGGAAGAGAAGTTACGCACAGGTCCTACTTTTGTAACAAAGTCCACCATTTCATCATTTCCTATGGAAATATTTCTAATTCGGGATTTGTCCAACCCCCCGCCCAAAGTTCCTGAAATGTATGCAGCTAATCTGCAAGAGAACAGAGGAAAAAAACAGATTTGCCTAACGCAGGGTTTCCCAAACTTAGATCTCCAGCTGCTCTTGGACTACAGTTCCCATCATCCCTGACTAGTGGTCCTACTATGTAGGAATGATGAGAGTTGCAGTCCAAAATCAGCTGGAGACCCAAGTTTGGGTCTCCCCTGCCCCAATTCCTTTGTTCTTGGCTCCCCACTTCCTCTCTCTCTGGTTTCTTCCCAAAAATGGCTGTTGCCAACTAGCAAAGCACAAACCAGCAAGGAAGTCAGTTCTTTGGATATCTGAGTCTACGGTGCTCATAGCAAGGTTTGGGCAGAAGGATAA
Source organism: Podarcis liolepis (assembly GCF_965112155.1). Lineage (NCBI taxonomy): Eukaryota > Metazoa > Chordata > Lepidosauria > Squamata > Lacertidae > Podarcis > Podarcis liolepis. The sequence goes on along the minus strand of NC_139566.1, from coordinate 27,309,754 downwards.
GTGAATTTTCGCATCGCAAGAATGTGGATAGCAGCACCTGCACATATACAACTAATAATTAGTAGTATAATACTCCTCTGTGCTATCTATTTAAGTGTGGGTTCTTAATTCAACTAACTTAAGAGAGTAATGTCTATGGAACAATAAAGAATCTACTTCACTTTGTACCTCACAAGATTTGGTAAGAATTTAATTCATGGTAAATAATTTTCAAAATGACTTAAGTTAAGTAATGGCATGCAATGAAAACCCCGTCAAAGCAACTATGACAGTATTAGCCAATCCTAAAGTTTTGGGGAGATGGTGCGACCAGGATATGGTGTACTTAAAAAGGCAAAGTTTTTGTGGCTTGGGCTGGTTCACGGTCCCGCACACGCTGTGGTGGGCTGGAGTGTGTGCGCACGCATGCACAAACGCTATTTCCAGGGCTCCTTTTGGCACGGAGCAGGAGGAGAATGGGCAGCACGGGTCCCTAAGCAGGTGTGGGGGTCCATGGGCCTTAGGTTGCCGACCCCTGAATCAGACCAATCCTAAACGTATAGTGGCTAATGCAGCAAGTCTTGAGTGTCTACCACATTCTTTCTCCCCCAGCCCATATGCAAAACAGTCTGAGTGGCCAGGTTTGTACACTATTAAACTGTAAGTTAGCACCTCTTTCAGTGTGCCATCAAGCTGATTCAATTACCGTATTTTTCGCCCCATAGGACGCACTTTTTCCCCTCCAAAAATGAAGGGGAAATCTGGGTGCGTCCTATGGGGCGAATGCAGGCTTTTGCTGAAGCTTGGAGAGCGAGAGGGGTCGGTGCGCACCGACCCCTCTCGCTCTCCAGGCTTCAGGAACACATCTGCAGCCTAGGCAGCCCTACGGGAGGTCCGGCAGGGATGTCTAGGCTGCGGATAGCAGCCTGCTGCCCAGCGCGAGGGGCACCCTGAAGCAGAGCGCCCCCCGCGCCAGGCAGACATCCGCAGCATGGGGAGCCTTGCAGGAGCTCCCCGCAAGGCTCCCCACACTGCGGATAGCAGCCTGCTGCCCAGCGCGAGGGGCAGACATCGGCCAGCCCCACAAGCTCGGGGGACAGCAGGGAGGCGCAGCGCCACCATCCCGCTGTTCCTCGACCTGGTTCTGTTTCCCCGACCTGCTTTTGGGGGGGAAATAAAGGGGAATTTTTTTCCCTTTATTCCCCCCCCCCAAAAAAAACTAGGTGCGTCCTATGGGACGAAAAATACAGTAACTACAATTTACTGTTGCACTCAAACCTTGAATTGTGGTTAATCTTAACTGGTTAATGAAAAAAGCCTTTTTTGATTTGAAACCAACCTGTTTCCACTAATCATAATTATAGCTAAAACTAAACGGTATTTCCAAGTGATCATCATACCAAATTGAGGCTAGGTTAAAATAGAAGCAAGGGCTACCAAACTCTTCAAAGTCATGCTGCAGAAGATGGTAGCAACCAACCATGAGGCTTGCTGTGGCTTGCCTTCATAGTGCTGAATTGTTGAATAGCACTGTTGCAAATACAGGGTGTATCTTGCTACAACTTGTTAAGAGCTATGCTAAGGAATGTTTTAAGGTTTTGTACTTTTCTCATCTTCGAGGAACAAATGTGTATGCTTCCACACTGTCTTACTTATGCAGATATAAGCTTGCCCACTGTCACAGCAGATCTGGCAAGCTTCTTGCAAGCTCTGCCAAAGTCAGAAGATCACAGATGCTTGACAACCCTCTAGGAACACAGACATGCAGTTAGACCACCCACATAGACTAGGCTGTGAAGGAAATGCAGGAAAATGTCCAACTATTCCCTGGCAGGCCAGAACACTCCTACACATACAAAATCAGCTTTGCCAGTTAAGAAATCTGTGGACACATGTTTAGTTAGAAATAATTTTAACTGTTCCCTCCCTCAGTCTGAATTTTCCTCTTCCTCTAAGAATTCTAAACTAGCAGCATGCAACGATTATCAAGCTTTACCTTCTTTATGTGGGCAGCAATATCTTTCTCAATGTTGTATTTTTCCAAGGCCTGTGTAGCACACTCCACGGAGTCCTGCTGCATCTCCTCAGACATATCTGCATTCTTTATCACGGCCTTTCGATCACTCATGGTTACCTACAAAGCACAATGGACAAGAATTCAAAATGTTAACCTGTGCTGGTAGATCCATACACTACACCAGCTAAAAGTCTTTACTGTATAATGGCTTAATTTCCAGAACCATTCAGCCACTCTCATAAACACACTCCAGAATTTGTTCTGGAGACACAAAGTTGAACCATCTGTTCGTATTTCTGATGAGCTAATGAATATACATGCAGTTTATCTCCTCCCACTGTTTTAACAAATCAAGCATGTAAGATCAAACATATAAATTATTTCTGCAAGAAGAGACCAATATGCTCAACACTTTGTGTGCCAGATGTACTTCAGTAAAACACAGACCCCACCTTGGGGGTTGAGCTGAACAACCTACACACTACTTAAATTAGACGGAACAAATGCAGTGTGTTGCAGACACCTTTTGCTGAGCTTGGCTCATTATAGGAGGACCTAATTGGCCACAGATGTCTTGAGTTGCCCCACCCACCTCCAGGAATGCAGACCAAGGTATTCTCATCACTTATACCCACAGACTTAACTGTCTTCACCCTCAAGCAGAAATTCCACATTTTCTTACATCCTAGAACTATTTGCCCACAAGATACCCTTTGTACAGCTCGCAAGAGGACTCCCTCCCATCAAACAGGATTCCCAACTCTTCCTACATTATTTTGATTCCTTTCTTCTCCAAACTCTTTTTCTGTATTGCTTCAAGTCACACAACATCTAGCACATTATTTTAAGGTTATTTCCGAAATTAAATGATGCAGTTAAGGGACTTTATTGTTCTATTTTTAAAAAATACAAAATTGCAGGGTTGGACACGGGGACTAGTTTAAAGAAGTTGTACAATGCTTTGCAGAGCTACAAAAATTTTGATAATGTCTTCATCAGAAACTTTCCCACCATCACCCCTCCCAACAATATTTGCACATCATTAGACATTTAGCACCCTCCCTAATTTGCCCATTTTACCCACAAGGCTTCAGAGATTCCTTGCCACACCCACACAATCATACTATGCCTTTTAAGTAAGCCTTGTCTCTCCCATATACACACACCAGACTTAAGTGTCAGTGTCTTGAGAGAGTAGGAATTACACAATACCCAGCACACTAGATAATACAGCAATACAGTGCAATCCACCACAAATCCTACCCATCTTGAAAAATATACGCCCAACAACATATTCAGAAAACGTACTCCTGTTACTTCACCTCCTATTTATTCCCTTCCCTAGTTATTCATTGCAAACCAAATAGGAGCTGGCTGTGGTTTCTCTTTTATCTCAATAGTTGGACCCCACATGGCACAAAACTATTTAAGAATACTTTCAAGCATTTCTTTTTTTAATTTCTCTCTGTAGAATCTAAAAATTAGGCTGCAACTCAAAGCAAAAAAAAAAAAGGTGCAACAGCAAAATCCTCCTCCTCCTCCATCAGGTGACCTACAAACTCACTACAGGGCTCCCCAGTTTGAGTGTTCATTCAAAATAATGTAAGAAAACCAGGAGCAGCAAAATCAGCCAACTGTGCATGTTCACATGAGGTGGGGAAAAGAGGATAACTGTCCAAAATGCAGTTGGCCAAAACACTTATTTAAAAGGTTGCAAAATAAGCTTGCAAGCATCCAAGTTCTCCGGAACCCTTCATGATGCCAACACTATGTACCATGCTTAAAAGTCATTTCTATTCCACTTTCTAATGCCACCCCCCCTAATTTAAATTTCACAAACTTAAGGAATTCATTTATTTTAAAACTTTTTTAAAGTTTTGCATTATTATGTCTTTTAATTGTCTGTAAAACTGCCCAGAGAACCCAACTTTACGAGAAATCAAAATCTATAATAAATGAAATGGAAGAACGATTACCCATGATTCCGATTCAGTTGCGCAGATTTATTTATAACTCCTCCCAAGGGGTTTCTCCCCCCACCAAACAAAATAAGTTTACATTTTACATTTTCTGAGGGCCCAACTTATATATGAGCAGAACACAAACGTATTCAATAACTCAAATAACCAACTGATAATCATGACCTGCTTTAATGGGTTTTTAAAACGCCATTTAAATTTTGTACCGTATTAGAATTATTCAAACGGCCTGTGAACATTCCAGAGAACCCAACTTTTATAGGATCAGAATTGCAAGCTATACTAATAATAATAATACCGTTTCTTCCCCCACACGCCCCCCACACTCCCATCGCCTCCTCCACCTCAGCAATCCTTGCACCGCACTAATATTAATCTGTATTTTCAAACGGCTTTTGGGCAGCTCGCAGAACCCAACTTTTTAAAGGCCAGAATTACATACCGAACTACTATTTTATTACTTATCATGATAATAATGTCGTCTCCCCCTCACCCCCCCCATCGTCTCCTCCTCGACAGTTCAAGTAACCGTAATGTCACTTTATAGATCATTTTCTAACGGTCTCTAGACGGTCCCACAGAAGCCAACCGACACATGGCCGGAATCACGCTATGACTCTCCTCATATTAATAATGTCCCCAACCGCCCCCTCCCATCATCTCTGCCGACGCCATTATAATTTCCCCGCTTAAAAACCTCGCCGCCGCCGCCCCTCACCGTGTGCTTCTGGTTGGCGGCGGCTCCTGCGCCTGCTTCCTCCTCAGAGAACGACGACGGCGACGGGCAGGGACGTTGGTGGAGCGGACGAGCAAGTTGTCACCTCGGCGCTCCTCCGGAGGCTGCCCCCGTCGCGTAACGAGCTGAGGAAACCCGCGCGCGCCTCGCCTCTGCCTTCGCCCGCGAACAAGCCTCGAGTGCCGCCTGGAAGCTCCGGCCACGCCCTCCGCCCGCCGGCAGCGGCCACGCCCAGCCCAGCTCGCCGCCAGCTGCCATTGGCCACGACAACAATACTCCTCTGAGACTATTGGCCGTCTCTCCTGAGCCTCCCGTAGAGTTTTATTGTTGCATTTTGTTGCGGGCCGGCATGCACCGCGCCGGCGTCCGTTACCGTGGCGACGGGGCCTGGTCAGCCAGACGGACTACGAGGCGGAGGGCTAGGAGGTGGTGCTGCTGGTGGCGCCCTTGCAGGACCAGGCAAGCCGCAGCTCGGCGGGTGCGTCAGCAAACAGCAATATTTCTCTGAAGAACTGGGAGAGAGACGTTCTGGAATGCACTTCTTCAAGCTGAATGCTTCTGAGCTTATGCATGTATAAAACCAGAGAGAACAGTGTTCCTGAGCATGTGCAGAATGTATTTACTTTGTGATTCGGAGTGCTCCTTCAACTGTTAGCTGTATGTTGTTGCTTTTGGATACTGTTGTTATATCTCTCTTTTTGTTGTAATGCATACAGTCTAATATGGTAGGAGGTATAGAAATGTTTTAATAGATAGTAAGTAAAGTGTTCAGAGGCTCCCTGCCTTGTGGAGTTAGGTGGTGCCCTCTCTTACCTGAGAGGAGATCACAGGTGGTTGTCTCATGAGTGGCAGCTAGACTGGTGACTGGGAGCGGCCACTGAGACCATATAACACCGGTCTTGAAAGACCTACACTGGCTCCCAGTATGTTACCGATTCCCAATTCAAAGTGTTGGTGCGGACCTTTAAAGCCCTAAACAGCCTCGGTCCAGTATACCTGAAGGAGCGTCTCCATCTCCATCATTCTGCCCAGACACCGAGGTCCAGCGCCGAGGGCCTTCTGGTGGTTCCCTCACTGCAAGAAGCCAAGTTACAGGGAACCAGGCAGAGGGCCTTCTTGGTAGTGGCACCCGCCCTGTGGAACGTCCTCCCACCAGATGTCAAAGAGAAAAATAACTACCAAACTTTTAGAAGACATCTGAAGGCAGCCCTGTTTAGGGAAGCATCTAATGTTTAATAGGTTATTGTATTTTAGTGTTTTATTGGAAGCCGCCCAGAGTGGCTGGGGAAACCCAGCCAGATGGGCGAGGTATAAATAATAAATTATTATTATTAGCGGATGAGGTTTGGCCCCTACCTCTGGGCTGTAGGACTAGCAGGGCAGCTGGGAAAACTTAACTGCCTGGCCCATTGGGACACTTTCCCCAGGTCACAAAACCCTCCCTGGCCCAGCATCACACTCACCTCAAAAAAATGTGCCCAGCTAGAATATGACCTTGATTAATTATCATACTTCTTGCTTGCCTTAATGGAGAACAGAGGGTGTATGGTTGTGAAAAAGCTAGCCTAGAGTACAAAAGTAAAATTCCCATTCCTTGCCCAGCCAAATGTTTGCTTCTGATCACGGCTACCTTTGCCTCTGGCCCTACCCAACAAAGGCCCCTGGAAGCTTACCCAGAATTGAATGCAGCTGTCTTACTGAAAAATGTTTCCCTGCCTTTGCTGTAAAATTGTTCTCAGCTCCTCTCTGAGATAATCTTTTCTAGTCCAGAACATCATGTGGCTCTGCAATGTGCATTACAGCACAGCCACACCCCCATGTGACACATAAGTGTGGTATGACTGCAAATAACATACACATCAAGAAGGTAGGAGTGAACTGACAGTTCTCACACTGTCTGGGAATTAAGCATAAGAAGAGCTCTGCTGGATCAGGCCAATGGCCCATCTAATCCAGCATCCTGTTCTCACAGTGGTCCACCAGATGCCTGTTATAAGAATTTTAAGGTCTTATATATATAAAATAGATGTTCATAAATGTACCAAGCAAACACATACAAATATGTAAACAACATGTCTGAAACCCACAGAAAAGTCCTGAAACCATTTTTTTCTCTCCCAAAATGACCTCAAATATTTATCTGCAAGGTCGACGGAAATGGGAAATCTCCCCATTGTCTCTCTCACAAATCCTGTCTTAAGGTCACATTTAAGATATGAATAGTATGTGAGCCTGTGACCTGTGACCTGGATTCAGGAGTTGAAGTAACAAAAGAGTGGCCAGGATGCCCAGGTAATTCAGTCAAGCAACCTAGCAGACAAGAGAAAAAAACAATGCCCTCAGATTTCTGTGGCAGTCCGCTCTTTCTGTGATGTATGTATGATGTTTCTGGGGGTGGTCTTGGACTCCAGGGCAGGCAATCTATATAAGAACTTGCATGCATGACTTAGGGTCCCTCCCCCCGCCTTGTGTGTGTTGGGGAGCACCCTGTTGCAACAGCTTTAATAAAGATCAGGCTTACTTGCTGCTTTGCTTCTCAATATTCTCCAGTTGGTCTCTGTTATTTTCTCCTACCGATAGAGAACCTACAAAAGGACTCTATGGGTTCTTGGGTACCCCATAATGGAAAAGAGCAGTTTTTTCTCATAACATGCCCATTATGGGAAACTGGCAAGCAAGTCCTGAGCTCATGAGCACTCTGCCTGTCTGCAGTTTCTAGCAAGTGGTATTCAGAAGCATTACTGTCTCCAGCTTTGGAAGCAGAACGTAGCCATGAATTTGTCTAATCCTCTCTTAAAGCCATCAAAGTGGTCATCACTGTCTCCTGCTGGAGCAAGTCCAATAGTTTAACTGTGCAATCAAGCAAATACCAACAATATCAATGCAATCAAGCAAATACCAACAATCTCTGTTGGTAACACATTAATGCTGTTCAGTGCTCTGAAGCCAAGGGTCAGCTGGTGGGCATCCATCTGTCTCAGGAAACAATGGAAGAGTGCGCCTTTGGGACTGAAGTCAAACTGTTAGGGATTTACAATGCCTACTGTGGCTGTAGAAATGGATAGAGGAGAGACATGTTTTGTTGCAGCTGGAATAGATGAAGGTGTCTGGTTTTGCTGGGACAGATGCACCATGGCATTTCTTATTGCCTCGTTCCTCCCAGCAGTCATGCATGCAAAGCAGATGCTTGATCTACTGCCCATCCCCAGCTGCAGCACAAGAAATTGTTAAAGCGGCAAATGTGGTTCAGCAAAAGTAATTTTAAAATGATGCCTATAGAGGCAAAGCTTCACATTCATATTTGAGTCCAAACAAAACATATAACATTAAAAAAATAACAAGGCAGGTAAATCAGCAATAAAAGCTAAAATCAAGTTGGAACATATTTAAAAGGTTGCATATGGGGGGCACTTTGATCTTACCTGCCTTGAGTAAATGCTGTCTACCGATGCTTCAACCAGATTTGCTGGATAAACAGGATTGTGTAAATATCAGAAAGCATCCCCAACAGGGCCTGAAGCAAGTGTTGCTGGAAATTTTTAGTTTTGATCATGGATGTTCTACTCTGTCTTGAGATTTCAATTGTGTCACTTAAGGGCAGCTCATTAGCAGGCATCCTTCTTGGAAATGTGCAACACACTAGGCCCCAAAGGGGCGCGTGCGTGCATGCACTACAGGCTTGCCTTTTTATTTTATTTTTTTATTTAGAGTATTTGTACCCCAGTTTTCAGCCCCAAAAGGCTCCCAGAGCGGCTTACATGAAATAAAGACAAGACACTATCTACCTGCAGGCTTACATTCTAATAAAAAAACAAAAATACAACACACGAGAAAAAGAGCAAGGAGGGAAGAGGAAAATAAAACTCAAAAGCTCAGGCCCGAATGTTTGGACAGCTGTTCCTATGTCTCCCACTGAAACAGCCTTTTCCTTAATGTGGTTTTGCTGATGGGTGGGCAGAAAGGAAGACAGAAGTCCAGTAATAAATCTGTTAAGTTGTGGGTGAACATATCAGACAACACAGCAATTCTTCAAACAGCTCTTGTTTACTCACAGGCCTGAACTGAACTGAAGGGTTCAGCCAACCTGCTTATATAAAGCTCAACTACAAGGCAACAGTAACAACTTTCTGTAACTATCCAATCACTGAACATCACTTTCAATTCCTTATTTGCATATGTGGACCTGAGTGAAAACTATCTACAGTACCCCCCTGCTGGCCCAGGATGAGAACTTCAGTACATAACAAAATCAGTGATGGACAATGCAGACACCAAGTGTGATAGTTAAGCTGGCTTTCCATGCACAGGAAGGTACTGTGATACCGCTTTTAAGAAGTCATGGCTTCCCCCAAAGAATCCTGGGAAGTGTAGTTTGTTAAAGGTGCTGAAACATATTGCTCTGACTTCCTTTAGACCACATCAGCGAGGCGGGAGACTGCCCGAGCTTGTGCCTGGAGGTAACTTTGGTGCTGCTATCCCCAGAGGCGCACTCTCGAGACAGAGGATGCCCACAATACAATGGTACCTCGGGTTAAGGCAGCCCTGTTTAGGGAAGCTTTTAATGTTTAATAGGTTATTGTATTTTAGTGTTTTATTGGAAGTCGCCCAGAATGGCTGGGGAAACCCAGCCAGATGGGCGGGGTATAAATTATTATTATTATTATATTCGTTCTGGAGGTCTGTTCTTATCCTGAAACTGTTCTTAACCTGAATAACCACTTTAACTAATGGGGCCTCCAGCTGCTAACACGTCACCGGAGCACAATTTCTGTTCTCATCCTGAAGCAAAGTTCTTAACCCGAGGTACTATTTCTGTGTTAGCGGAGTCTGTAACCTGAAGTGTATGTAACCTGAAGCGTATGTAATCCGAAGTACCACTGTATCCCTATATTCCCTTTCCTGAAGCTACAATTTCAGAGAGGTTTAACTGCCAATCCTTCTCTTTCCAGCGAACTCTCAAGAGCTGCAGCCAGTCTGGCATCGATGGTTATTTCTTAACAGCTTCCAGCACCTTTAACAAACTACACTTCCCAGGATCCCTTGGTGCTGAAGCCCTCACAAGTGGCATCACGCTATTGAACTGCGCGCATCCGCTCAAATATCCCCGCCCGCCCCGCTGGAGGCACCCTTGGCCCACAGAAACCCGAGCATGCGCAAACTGCAGCCGCCGCCGCATGCGCATCCGGTGGCTCTTTCGTGCTCCCCCCTCCCTCCCTCGGAGTGAGGGTTTGCATAGGAGCCGTTCCTTCCCCCCCCCACCCCACTTCCCCATCTCTTCTCGGTGGCGCGTTGCCTCTCTCTCCTCCTCCCCTTTAAGCTGCGGTTTCCCCCCGCTCCTCATTTTTTGTCCTCCGTCACGTTGCTCCTTGCGGCGTGTGAAGGCCTGAGGGGGCGGCGGCCGAGGCCGAATCGCCTGACTGACTTGGCTGGCTGGCTCTAGGCCCCGGAGGCGTTTGCAGCGGCCTGTGAGGGACTCGGAAGGATGTCTGGGGGCTGGGGCCGGGATATGATGGACTACGGAGGCGGCGGGGCCGGCATGTCCGGAGGGGGCGGCCGGGGAGGCGGGAGCGGCGGCGGCGGCGACGGCCGCATCTACGTGGGCAACCTGCCGGCCGACGTGCGCGAGAAGGACCTGGAGGAGCTTTTCTACAAGTACGGCCGCATCCGCGACATCGAGCTGAAGAGCAAGCGCGGGCTCGCCCCCTTCGCCTTCGTCCGCTTCGAGGACCCCCGGTGGGTGACGGGGAGCGGGGCGGGTGGGTTCCCGGGTTCCCTCAGGCGGGAGATGTAGAGAACCCCCCCAATAATCTCTCAAATTTGGGAATGGGGGGTTCCCAAGCATGCCTGGAGGGTGGGGGGAGGAGGAAGAGGAGCCCCCCAACCCCAATTTTTGGCATTTTGTGAATGTGGGGCTCTCCATCTTGCTGGCAGGGTGAGGTGCAAGCCCCGCCTCACCCCCTTCTCCTCCTCCTTCTTTCCCGCCTTTTTAAAATTTATTTTTATTTGGTTCTTTTTAGCACGTCACATGCTGGCTTTCTGCTATAATAATAATAATAATAATTTTTTTTATTTATACCCCGCCCTCCCCAGCCAAGACCAGGCTCAGGGCGGCTAGCAACCAATAATAAAAACAAGTTGATTAAAATACAATTTAAAAGATTAAGATATAACATTAAAGCATTAGGATGCAGCCTCTTCACAGGAGGAGAAAGGAAAAAGAAAGAGGGGGAGGGAATCAAACCCACCTGCATCCACCCACCCAGACGGTTTTCAGATTATTATTATTTATATTAATGATATAAGGGGGTTGCTATCCAGCATTTGCCATGCTCCAGAGAGTAGACCCGTTAAAATGGATGAGCTCAAGATAGTTAATTTCAGCAGGTCTCGAGTACTGTTGAGTAGGATTGACATTGGATATGATTCGCTGAAATTGATAGATGTTTTGTTTTGGAATGGTTTCGGCTACACAAATAAAAATAAACATTGCCTTACAGTGTCACATTATCTTCTTTATGATAATAATTTTTATTAGTTTTCAATAATAGCCTCATAATAACAGTACCAATTTATAATTACTAATACCAGCCATTCAAATACCGAATCACGTTGTCATTACCCACCCTTCCCCCTAAGGTTCCAGCAATTGAAACAGTATTAAAAACAGCTTAAAACAATTTAGTTACAAAAATAAGGCTGCCCTAGAGTCCATTAATTTCAATGGGTCTGCTATTATTGAGTAGCACTAAGATAAGATGCAACCCATTAAAATTAACAGACATAACTTGTATGGGGTCCATCAGTTTCAGTGGGTCTGCTATTGAGTTTGACAATGGATACAATCCATTAAAATTGATAGGCGTGATTAGCATTGGGTCCATCAGTTTCAATGGGCTTTCCCTAAGTAGAACTCAGTTGCCTATAATCCTAAAATAATCTATATGAAATGTATTATGTTTATTTCCCACCTCGCTTCCTTAATGGAAGCCAAGGTGGCAAACATTATTATTATTATTATTATTATTATTATTATTATTATTATTACTATTATTATTGGAATTTATATACCGCCCTATACACCTGGTAGTGTTTTCTCAGGCAGCCTCCCATCTAGGCAATGAGCAGACCCTGTATTGTATCCAATGCAACCTACAACCTTCACCAAACCCCATGTTGTTGGACTAGTTTGTGTAGAGATGGCCAACTGTTAGAAGGTAACTCGCTGCGTGTCTGCTTTTGCATTTGACGCATGAAAAGTTGTTCAGCAGGGTATGTGGCTCTTGATGTGAAAAAGGTTTCTCAGCCCTGGCCTGTGTAGATTGGCAGCAGCTCTCCAGGGATTCAGACAGGACATACAGTACTGGATATATCAAGGATTGAACTAGGGATCCTCTGCGTACAAATTGGGTGTTCTGCCTCTGAGGTATAACCCTTCCAGAACATAGGTGGATCAGATGCACCTAGACCAATATTCTTTGCAAGAATACCAGCCACTAGTTTAGGGGTGGGGAACTGTGGCCCTCCAGATGTTGTTGGACTACAACTCCCACCATCCTTGGCTGCTGGGGCTTGCAACTGGGACTGTCCAGTAACAAACAGCAGTGGAGGAGCCACAGTTTCCCCACCTCTGCTTCAAACCACACCTTGGGTTCAGTTTATTTATATTCTGCCTTTCAGGATACAAATCCTGCCTAATTCAAGGTGATATATATATATATATAAATTATATTTAAAAACACGCACAGAAACAAGATGGAGGATAAGATGGTGCCTTTTCCCAATTCATAAATGATTATTCGGGGGGGGGGAGTAGTAAAATGGACTGTGGAATGGCTCATCTGCTGTTAATATTACAGTGGTATCTCGGGTTAAGTACTTAATTCGTTCTGGAGGTCTGGTCTTAACCTGAAACTGTTCTTAACCTGAAGCACCACTTTAGCTAATGGCGCCTCCTGCAGCCACTGCGCCGCTGCTGCACGATTTCTGTTCTAATCCTGAAGCAAAGTTCTTAACCCGAGGTACTGTTTCTGGGTTAGCGGAGTCTGTAACCTGAAGCATATGTAACCCGAGGTACCACTGTATATAGTCAGAGATCTAGATGATGTAAAGACCACTGCATCTTTAGTAGGTTGCCAGTCTCCTTCCTGCCTTCCTTTCTTTCTTTCTTTCTTTCTTGACAAATCCTGGAACAGAGCCTTTATGTTTATGAATTAATTTTTAATTCATTAATTTTTGTACTGCTTTTCAAGAATAAAAATCTTCACAATGTGGTTCACATTAAATATAACAACAAAATGCAATATATAATATTTTAAGACATCATTAAATCCTATGGAAAGGGGTGTTTCCTTCATTTTTGCAGAACTGTTGATCATGTATATATTAAATCTGCTTTACAAATATGTACTGTTCTGATTCTGGCAAATTCTTGTTAGTATGTCTTAGTCATTTTCTTCAAATATAGACGTCTATGCAATGCGTAGCTCAACACCACAGCATATATGACTGACAACAGACCATTAATCCTAAATCTGAGGAATGGAGGATTGGACTGCATCAGAAATTAGTCCAGTTACACATAAGTCACACCCACGACCCCTTAAGTGGTGTAGTGAAGGGCTTTTTTGGGTTACCACATCAGGGATGAAGATTAACTACAAAAAATATGCTGGCATAAAGAAGCAGGCTGCAGGGGTTCCCAAAGTAGTGTTTGGCACATTGCTAATTGATCTGTAGAAAGTAGTCTGCTGGTGGAATTCTTGTTGCTCATAAGCATACAGAGAAACTTCTTCATTTTGTTGTATCTCTTGAAAGTAGCCTTCTTTGCGTAACTGACAATGGCTTTTTGAAACAGCTGGAGCAAAGGTGCCTTGGGCACTAATGTTTTTTAACCTGATTGCCACCTTCTTGATTTTACTCCAGGGAGACTAGAAAGTCAGCAGAGTAATTGGTGTTCGGAAAATAAATAGGAACTCCCTGGTGCTATGTTATGCTAACTGTTGTTGTAAGTGTAAGGCATGAATGTTCAGAATTCTTTTTCTTGTTTGCAACATTTTGCGTCCTGATGGTGAATACTGTGTCCAGTCAGTATGTTTCATCCTGTGACTTTTCTCCAAAGCTAGAAACAACTTTATCGTTCATAAATGTCAAGTCCTAACATCTTCCAGCTTAGAAACTGGGAACCTCTCCACTTATAGTAGGCTGGAAAAAGTGGGAAAAATCTAAATATTTCTATATTTAAGTTTCAAAGTACAATAGTTCCTAGGAGTACTCATTTTCCAGAGGGTTAATCTATTTCAACAAATACAGCAAAGTATCTCTTTGTACCTTAAGGAGCAACAAAATGTGTTAGTCAGTAAGGTGCTAAAAGACTCTTCTCTTGTTTTCGTACCTTTCCTGTTCTGTCTGGGCAATGCTAAATTCATGCATATATTATTTGTTCACAGAGATGCAGAAGATGCAGTTTATGGGAGGAATGGCTATGATTATGGTCACTGTCGCCTTCGTGTTGAGTTTCCCAAACCTTCCAGAGGACGGGGTGGAGGCTTTGGTGGGGGGCCTCGTGGGAGGAATGGCCCTCCTTCACGGCGTTCTGAATTCCGAGTCCTTGTTTCAGGTATGTTGCCTTCCATACTTCATACTGGCTGGGAGCCATCCTGATGTCATGCTACATGTTTTGGTATATTGGGGAGAAGGAGCACCTTGCTTCCATAATACAGGGTTTCTTCTTTAATAAGAAAACTGTTCCTGTGAAGGAGTTTTTTCAGAGCTGCAAGAGGAGAAGACAGCTTTCTGGTTCAATTAACGGAGGAAGCCTATTTTAATTTGCTTTTGGAGTTCAACTTCGTGAATGAATGGTGAGCAAAAGATAAATCTCATCTCCACCTGTAGGCAGGCATGAACTCAATGGACTTGGAAATGGGCAACTGGGAGGGTGAAGGGAAAGAAGAAGATCCTTGTAGTGTGCAGGGCCAGGAGGACTGGGTCTCCTAAAAGCAAATGATTCTCTGAGACAAAAATATGAGCATTAAAGAGCTGCCTGAGCTGCTGCTGCTGCGCAGTATTTCTGCTTATTATGAGAGAAAATAACCTGAATTAGATCCCTCAGTTAATAACCTTGTGGATCCCTCAGAGGAACCTTGCCATATCTGGAGTAGGTGTCTTGTTTAGTGAGTTGGGAGAGACAGGTGAAAAATACCTCTTACTGGAGAGAAGTGGATGTATTTTGGAGATTTTGCCATGGCGATCAAATCTCTGGAGAAAACTCAGCACTCCCTGACCAGTTTTATGGAATGGTCCACTTAAAACAAATCTCCTTTTAAAAAAAACATGTTTATTCCCATGTACTGCTTAAATAAAGTACAGTGACCTATCTTGGTGCTTCTCTGCATGGTACTGTGGCATCCTGGCTAAAAATGTGATTGCTCCCTGTGAGGAAACTACTGAATTGCAATCTCTTCAGCTTTGCATCAGGACCCGAAAACAAAAGTGTTGAACCCCAGAACCACAGAAGCCTGGGAGGGCAGGGAGGATATCTGGAGGAATCTCTTTGACGTTTGGCATGAATGGGAGAACGTGCATTGCTAGAGAGTATTGTGAAGCGTTCTTGAAAACTGCTAGGAGCAGCAGTGTTCTAGTGTCTCCAGAATGCGATGTGGAACAGGGGAGCCACTTACCTTTGCCTTTACTTAAGGTTCATGCTGATAGTTAAACACAGGTATCCTTGCTTCGCTGCCCAAGGACCCAAATTGGAATCAAAACTCATACTGTTAGAAGGGGACTATCATTCTTGGATGGGAATCTGATCCTGAGTAACTTAAGTCGTATGTGGAGTACAAGCTGCCCAGGCAGAGTTAGGGGTGATGTTAAGTTTACCTTGGACCAACAGGAGGAGGATTCCTTTCAAAGCCCAGAACTCTGAATCCTACCTAGGGGACCACCTTGCTGACAATGAAAGGCTCATCTACTCAGGAATGGAACTTAACTGCTGTTCTTTGGATCCTTAATAAGCAGGAAGTCTGTGGAAGTGGTGGATGGAGACTCAGACCCACTGGAGGGACCATTCCAGGGTGTGCAGCTTTTTCCGGCCCAGCCTAAGCCGCAAGTGCCATCTCTTTACGTAGTCTCTTATGTTTTGTGTTCTCACTGCTCAGGGCTTCCTCCATCAGGCAGCTGGCAGGACCTGAAGGATCATATGCGTGAAGCTGGTGATGTATGTTATGCAGATGTACAGAAAGATGGAATGGGGGTGGTTGAGTTTCTCCGCAAGGAAGACATGGAATACGCACTGCGTAAACTGGATGACACCAAATTCCGATCTCATGAGGTGGGTCCCTGCCTGTGGGTGAAGAGCATGTGCGTTGTGCCAGTCATGGAGGAACATGCGTTAACGTGTCCTGTTGTGATGCTCTCAAGAGGCTCCGGGGGCACAGTCTAGCAATAGTCTCGGAATTGGTGGCTAATAGTAATCCTTGTAGCATGTTAGGAATCCAGCTTAAAAGAGTGGTCAAGGCCTTGTGAAACCTGCCCCATGATGGCGTGGTGTGAGCCCTGACAGCCAAGGCCAGGTTTTCTGGGGTTCATTCCTAAGTTACATGGAAAAAAAATAAGCATTTGGATTTACTTGCCTCTGTCTTCTTCTAGGTAAGTCGAGTTGACTTGCTTTGCCATTCTCCCTTTAACAGACCAAGAGATGAACAGAGATTGCTAGTGGTTGGCTGTTGAATAAGCTTAGCTCATCTTTGCCTTGGCAGCCAGAGCTTGCATTCACAAACTGCAACGCTTCTCCCCAGAGATGCTGATGAGTAACCATAGTGGTTACAATAGCAGTCATCCCCACCTATGCATGGAACCTCTTCCTATGGTGGTCTCATGATGTCTCTGCCATAAACCAGTTTTTTCCCCCAGTCTTGGGGCATTGCTACCTCTCTTGCAACCACCTTCCATCTGCTGCAACCACCCCCTCTGTCACAGCTGGAGGCTGCTTGCTGTGGGATTTCCCTTCAGAACCTGAGCTGCTGAGATACAATTAAATTAAGATGAGATGGTGAGACAGTTCACCAAGGCATCTCCCAACTATGCTGAAGGACTCCACTAGATTACATCTCTTTCCCTCTGGCAGTTAAAAGTTGGAAACTATCGACATCTTCACCCTTCTTAGTTAGATGAGGACAGAACATGGCTGTGTTTGCCTTACTAATACCTGCACCGTACTAGCTGTTATGTAACACATGCCCATCGTCTGTAGACCCTCAAGGGCCAGATCAGAGCTGGCCCAAGGCAGCAGCAGTAGATGGACTCCTACTTACATATATATGGAAAAAAAGCTGTCTCCAGCCTCGAGCCACTTGTGCATTGGTTCCTGATCTTCATTTTTGGCATTCATTCATTCATAACGTTGACCACAGGATGTTATGCCAATGTTTGGGTTTTCTCTGTTTTAAATTCCAGGGTGAAACATCCTATATCAGAGTTTGTCCTGAAAGAAGCATCAGCTATGGCTACTCGCGCTCCCGTTCTGGTTCAAGGAGTCGCGATTCTCCATACCAAAGCAGGGGATCGCCACGCTACTCTTCTCCCTTCAGGCCATACTGATTGCACCCAACAGGGACTTCTAAAAATGTGAACTGAGCTCTTTATTTCTGCTCAGAGTTTACATTCCAAAATGGATGGATATAGTCTTTCGTAGGAAGCCTTGTCCCCCCCCCTTTCTTATTCAATAAAATCTTTTTTTATGACTTACAGTTTTTACTAGGGAAGTGTCGGTAATGAAATACTATAAAACATTGCCACTTGAACTTCTTTTGTTTGGAAAATGTACATTGTTTTTGTTTCTCCTTCTGAACGAAGGGATATGAGCTTGAGAACTAGTATGCGTTAATGGTTGTCTGCAGGAAGGTGCTGTAAAGCAGTGGAGCAACCTGTATGGCTCAGCCTGTTGTGTTGTTTTGAAATATACTTAAATGTTTCTGTAACTCATCAGTGGGTGACTGTCTTTTTGTGCAGGTGGGAAGCTGGTGTAAAATACAGCTTTTAAATTCCTTTCTGTTCCTGGGTTTATCAAAGCCTACTGGTCAAACCGGGTATTGTAGTGGGGGGGGGGATCAACAGAATATTTACACTACAGTAATATAATTTAAAAGTTGCTCAGATATAATAACCCTGAGTGCTTTCAGATGGGGAGTGCATTGTGGAATTGGTGTTGCTTACACATTTTATTTTTTTGCAGCATCTACACATTGTTTTCATAAAAATGCCAGCCCATACGTGTTCACAAACAATCCGGATAAAAACTGATAAGTGAAAATAACCCATTAATCATCCACAGTGACCACTGGAGTGGAAACGTGCTTGCGGCATGTGGGGGGAGTTTGTCACATCTGTTATTCTCTAGTGAATGTTCCCGATTGCCACACCCCTACTTCCGTTTGCTCCTCATCTGAATGTAGCCTAGCTGTTTCATTTCTGGCAGCAAAAATGACATGAGCCTGCCTATTTCCACTGACTGCCACATGCAGTAGGCATGTCTGAAACCATTTCAGCAGAGGACACATGTGGAACTATCTTGGAGACCCAAATTGCAATTGCACACATTGGATTTTTAAATAAAACCAATAGAACTTTATAGCAGAGCACCTCTTATACTTCTCTGTTACATGTCAAGTAAATATCACTCTTGCAAAACACCAGAGTATTAATTAAAATTTTAAAAACTACAATTGTCCCTATGAAAAGCCCACAATCTTCTGTTTTGCCCTTTGTAAAACATAGCTAAAGCTGATAACATTTGCTCTCGAGCACTTTCTGGGTTTTCTCTCCCTCCCACCACAAAAAAGCTACAGAAGTACGTGTGCACCTGCCAGATTAGAAAAATTGGGGAGATGGGTGGAGCAGAAAAATACAGCACAGGTGCATTCAGTCAAGCTCCAGTATGGAATAGCAGTGACTGTCCACAACTGGAAGAACAGACCTCGTAGTACTTCACATGCCAAATGCACATGACATAAATTGGTTATGAAGTCCCAGTTTTAAGGGCCTTTTCTAGAGGCCTCTGTAACTTCATGACCCCCAGTACGTTTCTGAGCACAAGGTGATGATCTACAAAGCCCTAAACAGCCTCGTCCAGCTATAAGGACCTTCTGGCAATTCCCTCACTGAGAAGCAAAGTTACAGGGAATTGGGTAGAGGGCCTTCTCAGCAGTGGTGCCCTCCCTGTGGAACACCCTCCCATCAGATGTTGAGATAAAGAACAACACAGCTTCTAGAAGACTTCTAAAGGCAACTCTGTATTGGGAAGTTTTTAATGTGTGATGTTTTCCTATGTTTTTATATGTGTTGCAAGCCGCCCAGAGTGGCTGGGGAAACCAGATGGGCAGGGTATAAAGAATAAAATTATTATGAGGCAACATCAAAGAAAGATAACAGGCAAGGCAGCAGAATTAGTGAAGGGGCTGCTGGAATAGGAAGCACAGCACCAGAGCGCACAACTAATGGGATAGGTTCCTTCTCTGGCCAAAGACTTAACAAACACAGAGGGGTATTTCCTGTGCATCTAGCCAACTACTAAATCTGCCCAATTATTATTAATTTCATTTCTTTACCATCCTATACCCGAAGGTCTCAGGGCAGTTCACATGAAATATAAAATACATACAAAATACATAAAATCAAAATGCAATGCAAGCATTTGCTCCTTTGAGAGGAAGGGTGGAACATAAATTCAGTTAATAAAGCTGTATTAAAGCCCCATTGCTACTTGACTTGTAAACCTTTGAAATTAATGTTTTGTAGTAGTTGACATGTAAAACAAGAGATGTTCCATTTCATGCCTATGAAGTTGTATTTGCCTCAAGCCTAGAGGGCTTCCTGGCAAAGACACTATTGCATGCTTAGAGGCTGACTTTTCTATCTTGCCTGCAACCACAGAGAAAGCATTCTCTGATTATGTGATAATTTATTTAAGTGCTGGCCTGGATAATATTTGTTAAGCCTTGTAACAGCTGTAAAGAAGGCCTAACCTCAGGTTTGGAGCTAAGTTAAACTATTAAGTGTGCTGTATCATGTTAAGGCTGCAATCCAATCCATGCATACAATAGAGTTGTGCTACTGGTGTCCATGGGATGCGGGTGGCGCTGTGGGTTAAACCACAGAACCTAGGACTTGCCGATCAGAAGATTGGTGGTTCGAATCCCCGCGACGGGGTGAGCTCCCGTTGCTTGGTCCCAGCTCCTGCCCACTTAGCAGTTTGAAAGCACGTCAAAGTGCAAGTAGATAAATAGGTACCGCTCTGGTCGGAAGGTAACCAGCGTTTCCGTTCGCTGCTCTGGTTCACCAGAAGTGGCTTAGTCATGCTGGCCACATGACCCAGAAGCTGTACGCCGGCTCCCTCAGCCAGTAAAGCGAGATGAGCGCCGCAACCCCAGAGTCGGTCATGACTAGACCAAATGGTCAGGGGTCCCTTTACCTTTACCGGTGTCCATGGATTTCTATATAAATAAAAGGTCAGACTGCATATGTTATACATAAACAGGTCAAATTGATGAGGAAATGCACTTCAGATCAGCAAATTATTTATTACATACAGCTCAACAGTATCTTGAAAACTAGTTTCCTTTTCTGAAGCAGAAATTCATATGCCAATATGAAAATGACAAATACTGCATAGTTGAGGATAATGTGCTTCAGTGCCTTTTGATTCCCCTTCTGAGCCAAATATTACTAGTCTGCTCTCATAGGTTTTGTAAGTACCCAACCATGAGCCCATCTCATAAATTAACTCTACAGCAACATTCTGTTAGAATAGTATCACAACTACCACTGAGCAACATGCTTGTTCCAAAGGTCTGCCATATGTTTCCAGGAAAACATATATCCTATTGTCTACTGTTGCCTGTTGTCTACTTCTCACATGTTTTTATGTGTATGGTTTTTTAAAATAGTGATTCCTTTATGCGTATAACTATCTGTTGATACAACTTGTTCCCTGAATCTATGGTACCATTAAATATCACACCTATACTCCTCCCACGTTTTGAGAGGTGTGAGCTAACCCATAATCTCTCTTGGGCTGGATAGGAAGAAACTGCCAGAAGTCTGTGTCTCCCCTCTTTCATCTCGTATCATTCAGCGCATCACAGACAACCACTCCATCCTTGGGCACCTTTGACAGCTGGATAGCTTTGAGATTCTGCTCCCCCAAATATGTCAGTCTGCTTATCCAGACACAGAACACTGGACAATGACACATCAGTCCTTGCTGTGATCACTCTCCTTTCAATATACAGAGCTCAGAAATCTGCTACATTCTGCTATCTGGTTTCTCGATCATTTTTCTAAAACCATTTCCCCTTTAGAAGTAGAAAGTTTGGTTTTGGGTGTTTTGTTTTTGAACAGGCGAAAGGGTTATGGTTGTGAAAATCTTTTGGCCATAACTAAAAATGGTGTTGGGTACATCCAAAGCCAATTGAAATAAGCAGGTTTAAGGACACTTAACTCTGGGTTGGATTGTTGCCCTCATTGTTGGATTGTATACACACTTTAAAAATGCCCGAGTCAATAATAACTTAGGCCTAAGCAGTACAGAAAAGCAGTCATTTCAGAGAGAAAGGTCAAGTTGCACAAGGGGTGTGGTGAAGGTTTATCCTGCATGCAGCTTCATGGAGTAGATGCTGGCTGCTGAAGAAGTCTATTGTGGCATCTGATGTAGAGCCTAGGACTCTTCTTTCCACGGAAAACTCCTTCTATTTTCAAGCTCTGGTAAAGGGATGTTACCTAACACAAAGAATAAAATTGGCTGGAATTAAGTGCTTGTTAGTATAGGTTTGCTTTTGACAGCGTAAGCCATTCTCTCTTACACCCAGAGTAAATGTTTGTACCATCTAATACATAGTAAAACTAGCAGTGGTGAACATGTATGCCTCAGTTACAGATAGGTAGCCGTGTTGGTCTGCCATAGTCAAAATAAAAAAATTCCTTCCAGTAGCACCTTAAAGACCAACTAAGTTAGTTCTTGGTATGAGCTTTCGTGTGCATGCACACTTCTTCAGATACACTGAAACAGAAGTTGCCAGATCCTTCTATATAGTGAGAAGGTGGGGAGGGGTATTACTCAGAAGGGTGGTGGGAATGGATGATTGGCAGATAGCTGAGATGAGCCTGTTGACGACTCTTAACGACTGCAATAGGTCTTACAGGAAAAGGCAAGGGGTGAGAAACTGATGTATACCTCAGTTACTGATGGTTAAGCAAAATGGGCTGACTAATGCTTCTTTAGGGGTTATCGGAGCAACTCTGTTTCTTGGTAATTCCACAATTAGGTGTGTACAGTATGCATGCCTGGGATGGTGGTGGAGACAGAACAATAAGATACTGCATGCAGAGTTCTGCTTCCTGGGAATCTCAGCTTTAAAATCTAGTCCTTGTGTTGGCGAAACTGTGCTTGGGATGTAAGCAAGGCATTGTAAATCTACAAAAAGTAGAAGGGTTTCTGAGTAAGTTTCCCACAATGGCTAGGGGACACTACTACCCTGCACAGTTGCTTATTCAAATCACGTACAGTGGTACCTCAGGTTAAGAACTTAATTTGTTCTGGAGGTCCGTTCTTAACCTGAAACTGTTCGTAACCTGAGGTACCACTTTAGCTAATGGGGCTTCCCGCTGCTGCCACTGCACCACCACCGCACAATTTCTGTTCTCATCCTGAAGCAAAGTTCTTAACCCAAGGTACTATTTCTGGGTTAGTGGAGTCTGTAACCCGAGGTACAACTGTACTAGCAAAATTACTGTGCAGGACATCAAAAGCTGTGCAAATTCAACTGTTTATTTGCATAATTCAGGGTTGCTTGGAGGACCCCACGTTAAAAGACAGACTTGCTCTTAATCTCTCTTGTACATTAGCTGAATTGGAGATTGTCATTATTTAACTAAAATTAGTTAGGATGTGATTGTTAATAAACTCTGTCTAACACATGCTCTTAAACTTGGAAGAGGTCTAGAAATGTCAAAACGACAGCAAAGCCTTGACTGCATATCTGATGCAAGATAATACCTGGTGGAGCTACAAAATAGTCTTCAACGGTCTCCTTGGCTTTCTCCAGTAGCTCCTCTGCACAGTTGCCTTCTGTGACTTCATCTTCCCTGAGGTACAGATATCTGAGGAGAACAAGTAATTATTCAACATCGTGGAGGTAGTCGGCATAAATACAGAATTGAAGCAGTTTACCACAATGCTTGTCACCTAAGGATCAGGTTACACTACCTGACCTCCCCCAAGGATTCAAGTGTTATTCTTTACTTCAAAAGCAATCAACATGATTTGTGGCAGCAAGCCTTATGGGCTATCTTCTACACATGCTTTCTCTGATGTTTATTTACTCTCTGGTTATGATGATGAGTAATAAGTGTTCACAGACTCTTACAAAAACAGCCCAGGAATATCCTGTACCAATTTCAGAAGAATTCAAGACTTTCCCTGCTGGACCAATAGGAAAAATTTTAAGAGCTGATATGCAAGTGGTCCTGATACTTACCTGTCTTCCAGTACTGAATCCATCGGCTCTACTCCATCTGTATTAACTGCATGGAGTTTTTCAGCAAATTCAATGGCTTTTTCCAAACGCTCCACACCTTCCTGATTGCGGAAATCGACAAGTGCCAGGCGCTCCAGGTGATCAAGCAATTCCAAAGTTACTTTTTTATTCTGGAAGAGGAAAAGTAATGCAATTAGATCCTGCAAAGAGGTCCTCAGTAAATGATAACATAAAGCAACTTGTACAGAATCACATCTGTTTCTTTCTGAAAATCCATTTTTTTTCTTTAAAAATAACATTTGGAAGGAAATTTGTATTGCAGTTTCTCTTGGCTTTATATACTTGCTGCTCTTTCTGTTGCTTCCAAGTACGTATACATGTTTGGAACTCCAGTATCGATTGCATAAACTTGTTAAAACCCACACAGCTGAAATACTTAAACAAGCCAAACTTTCCTGAATTCAGTAATAATTGGAACAGAGGACAGCATTTACCTTATATAAACAGTGAATATCAGAGAACATAAATCCTACTGGAAGGAAAGTAAGGGTATATTCCAACCATGCACAAGCCATAGGTTATGATGTATACACACACCCTCCACCCAGGTTCTGCTGACAGCAAAAACTGCTAGGTTTTTAGCAGGGGCAATTAGAATAAGATCTATTATTTTATTATTGATGTAATACAAAATGTATTTTGTATAGTTAAGCTTTTACCTCTATCTTCAGTACATTTTATTTTATTGCTATGGCTAATGTCTGATGCTGATTCTTCTGATCTGATCCTCCATCCAGGTAAGGAAGAGGCATGATCACAGTTCAATGACATATTCCAGCCAGAAAAGGCACTCGAGCAGAGCCTGTGAGAGGCATGACATGGGCAGAATCTTGAGGACCTGATAGATCCAGAAGCCCGCAATCAGCCCCAGGGCCTGAGGTATTCCACCCTCTGATGTACGTGGAACATAGGAAGCGGCTTCACACACCTTTGGTCCGTCTAGCTCAGTATTGCTTACACTGACAGGCAATGACTCTCTAGGGTTTCAGACAAAGAGTCTTACCCAGCCCTAACTGGAGATGCCATTGGTGGTCGAACTGTTCTGTATGCAATGCAGCTGCTATAGTCACTGAGCCATGGCTGCATAATAATTATATGAAATACTGTAGGAAGAACCTTGTAAATCACCTTGAGCTCCTTGGAGGAAAGGTGGCCAACAAATGTAATTCATGCATCACTGTCATCACTACAATTTGAGAGCCCTTAGGCTAGATGTCCAAGAACCCACCAGTGACTGCTGGTTTTTGTTTTTATAAGACCTCTACACACGCTCAGAAGCACTCTCTCCTATGTCACTTCCTCGTATTTCTGGGGACAAGCTCTGCTTAGGCGCCGCCGGGCCTTTTACTCACCCGGGGAGCCCCTGCTTCCCTAGGCGGCGCGGGGAGACCCCCTTCAGGAACTCCAGCCTGGGAGCAAAACCCCGCACGGAAAACACGGGCGAGCCGCCGAGCCCACATGCCTTCCTCTGGCCCGGCGCTCCAGAAGCGCGTCGGCACGTAACCCCGCTTCCGTGCGCCAAAGGCGGAAGTCACGCTTACTTCCGGGTTCGCGCTTGGAGGGTCGGTGCTGCGGTCGCCATGAACAGCGTCGGCGAGGCCTGCACGGAGATGAAGCGGGAGTACGACCAGTGCTTCAACCGCTGGTTCGCCGAGAAGTTCCTGAAGGGCGAGGGCGGCGACGGCAGCGGGGACCCCTGCGCCCAACTCTTCAAGCGCTACCAGCTCTGCGTCCAGGCAAGGGAGGGCACCTCTGAGCGCATGCAGAGGTCGGGGCGGCGGGGCTTGCGCTTCAGGCTTCGGCTGCATCTGCACCTCGCGTTTAAAGCGCTATTTCTTGCCTTTCTGTCTCACTTTATTTCCTCTAAGGAGCTGGAACATAGTCGCCTCCCCCCAATCTCATTTAATCCTCTGGGTGAGGTTGCGAGGCTGGGACTTCCTCAGAGTCACCCAAGTAAGCTCGATGGTCCAGTCCAGCCATAGCTGTCAACTTTTCCTTTTTCTTGCGAGGAATCCTATTCGGAATAAGGAAATTTCCCTTAAAAAAAGCGAAAAGTTGTCAGCTATGAGTCCAGCACTCTTGAACATAACGCCTAGCCAGCTCTCAAAACACATATCTGAACCGCTTAAAAGCTGCAATAACACTGTGATGGTCACAGCTCAGAACTCTAGAAACCTCAGTATGTTCAGGGTGCTGCGGGCTGTTAGGAGATGCTTCTGCTTGCCTCATGTAGCTGCCATTCCCAGAGTCCCCTGTGATGGTGAAGCCATTCTGGGAATTGTCGTTCCAGAAAGGGAATTCGGTGGTCTCTTAACAAATCTGAGAGTCAGCGTGGTTTAGTGGTTAGCAAATCAGACTACCAGGACCTGGGAGAACAAGGTTCAAATCCCCATTGGGTCAGGAAGGTCATTGGATGTACCTTGAGGCCAGTCACTCCCTCTCAGCCTAACCGATCTCATAGGGTTGCTGTGTGGATCAAAATGAGGAAGGGGAGAATTCTGCGCACCACTTTGAGCTCCTTCGAGAAATAGGTGGGGTAGAAATGCAAATTTTAAAATAAAAAACCCAGCACTATGGACTGTTGTCTAGTGCTGATGGGAGTTGTGGTCCAGGACTTCTGGAGGCTATGTTTTACGAGTTCCACATTCTGTGGTATATGATTCTAATCTTTTTTTCCCCTGTGTCTAAATACACATTTTTTCTATTGAGACAATTAAGTAAAGTGACTGGGGCTTATGAGAATTATAGTCCAAAACATCTGGAGGGCACTAGAGTAGCGCAATCTAGGTTGGACTAGGGCTGGGTTGATCCAAGTTCAAAATTCCCTATTTGGTCATTAAGCTCCTTGGGCCAGTTGCTACCTCTCACCCTCAGGATTATTGTGGGGGAATGGGGGAGGAGGAGAGTTGGGTACACTGCTTTGTGATCCTTAGAGGAAGGGTTGAGTAAAGGGCAACATATTCACCAGGTCTCAAAATCAGTCCCTGGAACTTCTAGTGAGAGGCTCAGGCTGCAATAATTGTACACTTACCCCCTCCCCCAGACCCTAATAGAACAACTGGTTGGTGGAGGCAGAACTGATCAACATGCATACATCACACAAAACTCTGGAAGTCACAATCATAGAATTGTAGAGTTGGAAGGAACCCCGAGGGTCATCTACTCCAACCCCCTGCAGTGTAGGAGTCACAAGAAGAAGAAGAGTTTGGATTTGATATCCTGCCTTTCACTCCCCTTCAGGAGTCTCAAAGCGGCTAACATTCTCCTTTCCCTTCCTCCCCCACAACAAACACTCTGTGAGGTGAGTGGGGCTGAGAGACTTCAAAGAAGTGTGACTGGCCCAAGGTCACCCAGCAGCTGCAGGTGGAGGAGCGGAGACGCGAACCCGGTTCCCCAGATTACGAGACTACCGCTACACCACACTGGCTCTCTGCCCACACAATCTGGGTAGCATAGTTTATGACAGGGGTGGCAGCCTATGGTTTTTTGGCAGGGAAAGAGGTTGAACTATAGGAGAACAACTTTTTGTTTTTTCCCCGAGTGCCATTTTGTGTTTTGCTTTTACACAAGCAATAATGTAATAGGTAATCCCCGCAATAACATGTTTGTGTGGGTGTCTTGCAAGGGAACGAGAAAGTTATAGTCATTACAGCAATTGCTATAATAGTATATGTCCTCACTTTAATGCTGTTTGTGGTAGTTGTTGCTGTTTATACAGTGCTATTACCATATTTTTGCTTTTAATGTTCTGTGGATGGATCCCTGACCTCGGGAAGCTTACAATCCAGCATAGACAATAGCCAGGCATGAGGAATGCGTTTGCAAATACTTTGCAAATTTCTTTATATTCCACTTTTCTTCCTCCATGTCTCCCACGGTGGTGCACATTTAGGTGCTAGACATTCTCTCCTCCAGGCACTGATCACACCCAGACCTGCATGTGCCCTCAGAATGTATCCGGAGACATTTTAGGAATGTGTACACAATTTTAGGAAGGAGCTTCAGACACAGGGAACAATTTTGCCTCTACCCCCAAATTTTGCAATTCTCTCTGTACAAATAGGGAAACCACTGTCCTAAGCATAATACGGAATTTGGGGGCTTTATCAGATGTAGTTCTAAGTTAAGGTCACTTATAAGTATACTAGTATCACTGGTGAAATGTTTTGCAGCAGTGGATCACTGTTGAACTTGAGAATGCAAAATTACCGTATTTTTCGCCCCATAGGGCACACCTAGTTTTTTGGGGGGGGAAATAAAGAAGAAAAAATTATTTCCCCCCAGGCGCGGGGCTGGGGAAGCCCGAGCTTCCCCAGGCCCCAAAACAGGCTGCTATCTGCAGGGATGCAGGCAGCTCTCCGGAAGCCATGGGGCGTGCTGAGCTCAGTGTGCCCCAGGCTTCGGGATGCAGGCAGCTCTCCACAAGCCTAGGGAGCCTGGCGGGAACTCCCGCGGGCTCCCAAGGCTTGGGGATATCTTCCCGAAGCCTGGAGAGCGAGAGGGGCCGGTGCGCACCGACCCCTCTCGCTCTCCAGGCTTCAGCAAAAGCCTGCATTCGCCCCTTCATTTTTGGAGGGGAAAAAGTGCGTCCTATAGGGCGAGAAATATGGTAGGTGGTTGGTAATGTATCTGCCATGCAACAAGTTTCAGCTAGCACAGCTGTTGCACTGGATTTCTCTGTTGTGGAGCATTAATTATCACCCTTGCACTAGTGGGCAGAGAATGCTGAATTCAGCACTTTGTGTGTGTGTTTTTTAATAATTTGGTTACTTTTTAGACCATATTTGTAAATATTAAAATATGCTTGCCTTTTTGCTTCTTCCAGAAAGCTATTAAGGAGAAAGACATCCCCATTGAAGGACTGGAATTCATGGGCCCCAGCAAAGGGAAGTCGGAAAACTCTTCTTGACCATGATGGTCACAGAAAAAAATATTCTGAACCCGCACCGGCATGCTAAATCTAGTTGGCTGCTGGACAAGGACTCTAGCTATGTTGTCCATGGGGATGGAGAAATTCAAGGACTGTTCAGCCCATGAGCAGTAACATCTGCCTCATTAATCTAGTAGCAAGCTTTATATCTACTGACGTATTGTGGGCTTTATCATGTGCAGAATGGGATTCTCCTGATTTACAACTGAATGTATTTCTAACAAAGGAGTTGGGAAAAAATTCATGCCTGGTTTTTGATCAACCAGTTGTTTTTATTTATGTAAATCTTAACTGCAACTGTTAAAATGAATGTCAGGGTCAATCTCATACAATAATCAATGTGTTCTGTTGGGATTTTACTTTCTGTTTGTCAATTCCACTTCTAGTGGTAGCAGAGAATTCCACTTTGGCTGTAAGTGAAACCTAACGTTAAAGGATACCATATTCAGTGAAATACTGCTGGAGAAATACTGTGCCTC
The DNA here is from genome assembly GCF_965112155.1 of Podarcis liolepis. Lineage (NCBI taxonomy): Eukaryota > Metazoa > Chordata > Lepidosauria > Squamata > Lacertidae > Podarcis > Podarcis liolepis. The sequence goes on along the minus strand of NC_139566.1, from coordinate 27,281,047 downwards.
TGAGGAAGTTGGCCTCGTTCTGTGTCTGTTTGTTCAGCTATTCCAAGAAGCCCAGGCCAGATGTAGAAGTTTAAAGGGTACAATGCTTTCTATTTACCAAAGGGAGGAAAGGTTTCAACTTCAGCACAGTGTTGTTGGGATTGACCTCAAAAACTTGAAATCTGTCTACAGCATAAGATGGATGTGTAAAAGGTGGGTCTCCATTTCACTTGGCCAAAGTCAAGTTATTAAAATGAGCCAGCATTGTTTTAACTTGTTGCCTGATTTATAAACCTGTAGGAGGAAATCTAGAATTGAAACAAGTTGGTAGCTGATATCAACAAGCATCTAGTGTCATACAATCTTACCATAGTAGCTAAAATGCATCGGTGTTCGTTCAGAGGCAGCTGGATTGAAACTCCTCAAAACCAGGAAACGGACAGCTCTGTATGTGAAGCTTTTTTAAGTTTGTTATGTGATGGCCTGACACCCATCTCTTACAACCTTGACAAGTCTAGTTTCTTAAGCAAAAGGATTTCAGTATAAGATTAATAAGAAGTGTAGACACCCCCCCACATGCACATTGTTAATGGACTTTAGGGGCATAGCAAATGGGCTTCTCAACCCCATCTATTAAATCTGCATTTATTTTAATTTTTCCCAAACCAGCAGCATTTTTAAAGAGAAAAATGCAGTTTGTTTCATATTAAAAGGACTGAATTCAATAGTTGGGTCACCTGCACAACCCCACAGAGAATTCTACAACCAACTTCTTGCAGCCCTGTTGTCAGTGTTGGAAATGTTCTTGCAACAGAAAGTGCCTTCTGATATGATGAATCAGCTGTATGCATTCTGCTGTGTGCAATAACAATTAAACAAGAATAAAAAAATAAAACTGTAGTGGCCTTTTACTTTGTGTAGCACTGCTTCGGACTATCATAGGTGGACAGCTTGTGGACAGCTTACACCACTGGTGCTCTTCCCTGAACTAGGGAAGATACTTGCTGTATAAGTAGCTAAGATACCAGCTGTGAATGTCAGAGCTCAGGTCTTGCCTGCCTCTGCCATCCATTCAGTTCAATGGCCTGAGACAAATCTCCACCTCAGTCAACGCAGCTGCAACAGAGCTACTGGTCTGTCTTAATAGGTATGGCCTCAGGCAAATCTCTTATCTCAGCCAACGCAGCAGCAACAGAGCTACTGGTCTGTCTTAATAGGTATGTATATAGAGCACTATGTAAAATTCCAATAATTACCAATTCATTTAGTCAAATAATCTTTTAAGTATGTAGCCCTCCTCAGTATTGGAGGTTGTGATTAGTGCATAAACCCACCATTAGGAGAACCCTGGGCTCCTTCACCGGAGGTACTAGCCCTCCCCTAACATAAGCTGGATAAGAATGTGTTTTGGGTTGCAAAAATAATATTTACTTCCATGAAAATTTTAATCTAAACTAACGCATAAGAAATACAGTGGTTAAGAATCAGAATGCAAGCAACAAATGTGACTGTTCTCTGCTTTTCTCATCCCTGTGCACAATACAGAGAAAATTTATCACTTCATTTCATAACATAATCTGCTCAAACATGAAAGAATATAAGGAAACCATACAGTGGTTCATGTTCCCATTTCCCCACTGCTGTTCAAGTTGTCTTAAACCAAAATTGTAGCTTCCCCAGGATAGTTAAGAAAAATCACAGAAAAACTTGGTTGAAAGTGTTTTCTTTTTAATGTGACCTCTGGAACAATACATTCTGCTAGAGGTCAGAACTTCATCATTTCATAGTATAAGGAATGGAGAGCACTGCTGGTCCCAACGTGGGTCTTGGTCCAGCTACCTTAAATGGTCCACATGGCTGGCATGATGCAATTGCTTAATGGTCATCTTCATAGCCAGTTGGCAGAGCGTTAACATGGGGGTTGTGGAAGAAAGTATGGTTCCCATCACCCCATGGGAAGGGCTATAGAAAGAAGAGATTAAAGTTTTTAGCAAGCTACAAAGCAGGAATTCAACTACTTATAACAGCTTATAAATGAAAAAGGCGCAGTAGATTATTTAAAAAAGCAATTATTCTGAAAATGATGCTTGAAAAGCATTAATTGGCACCAAACAGGAGGCTAGATCAGAAGTCACTGCTACAGAGCAGGGACAACTTGGAAACAGTAGTTTCAGAGTTACCGGTGACTCAAAGCAGATTACAATTAAATACAAACTACCAGCAAAACCGAGAGACAGAAGACAGAGCTGACACTAAATTATAAAAGATAACGGCTCTTTCAGTCAACACCACTCCCTGAATTGGCTACACTGAACATGGTAACCTATCCCAGAGCTTGGGAGCCCCTCCTAGAAGATTCCTCTTAGCCATGGTCATTAGACCGTCTGGAGGGCCTCAGGTTAGGGACAACCGAGTTAAACTAAAGGCTTAAAATGACAACTGTATAGAATTGTAGATTCATAGAATCATGGAGCTGAAAGAGTCTCAGGGTCATCTTTTTAGCCCAACCTCCTGCAATGCAGGAATCTCAACTAAAGCAGCCATGATGGAAATTAGAGCTCTTTATCTTTAGGTATGTACATCCCACCCTGTTCCGTTCAGACCAGTGGCTGGGACAAAGTCACGTGGGTGGGCCCCAGGCAATGACCCAACAGGGCCATTTTAGTAGCTATTGGGACATTTAGAAAAAACAAAACACACATATATTTCAAATGCACTTTAAAAATGTTTCAGTGTAAAATAAAAGATAGATAACAAAATAAAATAAAGTGGGACTAAAATGGCACTGGCTATGGGGTGAAGGGCAGGGCACATCTCAGGCTGGTGGGATCCACTTCATTTTTCATTGGGCACCCCAAGATCAACTGGCCAGAGCTGGGTGCAAGAAGACCTAGCAGACAGAATCAAACAATGCAGGGGGTTTTTTTGGGGGGGGGGGGAGAAACAGTCTGTATTTGCTTTTTAAGTTGATCTTTAACATTGCCATTTTTTCAGCTACTTTTTTTTAATGAAATACAGCTTTTGCACTAACATTTACTACCTTTCTCTACTATATAATTTTGGAAAGTGGCTTGCCTCTTGAGATCTCATCATCAACCTATCTGGCATGATGGATCCCAAGGCGGGGGAATAGCATGTTTAGATTCCACGGGATGCAGCTTTGCATCCAGATGGGAGGGCTGAACCTTTCCAAACTGCATTGATTTGGAAACCTCTTAAGGCATCATCATCCAGTTTGGTGCCATCTCCTTGTTAAGTGGTCCAAATAAATAAAGAACAAGACTTGCTTGTGGACAGGTTTGAGTCCAATACCTTGGTCCGGAGGCGCAGATGGGCATAAGGAATGAACTCTGGCCTTTCATGTTCTTGCTGAGACTTCAGGTAGCAGTTCAGCATACACACAGCAACTCCAGGCAAAGCAACCACGAAGGACAGGATCTTCCACATGCGAGCTAATGGAAAGAATTCACACACAAGCAGAAACTGATTGGTTGCCCTGTTTTTTTGCAAAGGGAAAAAAGAGCACAGGACTGATAAAATTAATCCCTGAATGTCAGCTTCTTTATAATGGGATCCCTCCTCTCAACTGGCCAATAACTTAAGCAGTGTGTTTCAGAACAGTTTGCAGGCACTTATGGTTGGCGGGGGTGGGGAGTAAGGAAAAATAAAAGAACCTCAGCTTAAATTGTGCTCTTTTTAGAGTATGAATGTAAGAAGAACCCAGTTGAATTAGATCACGGGCATTGTGTTATCAAAGCAACCAACTAGATTTCTCTGGGAAGCCCGAAAGCAGGACCAGAGTAGAATGCTCACCCCCAGCAATAATTATTCAGAGCTATATTGCCTCCAATACTGGGGAAGAGCAACCAGAGCTAGTAGTCATTAATAGCCTTATCCTTCACTGACTTGCCTAAACCAGGCTCCTCAACCTTGTGCCCTCCAGATGTTGCTGGGCAGGGTGGGCCTTTGGTCTGATCTAGCAGCTAGGGCTGCACGATATATCAATATATAATCCAAAAGTGGTTTGAAGTCCATATTGTGATATCGGTTTCATAATTTCTGACCTGGCAAAATATCGCAAATCAGTGTGTGTGTGTGTGTGTGTCTCCACTATGCAAAAATCACATTTCTGGGGAAAACCGTGAAGCCAGCCAATGCTCTTGATTCCTGCAGCCCGTTAACTCTGCCAACTCAGCTCTCCCCTGCCTCCTACAGGGAGCAGCGAATCACAATAGCAGTCCTTCTCCGTTGCCAGCACCAAGCAACTGGTAGACTGCTTCTGACCTTGGAGGCCCTATTTAGCGGCCACCAGAAAGAACATAGGCCAGTGGCAGGGCAACAGCTTTACATACAAAAGGTCCTAGGTTCCATCCCAGATAAGGATTGAATCCTATCTCCAGATATGGCTGGGAAAGACTCCCTTCTTGAAACCCTGGAGAGATGCTGCCAGTCCGTGTAGGCAATGCTTGGCTAGATGGACCAATGGCCCGACTCAGTATAAGGCAGCTTCCTATGATCATTTTGGGGAAGCAGGTACACGAGAGCTCATGCCAATAACTAACTTAGTTGGTCTCTAAGATGCTACTGGAAGGAATAACTAACTTAGCTGGTCTCTATGCTGCTACTGGAAATAATTTTTTTTAAAAAAAATATTTTGTTTCGACTATGGCAGACCAACACGGCTTTGTTGTTGTTTAGTCGTTTAGTCGTGTCCGACTCTTCGTGACCCCATGGACCAGAGCACGCCAGACCCTCCTGTCTTCCACTGCCTTCCGCAGTTTGGTCAAACTCATGCTGGTAGCTTTGAGAACACTATCCAACCATCTCATCCTCATCTCATCCTTCTCCTTGTGCCCTCCATCTTTCCCAACATCAGGGTCTTTTCCAGGGAGTCTTCTCTTCTCATGAGGTGGCCAAAGTCTTGGAGCCTCAGCTTCACGATCTGTCCTTCCAGTGAGCACTCAGGTCTGATTTCCTTCAGAATGGAGAGGTTTGTTCTTCTTGCAGTCCATGGGACTCTCAAGAGTCTCCTCCAGCATCATAATTCAAAAGCATCAATTATTCGACGATCAGCCTTCTTTATGGTCCAGCTCTCACCTCCATACATCACTACTGGGAAAACCATAGCTTTTACTATACGGGCCTTTGTTGGCAAGGTGATGTCTCTGCTTTGTAACTAGCTCTCTGCATAAGGTTGGGAATAGATTCTCAGCCTGGAACCCAGGAGAGCTGCCAGTACGTGTAGACAGTACCAAGCCAAATGGACCAGGGACCTGGCTCGGCACAAGGCAGCTTCCTTTGTTCGCCCCCCCCGCCCGCTCTCCTTCTTGGCGGCGCCGGCAGGACCGCCCTCTTCCCCGCAAGGTCACCCGATCACAGGCCCCACTTACTGGACCCGGCCTCGCCGTGGCCCGACGCCGCTGCCGCCGAGAGGAGCCGCTTCAGCCCGGCCCGCGGAGTTGGAGCCACCAGCTGCCGGGAGGCCTTTCCGAGCACGACCGCTGCCGCCGTCGCCATGTCGCCGCCTCTTCTCGACTAGAAGACCTCGGTCGCTCTCTCGGTGCCGGAAGCGGATGTAAGGAGACGGAGAGTGGGCGCTTGCTAATGACGTCAGCACCAGGGGGAGCGATGGGAGACATAGCGCAGAGGGCGTGCCTCCAACATAGACTTGTAAGGGATAGATTCACGCACACAGGACTCACTTCCGGGTTGCTTGGGGCAGACGTGGGAGCTGCTGGTTTACAGCAATGAAGGAATCTAGCATTTTAGGCTGCCATCCTAAATCCGCTTGAATTCCCCATTTAATTTAATAGATTATTTAGGGTTGTGTTTGCTGCCTGTTGTTTCTGGTTCAGTTGTTATCTAATGTGTGTGGGGAGGAAAGAGTTTTGTTGTTTGGTTTGGAGATTTTAACTTTTAAAAGTGCAAACTGGGCAAAAGCAGGCTTCAGATTGCCATTGGGAGCTAGACAGATCTTGCTTCAGCCGCAGGGGTACTTTTGATTGGGGGATTTGTGGGTGGCACACTGATATTCCTGTGGATCAGGCAAACAATTTGCAATTAGTTCTGTTCAGAATTATCCATACAAGCTTAATTACCAAATGGAAATATTACCAAATGGAAAACCAAATTACCAAATGAGATAAGTAAAAAAATTGTCCAGTAGCATCTTAGAGACCAACTAAGTTTGTTCTGGGTATAAGCCTTCGTGTGCTTATCATGACCTAGCAACCCAGTGGAACACAGCCGGCAGAAAGGGTGGTGAAAGTTGAATTTCTCTAACTTGATCCTGAGCAGATTCTGGAATAGGGACAACTTAAGCTGCTGTGATCTATGTCATCATAAATTCTGCCAACTTTCTAGAGTTAGGATTGTTCTGTTATGCACACAAAAGCTTATACCCAGAACAAATTTAGTTGGTCTCTAAGGTGCTATTGGACAATTTTTTAAATTTATTTTGACTGCGTCAGACCAACATGGCTACCTACCTGAATCTCAAATGAGATAAGGTTATTTATGTATGCAACAACTGCAGCCCGTGTTTTGTTAGCGAGGTCCCAACCAAATGGAATAATGGAGCGAGGTCCCAACCAAAGAAGTATGGCAACTTAAGTTGACAGAATATGTGCAACTTGCAGACTTAACATATAGAATAAGAGAACAATGTAGCAGGAACCCCCCCACCCCAATCATTCTGTTTGCACAAACTTCACACACACTCACACTCACACACTACATACGCCACATTTCTGTTATAAATTCATAGAAAATCAACCATACATCGGATTTGCACTGTTCCATTTTTTACTCCATGTGACAAGGACTATCACAGTTGGTGCTTGGTTTCGGGTCAGCCATAATCCCTTCACCATCCCAGCACATCCACAGGAGCCCTGCCCAGTTGCTATGTCAACCCTGATAATCCCAGACAGAAGACAATCAAAATCACAAAGAACAGTGGATTCACCACAGGCTGAAACAAAGGACAATGATCAGATCTTCCCTCTGGGGGCAGGAAACTGCAAACTCCCCATTGTCACCTGGAAAGTACTCATGGGGAGGGGGAAAGGAGGAACCAGCTGGGTGACGGGACACTCAGGTTACCACCACAACTCCTCCCTCAACCCCTCCTTTCTGTAATGTATGCATGATGTCAACCCCTTCTGTAATGTATGCATGATGTCAACCCCTCCTTTCTGTAATGTATGCATGATGTTTCTGGGGGTGGGCTTGACCTAGAGGAGGGGAATTTCAAAAGTTTTTATAAGGTCTTGCAGCCCATGGTTCTGGGTCTTTCCTCTCTCTTGCAAGGGAAGGGAATACCCTGTTGCAACAGTTCAATAAAGGCCAAGCCTACAGGCTGCTGTTTTGCTCCAAGTTATCCTGGTTGGTGTCTTTGTTTTGTCCAAGAGAGCCCTCAGATTTTTCCGTTAACAACAAGAAGACCATCTGTTTTAAGAAGATTGGAAAAAGTTTATTGACTATATGGAAAATAATTGTACATAGCTGAAAACATTGGCAGCATTAAGATAAATTCAACAGTGTAAAATAAGTAAATTTTGAAGGATGCAATAATGGAAAGCTGATTGGTATTATTTTTGTAAAATATGCAGGGATTTAAGATATGTAAAATGAACCATAGAAAGAGAAGAAGGGAAGTCCCTGATACTTCAAGGATGTAAAATAAGTATTTGAAATTGTAAAACGGAAAACTTAATAAAATTATTTTAAAAAAGAAAACCAAATTACCCCAAAAGCTTGCTGGAGGTGCTATTGAGGTTGCTGAATATATTAATTTTATGAATCTGGGAACTAGTTTGATAAAGCTGCTGAGAATTGCAGCTCTGTGAGACTACAGTTCCCAGGATTCTTGGGGAAAGGAAGTCATGTGCTTTAGGTGTGGAGCTGCTGTGTAAACCTAGTTTCATGGATATTTACTGCTGGTGTGACCCTTTGACCAAAGAATACAGAGAAGAGCTCCTCCTAGCTTATAGCAGTAATAGATCCTGGAAAGCCTGGAAAGATTAAAGCAGATCCTCAATACAGACCTGGAGCATGGCTTGTGAGTAGAAGAGGAAAAACTGGCTTGTGGAAAAGGAAATAGACACTGGGCTCTGAAAACCATTTCAGCAGTGGAGGCTTGTCTGTTAGACTGAATGTAGTAAGTGACACTTTCTAGCCATGTTTACCTAAGTATATAAACCCCATTGGATTAAGCAGGAGAACCAATTATTTCTGAGTATAAATGATTATAGTTAGGCTATTAAAATCACCTGTAGGATGGGGATAGGTAGGAGGACCAAGATGCCCATCTGTGTACATCTCTTGTTTTCTCCTCTCTTGGGGCTGGCAGTTTCCACTTGACAACAGCAATATGATGGCCACCAATTTGGTTAACTTTAAAAGGGGGTTAGGCAAATTCCTGTAAGGGAGGGAGGCACAGTTCGGTGGTAGAGCATCTGCCCTGCCTGCAGAAGACTCCACGTTTGATCCCCAATTGCTTCTCCAGGTAGGACTGGGAGAGACTCTCATCTGAAACTCTGAAGAGCCACTGCCAGACAGTATTTACAGAACTGAGCTAGATGTGCAAGTAGATAAATAGGTACTACTCCAGCAGGAAGGTAAATGGCGTTTTCATGCGCTGCTCTGGTTTGCCAGCAGCAGCTTAGTCATGCTGGCCACATGACCCGGAAGCTGTACGCCGGCTCCCTCGGCCAATAAAGTGAGATGAGCGCCGCAACCCCAGAGTCGGCCACAACTGGACCTAATGGTCAGGGGTACCTTTACCTTTACTGAGCTAGATGATCCATTGGTGTGACTCAGGAAAAAGCAGTTTCTTGCATGTCCACATACAAACAGATGCATCCCAGTTTGGCCAGGCTTTCCTTTAAATGATCAGGCCTCCCACCCTGTTGTCCAGCGGCCAAACCTCCCCATCTTAGTGTCCTGCACTGCTGGGCATGGTGCTGTATTCTGCAAATTAAAAAATGGTGTGGGTCTGATCCTCTGGTCTGATCCAGCAGAGATCTTATGTTCAAAAGTGAGTAGAGCCACAGAGGTGGCTTTTACAAGAATCTTATATTCCATCCACACAAAAGCCAGGGTTTTCTTCCACCTCATCTGTCCACCAGGCAAGCAAGGAAGATAACATCACTCAAGGAAGGTGTAGGGCAGGGTCAGTGAGGGGTTTGGCTGGGGAGAGTGCATTAGGCAAGACAGAGAGACATGGAGGGCCCCATTCCATGCCCAGTGGCTTCCCTCCACTGGCCTAACATAACAAACAAGGCATTGCTAACATTTTAGGCGAACAGCTCTGGAGAAACCGCCATCAAGTCCTGAAAGGTGGATAAATCATTGGTAGTACTTGACAGTTCCACGGGGCGGCAGGCTGAGCTTTCTACCGGTGGCTGACCCTGGAGATGGGATGTCCAGGCGACTGTTTCACATCTCAAAACATGCATTTTCTAGGCGGGAATGTAGATCTGCTCTAATCATGTAATTTACAGGGTCGTTGTGCGGATAAAATGGGATAGACCCCATGAATACCACCCTGATCTCCTTGGAGACATGCCAATGTCATAAAAGGAATAAATAAAATCCCTTCCCTGCAAATCCACCACAAATTAGGCGCTGGGACCCCAAAGGACTTCAGATGCATTTTATTAATTAAGATGTAACAAACACACTACAGTGGTACCTCGGGTTAAGTACCTAATTCGTTCCGGAGGTCTGTACTTAACCTGAAACTGTTCTTAACCTGAAGCACTATTTCTGGGTTAGCGGAGTCTGTAACCTGAAGCGTATGTAACCTGAAGCGTATGTAACCTGAGGTACCACTGTATACCTTTTAAAGCACATTCCTTTCTGGCCAAGAATTCTGGGAACTGCAGTTCCTTAAGTCTTGCTGGAAATTGAGAAGCAGCGGAGGCTGGTTTCGTGAGGCACTGCCCCCACCAGCCTTTTACTTGTCTGCCTTCTTACTGATGAAGCAGGTGCCACTAGCGACCAGCTTCCTCCTTCTTAGTCTCTGTGTTGCCCTTGCAGAACTCAGCAGGGATGGGGAGAAAACCAGAACTGAGTTGGCTCTGGCGCCACCTACTGTTGGGCTCCCAGTGGGCACCAGCTTCCAGTGGTGAGAGATAAAACTACAGCACGCAGAATCTTTGAGGGAAAGAATGTGGCTCTGAATGCATTTCATAGCGGGTGGAAACAGAGAATGGTAGAGTTAGAAGGGACCCCTAGGGTCATCTAGTCCAACCCCCTGCAATGCAGGAATCACAGCTCAAGATTCCCCAATAGATGGTCATCCTGCCTCTGTTTAAAAACCTCCAATGAAGGAGATTCCATCACCTTCCAAGGTGGTCCATTCTGCTGCCCAACAGCTCTTAGAAAGTTCTTCCTAGTCTTTAGTTGGAATCTCCTTTGTTGTCACTTGAATCCACTCGTTCTGTTCTCTGGAACAGCAGCGAAAACAATCTTGCTCCATCTTGCATGTGACAGTCCTTCAACTATTTGAAGGCGGCCCCTCCAGAAGAGGAGATAGATAGATGATAGATAGATAGATAGATAGATAGATAGATAGATAGATGATAGATAGATATTTGTGTGTGTACTCATTATACCTTTAAATTATTATTATTAATTCCTTTTCTATATCACTTTATATTTTTAGGGAGGGAATCTCAAAGCAGTTTACGTTAAAACATCAAATAAAACAACCCAGAATAGAACATTACTGAAGAAACTAAAATATAAATTATACATTCAAAGCAATGGGAAACTAAAACATGATCTTAAAGTTTTCAGGATATAACATTACAAAGGAGGTCAGCTACAGAATGCACATTTTAACGCAGCAAACTTAACCCACATGTGGGAAACATTACTAAACAAAGTTAAATATAAAATGCACATGTAAAGCAGCATAATTATCAAGCGAATAACATATCTTAAGCATAGAACATACAGGTACATGCTACTGCTGGGAGGGCTGTGTCTGTAGAAGCTCAGGCTCAATGACTGGAGTCTGCACTAAGAGACAAGATGGTCTCTGGCCTCTTCAGCAGCCTCAGCTTTTGTAGCTGGAGTCAGTCAGGGCCCCGCCTTCAGAACTCACACCTAAGAGGGTATAGACCCAGTTCCACCCACTGCATGCCCTGATAGGCATCAGGTTGGCTACTGTGAGAACAGGATGCTGGACTAGATGGGTCTCTGGCCTGATCCAGCTGAAGGGCTCTTCTTGTGGTCTTGCGAATCTGAACACAGCTCTCACTTGGAATGAGGCCTTTTATGGTTTCTGAAAAGTCCTATCTTATACTGTAGAAGAAGATGCCTATGAAACATGTATTATGCAGATGAATGCATGTTTTTCATGTTTTAAAGGGTGCGCTTTAATTGTGTAGAATGTGGATTTTATCGGTGTGCAATTCTTTTTTTCCTTCTTTTTAACTATTTACCCAGAAGGTGAGACGGAAGGGACCTATGCCTTGGTGCCCATGAGAAATGGGACAAATTCTGGGCTGTTCAGTCCACCCTTGGATGCTGCAAACTCTTGCATCACTTTCAACACGGGGAAAAAAAACCCTGTTTGCCTCCTTTCCATGGACGTTCACTGGTCAGTCCTGGCTGAGCAGCAGCAGAGACAATGATGGGACAAAAGAGAAGATTTGCCCCATTCTTTTCTCGCCTGTCTCCAGCCTCCTCCATCCCTTCAGATCTTGCCCTGCCCCTCCCCTTCTTTTTACAGGGACCCCCATCCATCTACACCACAAGGCGGAGGGCAGGGGGTGGGGAGGAATGCCATTGTCCTGTCTTCTAGGAATGATCTGGAAGCTCTATGCAAATCTTCAGTTTTGCATAGAGCCTGGGAACTGGGCCTCTGGGGGATGGGTTTAGCTATGGGGTCTGGGGGAGGGGGAGATGTTTGGCGATCTCTTAGCAGCCCAATGCAGTATCAGTTCAGTAGGCAGGGAATTCCTTCTCCTTTCTCTTGTTTCCTTGGAAGGAAGGACAGCATGATACCATATGTTGTGTGTGCATCCTCCGACATGTATAGCTGCCATGTCTTCTGAGCATCTGGGATGTTCATTTGGCTGGTCTGATGAGCGTAACTACCCAGATGCCTTTTCTCTCCCTTAAGGTAAAGGTAAAGGGACCCCTGACCATTAGGTCCAGTCATGACCGACTCTGGGGTTGTGGCACTCATCTCGCTTTATTGGCCAAGGGAGCCGGCGTACAGCTTCCGAGTCATGAGGCCAGCATGACTAAGCTGCTTCTGGAGAACCAGAGCAGCTCATGGAAATGCTGTTTACCTTCCCGCGGGAGTGGTACCTATTTATCTACTTGCAGTTTGACGTGTTTTCGAACTGCTAGGTTGGCAGGAGCAGGGACTGAGCAACGGGAGCTCACCCCGTCGCGGGGATTTGAACTGCCAACCTTCTGATTGGCAAGTCCTAGGCTCTGTGGTTTAACCCACAGCGCCACCCGTGTCCCTTCTCTCCCTTTATAGATCACATTATCCTGAATTTTGTGGTGTAAAAGCAGCAGCTTGCGCACCTTCCCCTTCCAGGGAGCCCTTTCTGAACTGCCTTGTTGGCCATGTTGCCCCTCTGGGTTGCAACGAATCTTGGGAGCTCATATATGTCCATGCATAGCAGGGTCTGTTACAGTCTTTTCCAACGTGGCACCCTCCAGATGTTCTTGGACTACAACTCCCATCAGCCCCTGCATCATCCAGACGTGCTGGCTGGGGTTGATGGGAATTGTAGTCCAAAAACATCTGGTCTTTTAGGCCGCACTGCTGCTTCTGCTGCTCCATGGGGATTAAGAAACCAATGTTATCCTCAGGCTGCGTCTTGCAGGTTAAGTGGTTTGCAAGCTGTCTTAACAGGTAAGCTGGCCTGTCGTTACTAAGGTCATTCCAATGCTTTCTAGAGTACCTGCAGTTTGATAGCCATGGGTAGTCAGGCACATAACTCAACAAGAAGCAGTGGCGTAGCGTGGGTTGTCAGGGCCCGTGGCAAGGCAAGTTCAAAATGTGCATGGCTGATTTTGAACAATGCATGGAAGGCAGTGATGATCACCAACCTCATTGACATTGTTATAAGAATTGTAAGGTCTCACATATAGAATAAATATTCATAAATGCACACATATCTAAATATATGAACCATGAAGCCATTTTGACTCTCCCAATGATCTCAAATATTCCTCTGCAGTAAGGGAGGCAAATGGAGAAAGCCTTCCCATTGCCTTTTTGCTTGCAAATACTGCCTTAAGGGCGTATTTGTGTATGAATAGGGTGAGCCTGTGACCTGGATTCAGGAACTAAAGTATTAACCATCACAAAAAAATGGCCAGACTGTCCAGGTAATGCAATCAGTGACCGTTATGAGGTATCCTGGCAGACACCTCCTCTGCTGTAGACAGCCTCCTTTTGTGATGTATGTATGCTGTTTTAGGGGGTTGGTCTTGGGCAACAGGGTGGGCAGTTTCAAAAATCTATATAAGGGCTTGTGCACCATTTTTCAAGGTTCTCCCTCTTGTGTGTGGTGAGTGGGGACCCTATTGCAACAGTTCCTTTAATAAAGATCAGGCTTACTAGTTGCTTTGCTTCTCAATATTCTCTGGTTGGCTTCTGTTTTCTCCTACCGATGGGGAACCCACTTAAGGACTCTATATAGGCTCCAAAATACCCTATAAGTGAAAAGGAGCAGTTTTTCTTATAACAACTTTAAAATAGAGTCGACAAATGAATGGAGGATAGGGCTATCAATGGCTAAGGTAAAGGTAAAGGGTAAAGGGACCCCTGACCATTAGGTCCAGTCATGACCAACTCTGGGGTTGTGCGCTCATCTTGCTCTATAGGCCGAGGGAGCCGGCGTTTGTCCGCAGACAGCTTCTGAGTCATGTGGCCAGCATGACTAAGCCGCTTCTGGCGAACCAGAGCAGCGCATGGAAATGCCGTTTACCTTCCCCCCGGAGTGGTACCTATTTATCTACTTGCACTTTGACGTGCTTTCGAACTGCTAGGTTGGCAGGAGCAGGGACCGAGCAGCGGGAGCTCACCCCGTCGCGGGGATTCGAACCGCCGACCTTCTGATCGGCAAATCCTAGGCTCTGTGGTTTAACACTCAGCGCCACCTGCGTCCCTTATCAATGGCTACTAGCTGCAATTGACTATACTCTGCTTCCACGGTCGGAGGCAGAAAAGCTTTTTAATACCAGCTGCTGGTAGCCACAGGAGAGGAGGGTGCCCTCATGTTTGGGTCCTGTTTGCCGGTTTCCCACAGGCATCTGGGGGACCACTTTGAGAACAGGGCTGCTGAACTAGATGGGTACCCTTTGGCCTGACTGATTGGGCTCTTCTGCTGTTCTTACGTTCGTATGACAAGGACCACTTATCTGCATTCATCCACATTTGCTTGCAGGGTGTTTACACGTCATCCTGTTCCTCATTCATTCACCCCACACTTTTCAGTGCATTTCCCCACTGCTTTCCAAACCGCAATTAAAAACCCCAAAAAGTGTTTTGTTGCGCTAGGGTGAGACAAAGCGCTTCAACCCACTTTAAATGCGCAACCCTGAAGTTCTGGTATGCGCTGGATTCCCTCCTGTGAAATACGGACAGTCCCTCGGATGCTATTGCCAGCTCTCATACAAAGGCGCTGTTGACATGCAGCCATCCAAATCGCGTTCCAGGGTTTTCTTCTCTCTCCTCTGATTACCCCTCTGACAGATAAGGAGAACAAGCTGTTCCTTTCCTCTTCGCCTTTTGCGGAAAGGTAACATCACGCGGCCTTGCCTGCTCAACAGAAAACAATTCCTTCCCTTCTCTCTCCCGTTTCTCGCCGTACATTTCTCTCTGCTTCAGGAATGCCGGCCAAAGGGAGCAGTGCACACATGAACTCTTGAGGGCAGAGGTGTGCGGGAGAGAAACTCTTGCACGATTTCCCAGCGAGATCTAACAAGTGGTTCAAGTGCCCCAGACTTGAAGGCTGCTTTAAAGTTTAGGGCCCACCTTATTGTCTTCCAAAGCAACTACAGTGGTACCTCAGGTTAAGTACTTAATGTGTTCCGGAGGTCTGTTCTTAACCTGAAACTGTTCTTAACCTGAAGCACCACTTTATCTAAAGGGGCCTCCTGCAGCTGCTGTGCCGCCGCTGCACGATTTCTGTTCTCATCTTGAAGCCAAGTTCTTAACCCGAGGTAATATTTCTGGGTTAGCGGAGTCTGTAACCTGAAGCGTATGTAACTCGAGGTACCACTGTACTCTATTCCAAACTTAAAAATGGAAAGTGTAATGCTGGTGGTCAACAAAATAGGTTTAAAGACTCTCTCAAGGCAAATCTAAAAAAATGCAGTATAAACATCGACAACTGGGAAACACTGGCTTGCGAGTGCTCCAATTGGAGAACAGCCTTTACCAAAGGTGTGATGGACTTTGAAGACGCTTGAACTCAGGACGCAAGGGAGAAATGTGCTAAGAGGAAGGCACGCTTGGCAAATCCACATTGTGATCAACTCCCGCCCGGAAACCAATTGTCCCCACTGAGGAAGGACGTGTGGATCCAGAATTGGCCTCCACAGTCATTTACAGATACAGATAGGTAGCCGTGTTGGTCTGCCATAGTCAAAATATAAAAAAATTCTTCCAGTAGCACCTTAAAGACCAACTAAGTTAGTTCTTGGTATGAGCTTTCGTGTGCATGCACACTTCTTCAGATAGTATCTGAAGAAGTGTGCATGCACACGAAAGCTCATACCAAGAACTAACTTAGTTGGTCTTTAAGGTGCTACTGGAAGGAATTTTTTTATTTAGTCATTTACAGATTCATTGTTAAAACTGTGTTTATGGAAGACAATCTTACTCGGCTACGAGTGATCGCCAAAGAAGAAGACTGTACAGGGGCACCTGATGTCGGCTGTGCCAAGATAAGCAACGTTGGGCTCACACTTATCTGCAGCAGCAAAGCGCCAGCGAGAATGAAGAGGGTACGGGTGGGTGCAATTGTTTGGGAATGAAGAGGAACTGGGAAGCCTGAAGAAGACCTTGAACGGACAGCTAGTATTTGAAGCTGATACTATAACTACCACCAGCTTCAGCTACTATAGCATGATGGGAGTTGTAATCCAAAACACCTGGAGGGTTCCCGGCTGGAGAAGCCTGTCTTATGCTTTTTAATTCTTTGTAAATTGCCACAGATAAAGAGATGTGTGTATCACATGATTTTAAACATCTCTTTTTTTTCCACAGCAAGGTGCTACTAACATGCCAGTAACTTTATGTTCTCCTCGAACTGTTTCCATCCCAGTTAGTCATTATAAAAACTTGGTCACTGAAAACCGGGGCTTGTGTTTGTTTTCTCCCTCCCAGTAGCCCTTTCCTTTTATGCTGTGCCTTTTAGATTACAAGCAGGAACTGACTTTTAAATCTGTTCCTTGGAAGTCTTTGTAAGCTAAAAAGCAAAGTACACCAAGTTTTTAACTCTTTAAAGATTTTCTTATATGGCTTTAAACTGCTTTGACATATATATATTTATGATATAGCGGCAAATAAATATTTTTTAAAATAAATGAAAGCAAATGCTTTTAATAAATTATAAAATAAAAACAAACGTATACACACAAACATACACACACACATATTTTCCAGTTTTAAAAATTATATCATGAAATGTAACATTTTATCAATATAAAGGTAAAGGTACCCCTGCCCGTACGGGCCAGTCGTGACCGACTCTGGGGTTGTGCGCTCATCTCGCTTAAGAGGCCGGGGGCCAGTGCTGTCCGGAGACACTTCTGGGTCATGTGGCCAGCGTGATGAAGCTGCTCTGGCGAGCCAGCACCAGCGCACGGAAACGCTGTTTACCTTCCCGCCAGACCGATACCTATTTATCTACTTGCACTTAGGGGTGCTTTTGAACTGCTAGGTGGGCAGGAGCTGGGACCGAACGACGGGAGCTCACCCCGCCGCGGGGATTCGAACCGCCGACCATACGATCGGCAAGTCCTAGGCACTGAGGTTTTACCCACAGCGCCACCCGTGTCCCTCTTTATCAATATATGTACATTTTAAAAAATATTTATTTTTATATATCTGTTTTTAGAAAGAAATATACATATCATTATTTAAGTTGCAATTGCATATCTGGTAAATTTCTGCACTTGCAGGAGTGTATGCTAACTTTTTTCTCAAACACACACACACACACACACACACACGTGTGTCAATGGATCTTTCATGCACAGAACAACCAATTCTCTTTCATGCACCTGGGTGCAGCCACGGAAAAGCTCTTGTTTCCAGAGCAGAGTTTATTTATAGTCCTCCTGGCCTCCTTGTGAATGTGAAAAGGAGGAAGGGCCTCTTCCTCCCTCATCCCAACAGCCCCTCTTCCCTGAGGGCTCCTTTCATGTGGAAATTGGAGAGTCTAGCTAGCCCCACCAGGGTCAGAGGAGAAGGGCTCGACTCAATTACTCCCAGAGAAAGAAGCAGGCAGGAGGCTTTCTCAGGCTAAGCGGGACTCTGGCTTTTTGTGGATGGGCGAGGCAGGCACTTCTCCTGTCCTCCTTTTGTGTCAAGAAACGGGATCCCTGCGGGGTATTCTTCTGAACTCTCTTCTACCAGAGACATGGCAGATGGAGACGGGCCAGCAATATATCCTCTAAACATCTGAGAGCTGAAACACCCCCATTAAAAGTGGAGGCAGTTTCCCACCCAAAAAGGCAAAAATATAAGGTGCCCCCATCTACAGAGGAACCCATATCATGCAGGGAGGCAGCAGGAATACGCCTTTGAGGGAGCAATGGAAGACACCTCCCAGAACAACCACAGAGGCTAGTTACCTCTGCTCAGTTGAGGCTGGCAGGAAAGAAGGAGGCCAGGCTTGAGCATGCAGAGACGCAATGAGCACCTTACTCTCTGGACAGGTAGATTAGGCTCACAGGAACATTTGATTGTGTGTTTCAGGCTTGTGTGGCCTACTTTGTTCTTTAACTAGAGCCCCCAAGTCCACCAACCCGGGGCTGGTGCAAAGGACACAGGAATTCTGAGCTCAGGGATTGGTTTGGAGTGCCAATACTGAATGGAGCTTGCTTAACGTTCAAACCAAGCTGTCTTCATTTCAGCAATATAATTAAGGCAGGAGGAGTCGGCCACTGTGAGAAAAGGATTCTAGGCTAGGTGGGCCATTGCCTGATCCAGCAGGCTATTGGGTTGTTGCTGTTGCTGCTAAACCATTGTGGCAGCTTCAGAAATGCCCTCTGACCTACAGCAAATCACTCAGGAGATGTACCCGTACATCCAGTTCTGCTTTCTCTTCACCCTGGCTTGATTTTTTTCACTTCATGTGGAGTGCCAGCTGCTCTGTCGTGGCACGTGGCTTGGGACTTGGTGTCTCTAAGGACCCCCTCCGGAACGTCAAATCAAAATCCACCAAACCAATCCTCTCTTTTTTTTTAAATTGCGCTTTCGCGATGACTTGTACTCGCGATGGTGTCAGGGTGGTTATAAGCGGTTATATGTTTAGGGGTGGACAAACCGCTTCGTTGGCAGCAGATGCGTCTCTTGCAGTTCCCTGCTGAAATCCTGTCACTTTTTATACCACAAATGTCCTGGGTTGTTGCTTTTTTGGCCCGTTTTCGGTGCTGCAGTGCAAGAATTGACCCTGCAGGTGGCAATGATGCAATAATGTTGGGGAAACATCACATAGCTGCTAATAAAGCTGTGTGGACAGTCCAGTTTAAATCCACCACCAATGCTGTGTTGTTTTGTCACTGCTACGTTGCAGTTGAGAGCCACTGTTGTAGTAGTTGAGCTAAGATTTTATTTTGTTAAATACAGTAATATTATAACTTAATACAAGTTGTATTCATTCAACTTGTTTTTATTATTGCTTGTTAGCTGCCCTTAGCCTGGCCTTGGTTGGGGAGGGTGGGGTATAAATAAAAATTATTATTATTATTATTATTATTATTATTATTACTACTACTACTACTACTATAAAAATGCAAATTGAATGAGCAGAATATGGTGTCCTCTCTTAAAAGTAATTCTTCGCTCTTATCGCCCACAAAGAACAATAGCTCCTCCCAGCTCTCACCTGGGAACTTTCCTTTCCCCTCCCAGCTTCTCACCCTGGGAGTCCCACACTTCCCAGGGTCCTCCATTGATTATCACCCGCATGATGAGTATACATATTCTAGTCCTTAACATAAAGGCCCCAGGCATAGGACTCCAAAGGAAGAAGAAAAAGAAGAAGAACAAAGGAGAGCAACAGAAGAAAGAAAGGGAAAATAGAAAGAAAGAAAAAAAGGAGAGAGAGCGGGAGAGAAAAGATAAAATACAAAAGAAAAAGAAACATTAGGAAAAGATACCAAAAAAGAAAAGAAAACTTCTGATTTTCCATCTGCAGGTTACATTTAAAAAAGAATACTGTATTTTTTGCTCTATAAGACTCACTTTTTCCCTCCTAGAAAGTAAGGGGAAATGTGTGTGCGTCTTATGCAGGCTGCGCAGCTATCACAGAAGCCAGAACAGCAAGAGGGATTGCTGCTTTCACTGCGCAGCGATCCCTCTTGCTGTTCTGGCTTCTGAGCTTCAGAATATTTTTTTTCTTGTTTTCCTCCTCCAAAAACTAGGTGCGTCTTGTGGTCTGGTGCGTCTTATAGAGCAAAAAATACGGTAAATGGTTAATTTAAAACATTCAGCCCATGCTAACATCCATCTTTTCTACCTCCAGTTAAACAATATTTCTTTTAATTCAAGGTCTCTGAGATCCACCCCTGCCCCGCAACAAAGAGTCACTGTGGTGCAGGGGTTAGAGCGTTGGACTAGGAGACCAGGGTTCAAATCTCCACTCAGCCATGAAGCTTATTGGGTGTGACCTCAGGGGCCGGTCACTCACAGCCTAACCTACCTCACAGGGTTGTTGTAAGGATAAAATGAGAAGTCTTTAACCCACCTTGGAGGACAGACAGGATAGGAATGTAATAAAGGATATAAATAATAAAAATGTTCCAGAATACAACTGCCAGCCGCTCCCCTCCCCGCGTCTGGAAGGGCTCGAAGATTAAATCTTCAAAATATTTTGTTTATTGTTCCATTTATATCCCACTTTTCCTCT
This sequence comes from Podarcis liolepis, assembly GCF_965112155.1. Lineage (NCBI taxonomy): Eukaryota > Metazoa > Chordata > Lepidosauria > Squamata > Lacertidae > Podarcis > Podarcis liolepis. Next base: position 27,260,942 of record NC_139566.1, on the reverse strand, counting down.
GAGGACCTCAAGAAATGGTTCTCCTCTGTATTTCATCCTCACCAGAGCCCTATGAGGTAGGTTAGGCTAAGAGGCCCAAGGTCCCCAGTGAGCTTCATGGCTCGGTGGTGATTTGAACCCTGGTGTCTCAGGTCTCTGGGACGCGGGTGGCACTGTGGGTTAAACCACAGAGCCTAGGACTTGCCAATCAGAAGGTTGGCAGTTCAAATTGCACAACGGGGTGAGCTCCCGTTCCTCGGTCCCTGCTCCTGCCAACCTAGCAGTTCGAAAGCACGTCAAAGTACAAGTAGATAAATAGGTACTGCTCTGGCGGGAAGGTAAACGGCGTTTCCGTGCGCTGCTCTGGTTCGCCAGAAGCGGCTTAGTCATGCTGGCCACATGACCCGGAAGTTGTACGCCGGCTCCCTTGGCCAGTAAAGCGAGATGAGCACCGCAACCCCAGAGTCAGTCACGACTGGACCTAATGGTCAGGGGTACCTTTACCTTTACCTCTCAGGTTCTAGTCTGACCCTCTAACCACTCTGCCACACTGTTCCACGGACAGGGGTGAGGTTGCAAGCCTCACAATGCCTCTCTTTTCAGTCTTGGGTTGCCGCTGCTCCTGGAAGCAGCTCTCCTCTTTAGAAGAAGGAAACGAGCTAAGCTGGTTCAAGTGCTGTTCCTAATTGGTGTCCTCGTTAGGGGCAGTAATTAGTGCAGGCTCTGGCCAAGTGCTCACCATGTCCCAGACTTACACTGAGAAAGGCCTGACCTTCCCGTAAACCCCCTTCTTGCGTTAATGCCCAACCAGATTCCTCTTGGAGTCCCATTTGCTGCATCTCAACAACAAGGATACAGTGGTACCTCAGGATAACTATTCAATTCGTTCCGGAGGTCCGTTCTTAACCTGAAACTGTTCTTAACCTGAAGCACCACTTTAGCTAATGGGGCCTCCTGCTGCTGCCGCGCTGCTGGAGCCTGATTTCTGTTCTCAACCTGAAGCAAAGTTCTTAACCTGAAGCACTATTTCTGGGTTAGCGGAGTATGTAACGTAAAGCGTATGTAACCTGAGGTACCACTGTATTGTGGAAGGTGCAGGAAAAGGGTGTCTGTTCTCGGGGAGGAAAAGCTGAAACGTCGTTTGCTTCCCAGTTCAGAAAAAAGGGTGCTGGAGTGGATGTAAAACCAAGGTTTATAAAATGATGAACAGTGTGTGGAATGTCGATAGATGGGGAGAAAACCCCCTCATTGCGCTAGAACTGGTCGACATACAGTGGTACCTCGGGTTACAGACGCTTCAGGTTACAGACACTTCAGGTTACAGACTCCGCTAACCCAGAAATAGTACCTCAGGTTAAGAACTTTGCTTCAGGATGAGAACAGAAATTGTGTGACGGTGGCACAGCGACAGCGGGAGGCCCCATTAGCTAAAGTGGTACCTCAGGTTAAGAACAGTTTCAGGTTAAGAACAGACCTCCAGAACGAATTAAGTACTTAACCCGAGGTACCACTGTAATATTAACAGCAGATGAGCCATTCCACAGTCCATTTTACTACTTCCCCACCCCCGAAGATGCAGTGGTCTTTACATCATCTAGATCTCTGACTGTATGCAGTGGTACCTCGGGTTACATACGCTTCAGGTTACAGACGCTTCAGGTTACAGACTCCGCTAACCCAGAAATAGTACCTCAGGTTAAGAACTTTGCTTCAGGATGAGAACAGAAACTGCGTGGCGGCAGCACGGCGAAAGCGGGAGGCCCCATTAGCTAAAGTGGTACCTCAGGTTAAGAACAGTTTCAGGTTAAGAACGGACCTTCAGAACGAATTAAGTTCTTAACCTGAGGTACCACTGTACAGGGAAGCTGCTCAGGAGAGATAAAGAGGGAAATCGTTCTTCAAAGTTAACCTACAGAACTCACTCCCACAGGAGGCAGTGACCATCTGTCTCCTCTTCTCCAGGCTAAACATACCCAACCCCAGCTGATGGGAGTTGTAGTCCAAAACTTTTGGAGGGCAGGAGCTTGATGCAGGCTGTGCTATGGGCTGTTCTCTGGTGCTCTAGACTGTGCCTGGGCCAAATTGCCTCCCGCCACCCAGATTGTGATGCTCATCGTGTAATCTCACAAAAGCCGTGCACCTGATTTTGGATCCGCTGAGCTCCCGGCAAGCACCCTTTCCCTGGACAGCTAAAATCTGAGCCTTTCCTCACATGTTTAATGCTGGCAGAGGGAAATCCATCTCTACAGCCCCGCTCCCTCCCCGCAACCACCCTGAATAATTCATCAAGAGCATAATTGTTAGGTCCGTCCGAGAACCAGTTCCTCTCCTCTTTCTCTCTGTTTCCTTCCTTTCTTCAGCCCGACAGCCTTTCAGGGGTAAAGTTTTTAATTACAGCTCTGGGAGGCTTCTCCGCCAGACAGCAGGGGCCTTGATGCCGGCTGCTGGGCCGCAGAGATGGCTATTTATACAACCCGAATTAATCAGGTGCAACATTTCAGCTGGGAAGAATAAGGGAGGGCTATTTGGTTTCCCATTTTGTGTGTGTGTGAGTGAGTGTCTGAAACAAGCTGCACCGGATTTTCAGTGTAGCAGAAGAAAAAGCAGGTGACTGCGCTATGGGGCCAGTCTGGGAACGTGGGGAAAGCCAAGAGAGAAGCCACAGTGGGGAGAGACATGATTGACTAAGGATCAAAGGATATTGCAGAGCTGCGGAAGGCTCAGAAAAGGGCACTGATCTGTGAAACGGTCCCTGTTACAGATGCCACATACTGTAATACCTATTCCTGGAAACGATGCCTTATGAGGAACGGCTAAGGGAGATGGGCATGTTTAGCCTGGAGAAGAGGAGGTTAAGGGGTGATATGATAGCCATGTTCAAATATATAAAAGGATGTCACATAGAGGAGGGAGAAAGGTTGTTTTCTGCTGCTCAAGAGAAGCGGACACGGAGCAATGGATCCAAACTACAAGAAAGAAGATTCCACCTAAACATTAGGAAGAACTTCCTGACAGTAAGAGCTGTTCGACAGTGGAATTTGCTGCCAAGGAGTGTGGTGGAGTCTCCTATTTTGGAGGTCTTTAAGCAGAGGCTTGACAACCATATGTCAGGAGTGCTCTGATGGTGTTTCCTGCTTGGCAGGGGGTTGGACTCCATGGCCCTTGTGGTCTCTTCCAACTCTATGATTCTATGATTCTATTCTATGATTCTATTCGGCATTTGCAAGAAATAAATATGTTAGAGTGACAGTGCTTAAACTTTGGAGCCATTGACGTCAGGCTGGTTTCTTCACTGTACAGTGGTACCTCAGGTTACATACATTTCAGGTTACAGACTCTGCTAACCCAGAAATAGTACCTCGGGTTAAGAACTTTGCTTCAGGATGAGAACAGAAATCGTGCTCCCACGGCGCGGCAGCAGCGGGAGGCCCCATTAGCTAAAGTGGTGCTTCAGGTTAAGAACGGACCTCTGGAATGAATTAAATACGCAACCAGAGGTACCACTGTACTCTTTTCGACACCTGCTAAAAATATAGAATCATAGAATGGTTGGAAGGGACCCTGAGAATCATCTAGTCCAGCCCCCTGCAATGCAGCAATATTCAGCTGTCCCATACAGGGATCAAACCTGCAACCTTGCTGTTATCAGCACCACACCCTAACCAAATGAGCTATTAAGACCACCCAGGTGTTTAGAAAGTGGGTGTGAGTTTTGATCTATTGCTGTTTTAACTTTCTCAAACCTTAAATTGTTGTTATTTTTTTCTTATTGATAATTTTTAAAAATCTTTTTTGTAAACCGCTTGGAGGTGTGTTTTTTTTTTTAAAAATCAAGCATTGTGTATATTTTATGAAGTACAATAAATAAAATCTCTAAGCAGGGCATGCAAGGCACAACCCCGAAACCACAAACGAAAGGTCCATACATAGCATCAGCAAATGAGAAGAAACCTATAAAGCATTTAAGCAAAACATTGAGACCTAAATCCCGTGCTTTGAAGAAAAACCATAGTGACTCATGTTCAAACCCTAAACTGTGGCCTGTCGTAACTACTGCCCGTTGAAACAAGCCTACTTCGCAACCCGCAAGTTGAGTTTCTCTTGTCTCAAACAAGCCATTGCCTTAAAAACTGACTTTTTGCTCATCCGCAGTGTGTTCAGAGGGGGGAAGTGGAAGGGATGGAAGCAGGGAGAGTCTGCCTCTTGCCTTGTGGGGAGGGCAGGTCCCTGCTCTCAAAATAGGAAGATGTCAGATGAGGTTGGCCAGTTAGAGAAGCAATTAGCAGCTGCTGGTCGTATTTCCAGACAAGGCACCTGTAAAGCACTCTAAGCCTGTAAGCAGCAACCTATTAAACTGCTTTCACCTTGGCAACTCCTCCCTGGCTGCTGCGGAGCCTCTTTGCTGAGCCCATGCAGTAATCTGCTTCTCACACGCCCAGGTTCGCCAGGCAGCCCGTAGCCGTCTCTCTGCATCCAGCGATCATAGCTTGGGTGGCGCTAGCAACTCCCAGGCGCTGGAGAGCCAGGGAAGGGGTGGTGGTGCTGGCAACCAAGCTACACTGGGGAACAGGTGCAGTTCAGAGGAAGAGCGTCTTGCCTTCCGTACAGAAAGTCCCAGATTCTATCCCTAACAACATACAGTGGTGCCTCGCAAGACGAAATTAATTCGTTCCGCGAGTTTTTTCGTCTAGTGAATTTTTTGTCTTGCGAAGCACGGTGTCGGAAAAGTTTTGGAAAAGCTTCAAAAATCACCAAAAACCTCAAAAAAGGCTACCACACCGCGTTCTATGAGTTGCTCCTCGAAGTCAAGTCGCAACTGTATTAACGGTGTTAAGAAAAAGGAAACAAACTTGCAAGATGTTTTCGTCTTGCGAAGCAAGCCCATAGAGAAATTCGCCTTGCGAAGCAGCTCAAAAACTGCAAAACCCTTTCGTCTAGCGAGTTTTTCGTCTTGTGAGGCATTCGTCTTGCGGGGTACCACTGTATCCCGGTGGTACTGCAAGAAGTCTGAAATGCTGGAGCAGGGGTCAGCAAACTTTTTCAGCAGGGGCCCGGTCCACTGTTCCTCAGACCTTGTCAGGGGCTGGACTATATTTTTTTTGGGGGGGGGGGGGAATGAACAAATCCCTATGCCCCACAACTAACCCAGAGATGCATTTTAAATAAAAGCACACATTCTACTCATGTCAAAACGCCAGCAGGCCCCACAAATAACCCAGAGGTGCATTTTAAATAAAAGGACACATTCTACTCATGTCAAAACGCCAGCAGGCCCCACAAATAACCCAGAGGTGCATTTTAAATAAAAGGACACATTCTACTCATGTAAAAACATGCTGATTCCCGCACCGTCTGTGGGCCGGATTTAGAAGGCGATTGAGCCAGATCCGACCCCCGGGCCTTAGGTTGCCTACCCATGGGCTGGAGGCCTGCTGCCACTCAGAGTAGAGGACACTGAGATATATGGACCAGTGATCTGGCTTGGTGTAAGGCTGTTTCCTACGATCCCATTTGTGAAGGAATGCAGCTTAGTGGGGCGTCTGCTTTGCATGCAGGAGAAGGTCCCAGATTCAATCTCTGGTATAGTATCTGCTACGAATGCAGAAGGCCGCAGGTTCAATCCCAGACCCTCCAAGTGTCCCTATTTTCAAGGGACATTCCCGGATTCTGATTTGATCTTGGAATGTCCCGCTTTTCCTTAGGATACCCTATTTTTTTCAGAGAAATGTAGGAGGGTATGGAGTTATGCAACCCCTGACCCAAGGACAGTCTAACGGAAGTATAACGGAATCCGTTCAGGAAGGCCATTCAACTTCCAAAACATTCAGAAACCAAGGCACGGCTTCTGATTGGCTGCAGGAAGCTCCTGCAGCCAATCGGAAGCCACGTTCAGACATTCGGGTTCCAAAGAACATTTGCAAACCGGAACACTCACTGCCAGGTTTGCGGCATTTGGGAGCCAAAACATTTGACTCGCAAGGCGTTCAGGATCCAAGGTACGACTGTACAACCTTTAGAAGACATCTGAAGGCAGCCCTGTATAGGGAAGTTTTTAAATGTTAAATGCTTTATTATGTTTTTATATGTGTTGGAAGCCGGCATGCCATTGGGGACTGAACCTGCGACCTTTTGCATGCAAGGTTGGTGCTCTGCCCCTGAGCTACAGTGCTGCTCCCATTACCTTGTGCATCACATCACCTGGGACTGATGGGAATTATAGTTTCAAACATCTGGAGGGCACCAGGCTGGCAAACGCTGGTCTCCGCAGTCATAAGGTGGAGATTCTAGAGCAGGGGTCAGCAACGTGTGGCCCGTTGGCTGGAAGCGGCCACGAAAACCATTTTACCGGCCCAGGAGCCACCCTCGAACCGAGCTGCCTGCTTGGCAAGTCCCCCGCGCACTGCACTAAACCAGCGCAGCGCGGCACGGGGACTCACCAAGCGGTGCCAGAAATCACGCCTGTGCATGTCCAGATGCTGAAAATTGCTTCTGCTCAGGCATGATTTTTGGCTTCTGGGCATGTGCAGAAGCGATTGTTGGTGCCACGGACATGCACAGACCTGATTTTCGGCATCGCGCTGTGCCAGTCCAGCCCACGGACAGTCTCCGTAGGAATGATCCGGCCCATGGCTGGTAAACCTTGCCAACCCCTGTTCCAGAGCCTTGGGGAGCTCAAAGGGTGCTGTAATTTTTATCTGGCCAATTCCCACCCCCACCCCCCACAGTGAAAGGTTTGGGACTTCATCATCTCCTTTAAGTCGTTTGCTTGGATTGCTGCCGAAGATTTCAACAAATTTGGGGCCTGGGCGAGAAGCTGAATTATTTATTATCAATTAGAACTTTTCAGGGTTTTTGACGTGGCGCTCAGAGCTCGTATTGTTTGGGACCTGCATTTAACGCTCCCGCAGATAAAAGAACGAAATTATCACTCGGGAAGCTTTTATTCCAAGCCGGCTCTGAGATACCTCCTTTGCATATTTGGCGAGATTTCCCAGCTACAATTCAGTGTGTTAATGCTACATCTTGTGGCAGGCTGTAGCGTTGGGAGGAATAAATTTAGAAACACAGACACGTTAAAATGCACCTGAAGACCATCCAGTCCTTCTGTGCCTCTTCGCAGATCAGGTTTGCGCTGATCTCGAAGCAGGATCGGTGGAGCAAAATGGGCTTCCAAATGCAACCTGGAAAAGACCTGAGTTTAAACTGGAAAAGACCTGTGTTTAAATATAACCTTTGCCCACAAGCTGGTAGGCAGGAGAGCAGGGAGCCTGACAGTAGGTGGCACCAGAGAGCCAATGACAAGGGAGAGAGTTCATTCTAGTTTCACCCCAGCTGAGTTCTTCAGGGGCAACCCTGATACCTAAAGGAGGATGCTGACCGGCAGGGCCACCCTCTGGGCTGCATGTAAGTAGGAAGGCAGGCTGGTGGCAGCTGGCTCAGATTGGTGCAAGCAGTGCCTCATTTGCCCTCATGGATAATCTACGAGATCATATGCGCCTACTAGACCGCTTCAGTTGGCAGAACTGCCCCTGTTACAGGTGCCACAGAATACCTGTTACAGATAGGTAGCCGTGTTGGTCTGCCATAGTCAAAATAAAAAAATTCCTTCCAGTAGCACCTTAAAGACCAACTAAGTTAGTTCTTGGTATGAGCTTTCGTGTGCATGCACACTTCTTCAGATACACCGGCAGGGCCACCCTGTGTATCTGAAGAAGTGTGCATGCACACGAAAGCTCATACCAAGAACTAACTTAGTTGGTCTTTAAAGTGCTACTGGAAGGAATTTTTTTACACAGAATACCTGTTCTACATTTGTAGAAACTTGACATTTGGCAGCGTTACACATTGGAACTCCCTGCCTATTGATGTCAGTCAAGGTGCCTTCACTCTTTTCAGTGCCCACTAAAAACATCCTTCTTTAGACAAACCCACCCAGATGTTTAAAAAGTTGGTGTGGCTTTTAATCTCTTTTTAGTCTGTGGTTATTTTACCTTTCTGAAAGTTTTATATTATTGCTGTTAATTTTTCTTATTGATAATTTTATTGTTTCATCTATTTTGCAAACCGGTTTTTGAGGTTTGTTTGTTTTCCTACAGTTAAGTGGTGCATAAATTTTATGAAATAAATAGAATAGAATAGAATAGAATAGAATAATGGAGCAGCCTCTATTTCTAGGAAGCAAACTGCAGGTAAGGCAGTTGGGTGTAAACATATTGAACTGCAACTTCCAGATTCTAGTCGGAATCTTCTGCCTTACCTCCGGCACCAGCAATGCTAGTAGTTCCAGCTCTGTCTTTAACTGGAGCTGAGATTCCCCTTGGGCAACAGATGTTCAGGAACATCATCTTTCTTCTGAGCCCCCTGCCATTCTCTTCTGTTGCCACATGGCCTTTCCTGTCCATCCGTCCCCCCAACCTGGCCGTGTGCTGCAGGTTTGCAGTGGAAAATAGGAACATACATCTGACATTAGATCCATATAGCATTGCATGCTGGACCCTCATCAAATCCGGAACCAGTTTTGAGAGGGGCTTCAGTCCCACACTGGTTTCAACACACGCCCTTCTGCTGCCCAACTGTTGCAGCTTTTGGTCAAATAGAAGCTTCAGTTTGTTTGTTTTTTATACTTTTCAGATTTATAGATAAAGGTAAAGGGACCCCTGACCATTAGGTCCAGTCATGGCCGACTTTGGGGTTGTGGTGCTCACTTTACTGGCCGAGGGAGCTGGCATACAGCTTCCGGGTCATGTGGCCAGCATGACTAAGCCGCTTCTGGTGAACCAGAGCAGCGCCTTCCTGCTGGAGTGGTACCTATTTATCTACTTGCACTTTGACGTGCTTTTGAAGCACTAGGTTGGCAGGAGAAGAAGAAGAAGAAGAAGAGTTTGGATTTGATATCCCGCCTTTCACTCCCCTTCAGGAGTCTCAAAGCGGCTAACATTCTCCTTTCCCTTCCTCCCCCACAACAAACACTCTGTGAGGTGAGTGGGGCTGAGAGACTTCACAGAAGTGTGACTGGCCCAAGGTCACCCAGCAGCTGCATGTGGAGGAGCGGGGACGCGAACCCGGTTTCCCAGATTACGTGACTACCGCTCTTAACCACTACACCACACTGGCAGGGACCGAGCAACGGGAGCTCACCCCATCGCGGGGATTCGAACCGCCGACCTTCTGATCGGCAAGTCCTAGGCTCTGTGGTTTAACCCACAGTGCCACCCGCGTCCCTTTCAGATTTATACATTTCACTAATTATTACAATCATCTTAACATTTCAAAACATGACTTCCTTCTCCCTCTTTCTGCGGTTCCTTAAATTTATTTTTAATATATTCTGCATATCCAGATTAACTTAACTTGCTCATTTATTCATCTTTTTTAAATATATACTCTTATGAAACTGCAGGTTATTACAATAATCCTGCCAATGTTCTTATCTGTTTACAATTTATCTGTAAATATTCAGTAAACCATTTCCATTCTTTTATAAAAAGTTTGTTATCTTGATTTCTTATTCTTCTGGTATGTTTTGCCATTTCTATATATTCCATAAGTTTTTGTATCCATTCTTCCTTTGCTGGGACTTGTGCTTTTTTCCATTTGGGGGCAAGTAACATTTTTATTTTACATGAATAAGTTTCTATATAGCTTAGGTAGTTCTGTCTATAATTCCCAAAAGAAAGGCTGCTGGGTTTTTGTGTGTGTGTCTGTGTGTTGTTTTACAAAGGTTATTTTTAACATCCTTTCCATTAAACAGTGGTACCTTGGGTTAAGTACTTAATTCGTTCCGGAGGTCTGTTCTTAACCTGAAACTGTTCTTAGCCTAAAGCACCACTTTAGCTAATGGGGCCTCCTGCTGCTGCTGCGCCGCCAGAGCACGATTTTGTTCTCATCCTGAAGCAAAGTTCTTAACCCGAGGTAATATTTCTGGGTTAGCGGAGTCTGTAACCTGAAGCGTATGTAACCTGAACCGTATGTAACCCGAGGTACCACTGTATATCATTTCCCAGTAACCTTTAACCTTACCACAAGACCACCACATATGATAAAAAGAACCTTCAGGAGCCACAGATTTTTGCAAGAATGCAAAAAGCGTGCTGAACGTTTTGAGCCGGCGCAAAAAGTAGAGTGTGCAAATATGCCATGGGCCACATTTTCCATCTTTCAAGGTACCTTCAACAACCCTGTTTGAAGGGGGGAACCTAACAACGCTTGCCTGTCTTAGAGGGAAGCCCTATGCCACCTGTTTGTTGGGAGCCCACTTCATTGTGCGTCATATTTGTCTGTCTCCCTCGATGTCCACCCTTGGTGGCAACCAAAACCCACTGCTGGAGGAGGCTGCTTCAGTGGCCCATCTAGTCCAGCTTCCTGTTCTCACAGTGACCAACCAAATGCCTCTTTTGGGAAGCCAGCCAGAAGCGGGACCCAAGCACAAGAGCCCTCCCCCCTCCTGAGGTTTCCAGCAACTGGTACAGCGGTACCTCGGGTTACAGACGCTTCAGGTTACAGACTCCGCTAACCCGGAAATAGTACCTCGGGTTAAGAACTTTGCTTCAGGATGAGAACAGAAATTGCACGGCAGCAGCGGGAGGCCCCATTAGCTAAAGTGGTACCTCAGGTTAAGAACAGTTTCAGGTTAAGAACGGACCTCCAGAACGAACTAAGTTCTTAACCCGAGGTACCACTGTACTCAGAAGCATCACTGCCTCCGACTGTGGGGACAGAGCATAGTTATCTTGGCTGGTAGGGACGTGGGTGGCGCTGTGGCCTAAACCACTCAGCCTCTTGGGCTTGCCGATCGGAAGGTTGGCGGTTCAAATCCCTGCAACAGGTTGAGCTCCCGTTCCTCGGTCCCTGCTCCTGCCAACCTAGCAGTTCGAAAGCACAGCAAAGTGCAAGTAGATAAATAGGTACCGCTGCGCTCTGGTTTCCGTCAGGGTGTTGCATAGCGCCAGAAGCGGTTTAGTCATGCTGGTCCCGTGACCCACCCGGAAAGCTGTCTGTGGACAAACGCCAGCTCCCTTGGCCTAAAAGCGAGATGAGTGTCACAACCCCATAGTCTCCTTTGACTGGACTTAACCGTCCAGGGGTCCTGTATATCTGAAGGAGCGTCTCCACCCGCATCGTTCAGCCCAGACGCTGAGGTCCAGCTCCAAGGGCCTTCTGGCGGTTCCCTCATTGCGAGAAGTGAGGTTACAGGGAACCAGAGGGAGGGCCTTCTCGGTAGTGGCGCCCGCCTTATGGAACACCCTCCCTTCAGATGTGAAGGGAGACATCTGAAAGCAGCCCTGTTTAGGGAAGTTTTTAAATATTTAATGCTGTATTGTTTTTAACACTCGATTGGAAGCCACCCAGAGTGGCTGGGGAAACTCAGCCAGATGGGTGGGGTATAAATAATAAATTATTATTATTATTTACCTTTACATTTTATCATGGCTGGTGGTAGCCATCAATAACCACCTCCAGCCTTTCCTGGCAGCCTGACCCTCTTCCCCAAAGCCCACCATTGGCATATTTCGCCCCTGTTGCCAGAGCCTCCTCTCCCCCCCCCCCGGCAACTGCTGCTGGGCATGGCTGCCATTTTAAACCCAGGCGTTCTGCTCTCCCTTGGGTCAGCAAACAAGGGTCTGAGGTATGGGTGCTTTTTGGGGGGTGGGAATGGCTGCTCCTTTGTCTGCCCAGGGAAACGTACATTCCTTCGGGTCTGCAACTCTGGGAGGCCTGACTTGAGCACAGATGGGACTTGGGGAAGGGGGTGTGGAGAGGGGAAAAAAACCCTTTTCCTCACCCGCCCCCGCCTTTCCAGGAGGTGACAAAGAAGTAAAAGGGCAGAGCCTGATATTTAATTTGGGTTGGGGAGGGAGGTAGGTGGGAAAACACACACGCACACCCCTCGTCCCAACTCCCCGCAAGGAGCCTTCCCTCCGAAAGGCCTCTGTTGTGTCACCAGCTCCACAAAGCGCCCGTGATAAATGAAAGGAACTGAGTCAGGGCAGAGAGGAGGGGTGGGAAGGGCCCCTTTCTCTTCTGGGTCTCTTTCCCAGCTCCTGTTTGCCTGCCTGTCTCACCCTGCTCCCATTGATCAGGCATGCAGAAACATTCCCCCTCCTGGGCGCCCATTGTCGACACCCGGTTGCCAGGCTGCGGCTGGCTTGAATAGTTCCACTAAGCCCGGCTTCTCCAAAAACCGTGGCCATCCGGTGCTCTGGGTACAGGGGGCGGGGGCGGTGTAGGGGGCAGACAGAGCCGGCCCTCCTTCCCCCTCCCTTCTTCCAGGCAGAGATGGCGTGGGACACCCCTGAGTCCAGCTGGAAGGCGGAGGAGCAGGGAGGCAGGCGAGCAATGACATCACGCCTCTCCACAATTCCTTGCTGGTCTGGGTCACACATGGGAATGTAAGAGGAGCTGACTGGATCAGGCCCATGGCCCACCTAGTCCACCATCCACTTCTCACAGTGGCCAACCCCTACTTGACTTTAGAATGTATATAAAGGTAAAGGTAAAGGTACCCCGGCCGTTAGGTCCAGTCGCGAATGACTCTGGGGTTGCGGCACTCATCTCGCTCTATAGGCCGAGGGAGCCGGCGTTTGTCCGCAGACAGCTTCCGTGTCATGTGGCCAGCATGACTAAGCCGCTTCTGGCGAGCCAGAGCAGCGCACGGAAACACCGTTTACCTTCGCGCCATAGCGGTACCTATTTATCTACTTGCACCTTGACGTGCTTTTGAACTGCTAGGTGGGCAGGAGCTGGGACCGAACAACAGGCGCTCACCCTGTCACAGGGATTTGAACCGCCAACCTTCTGATCGGCAAGCCCTAGGCTCCGTGGTTTAGACCACAACGTCACCCGTGTCCCTTTATAATGTATATAGAATCATAGAATTGTAGGGACCAATTAGAGTCATCTAGTCCAACCCCTCTACACTGCAGAAATCCTTTGCCTGACATGGGGCTCAAACCCACAACCCTGAGGTTAAGAGTCTCGTGCTCTACTGGCTGAGCCGTAGGTTATGATGTATGCCGCTGCTGAAATATAGTACAGTCTTGGCTGGTATGGCTATGACCAGGTCTTTGACCAGCTTTGCACAAACCTTATGCTTTACCCATAAAGGAGAAGAAGAGGAAGTCATCATTGTTTACTATCTGAACATTCTTTTTTTTTTAAATGAAGTTTTCTTAACACTTTTCACAATGCAATAAAAGACAAGCTAAATCTATACAAGGAATAAGAAAAAGAAAAGAAATGGAGATAGGAGAATACAATATCCTCTTTCACAAATATATCTTAACTTTTGTCCCATGCAGAAAAAGATGTGTCTTCCTAGCTCTCACCTGAGAGCATCCTTCTCTTTGCCTACCCTTTTACCTGGAGAGATCTCACCTTCCTTGCTTCTCACACAGGGGCTTTCTGAACATTCTAAATTCAATTTGCCCATCCGGAAAACCATAAGAAACGTGATGTGTCTTGTGTTTCAGTATTTGATGTATGAATGCGCCGCAAATATATGGTTGTAATTTTTACCTTTTCTTAAATCGTTGTTTATTTAATGTTCAACTGTTTCATTTTCAACTGTTGTCATACTTTGATAAAAATTATATTAACACATTTAAAAAGTTGGCTCGCTATTGCATAGTTGCATAATTTTATTTAGTTTTTTAAAGTAAAAATAGCAGTGCACCCACAATTTCCTCTAAGCGCCCCTGAATTTGTACTGCCTCAGGTAAGGGAAGTTAGGGTTGCAATCTTAACTGCAGAAAGATCTTATTGATATTTATATCCCTGCTTTCCGTCAAGAAGATCAAGGCAGCTTACATGGCTGTCCCTGCTTTATCTGTACAACAGCCCTGTGAGGTAGGCTAGACTGGGAGACCGTGAGAAGCCAAAGGTCACCCACTGAGCTTCCCCACAGACTGGGGATTTGAATCCTGGTCTCCTAGGCCTAACACTCTAACCACTAAACTCTACTGGAATGTGCAAAGGAGGAGCGGGTGGAATCCAGTAGATCACACAAGACTGAAGCCAGTTCTCCCCTCTGTTAGTTTGGTCCACTGGGGAGTGGGGTGAAAAGGCACAATTGGGAAATATACCTTTATTTGAGTCAACCACTGTGTTGCAAAACAGCAGGCAGCTGAGGAACTGAAACTGAAAAACAAGGAAGAGGTGATGATGTTCTGGTCCAGTGGAAAACAAACAAACCAGGAGAGGGCCCAGGAAGGCTCCCATTTGCTCTCCACTCTGAACTCAAAGGGTGATGAAAGTCCAGCACTCAGGTGATTAGCATAACAATCCTTACAGATCCAGCTTGGTCCTGAGCCCAGGGCTTGCTCAATCCAATTTCCACTCTCTGCTCTTTCTTTAGAAGCCTAATTCCTGCCACCGGGATGTTTTTTTTTTTAAAGAAAAACGGACCTTCTTAAAGAGACAGGCACCTTCTTGCTCCTCCCGCTTTGCTCCCAACAAACACCTGCCGCTTTCCAGAAATAATAGTTGCGTCAGGCACATCATACCTTTAAAACACATCCGACGCACATTTCAAGCACACGTCCTCCGCCAAGAAATCCCAGGGACTGTATGTAATTTTACTTGAGACAGTGGTTTAGAAGGTGAGTCACAAATCAGTGATATCATCACCATCGTCTCTAGTTTGTTAAGGGTGCTGGGAATTGTAGCGCTGTGAACTACAGTTCCCAGGACTCTTGGGGGGGGGGATTCATGTGTTTTCAATGTGTGTGGATGTTCTTTCAACGTACGGTGTGGATCTGCTTAACTATCGGATAACGTAGCCTACCCTAACCCCACAAATCTTAAATATTATAATTGTTGTGGGGTTCATTATTTAATATATCTTCCACTATGGTGGTAAATCAATACACATGACACAGCCCTTCCCCTATGCACTTCATATCCTACATAATCTCAGCATTCCTTACAGGGTAGATAACGTGGTACGGTGCCCTCTGCTTTTAGGACTCCAGTTTCCATCAGCCCCAGCAAATATGGAAAATGGTGATGGATGATGAGATATGTAGTTCAGCACAATCTGGAGGGCCCATTCATTCCCTAAGGAAGAAGGTGAGCATGACATCATCGAACTAACTCATTAAAAGAGGATTGCACCAATTCAGGGAGGAAAAGGCTACCAATGGCTACTAGCCATTATTAACAGCTGGGGTAGCTCAGTGGGTAGAGCATGGACCTCTTAATCTCAGGGTTGTGGGTTCGAGCCCCATGTTGGGCAAAAGATTCCTGCATTGCAGGGGGTTGGACTAGATGACCCTTGGGGTCCCTTCCAACTCTACAATTCTATTATTCTATATACTGTGCCTCCTTGGCTGGAAGCAGTGATGCTTCTGGCTACTGGTTGCTGGAAGTTGCAGGAGGGGAGAGTGCTGTTGCGCTCAGTCACTGCTTGTTGATTTCCCAGAAGAGGCTTCTTTTTTCTAATTTTTTAATCAAAATTAAAACAAGACATATTATCCAAAAACATATCATCCTTGTCCCCCCCCCATTTTCCCTCCCTCCCCCACCCTCCCACACAACCCCCCCACCCCCCGACTTTCCTCATTTCCAGTCTTTGGTTTCTCTGAGACTGCTGCTTTTTGCATGTTACAAAGTTGTATAGATCCTCAAACTATTTAGCTGATTATTATCAATAAAAAGTTTGTGAATCTTTATTCAAAACCTGCCAGGGAGTCCAGTTCGCTTTGTTGCGTCTTCAGATACTTTGTGAAGGGTTCCCATTCATCCTTAAAGTCACAGTTATCCTTGTCCCGTAGCTTATATGTCAGTTTTGCCAGTTCTGCATAGTCCGTCAATTTTTCTTGTCATGATTCTTTAGTTGGGGTTTCTTCAGTCTTCCATCCTTGTGCTACCAGAACTCTCGCGGCCGTTGTCGCATACATGAAGATGTTTTTCAGCTTTTTTGGCAGGTCTTTCTCTACAATCCCCAACAAAAATGCCTCGGGTTTTTTAAAAAATGGAACATTTTCTTCAATTCATTGTATATCATTTCCCAATTTTTTTTAATTACATTACAATCCCACCACATATGATAAAATGTCCCTTCCTTTTCCTTACACTTCCAACATATATTTGAACTAGTTTTGTACATTTCCCCTAACTGCACTGGTGTTGTGTACCATCTATAACCCAGAAGAGGCTTCTGATTGGCTACTGCGAGAACGGGATGCTAGACTAGATGGACCACTCAGTGGCCTGATCCAGCAGCTTCTTCTGACATTCCTAAGTCTCCTTGAGCTCCATGTGGGCCATGTTGCCCAGAAATCATGGGCTACACAGAGCCCAGCAAAACTGGGTTGGTTGGGGAGTCTTAGGGATAAGCAAGTCTTTGCTTTGGAGGGTGGGGGCAGAGAAAGTACTGTTTGCAAAGAAAGTGTTAAGTGATGGGGTATGATGTCTTCAAAGCCAACAGTTCAAGCAAGGTAAACTTTCGACTCTCCAAGTTTTGTGCCTTTCCTTTTACTTCCTGAGTTAGCAAGGCTTGTTTCTGTTTTTGTTTGCTTGTTTGCTTGTTTTGGCCTGGACTCCCAGGCCTTTTGAGTGTACTAACTGGGGTTACCAATTCCTTCTCCCGCTCCACACACAGAGAGAGTTTTTGCCTTTTAAACAGCAGCAGGAGGTGCAGAGATTTAACAGCTGAGATGCTATCTGAGATGCTAACTGGAACTTTATCTATGTTATCTATGTTCACACTCCCGTTTAACTTTGCATCCAGGGTGCTCCCAACACACACGTTGTGTGGGCAACCTTTGCTACAAATTTATTTATTTATTTATTAAATTTATATCCCGCCCTTCCTCCCGAAAGAGCCCAGGGAGGCAAATGTAACACCCTAGAACTCGCGGACATCCGCTGAAGCTGAATGTTGGAAGATTCAGGACCGATAACACAGAGGATTTATTGACACGGTGCAGAGTGAGTTAACCTATGGAACTCCCTCCCACAAGAGGCGATGGTGGCCACCAATTTGGATGGCTTTAAAAGAGGAGGAGAGGGCTGCCGATGGCTACTGGCCACAATAGCTCAGCTCTGCTATGGAGGAAGCAATGCTTCTGAACACAAGTTGCGGGAAGCCACAGCGGGGGACATTAATAGGGTGCTTGGGTGCTGCTTGCGGGTTCCCCACTGCGAGGACAGGGTGCTGGGCTAGATGGGCCGGATCCAGCCACCTTCTCTTACTTTCTTATGTTAAATGTTGTAAACAAAATTCCTATCACATAAAACAATAAAAGCACATTGAAAACACTCCCAGGAAAGATGTGGATAGATCCTTATCTTCCCTGCCTTCTCTTACAAAATGCTTCTTTTTGATGTGTTCTCTCTCTCCTGCCCCAAACCAGCTTCAATCCCAATTGAGAAAAAGAAAGACTTTGCTGTGTACCCAGCATTCATGTTCTGAGTAGCTAAAGCAGCACCAGTTACCAAGAAACCTTGGCAGCTCTCTCAGGCTGGCTCAAGGGAGGCAAAACAGCTTGATCTGAAGAAGATAGGAGGGGGGCTATTTGTTGTTTTTTTTTTTACAGCACAGATAGATAGACAAACAGGATTGCCCAGAAAAAGTCTGCAGGCAGAGCTTGTTGAGAAAGCCACGGTTTCAGGAACTGTTTCCAAAAGTTCACCACGGTGCAGTGTGTGATTCTTAATCTTCTGGGGCGAGAGTTCAAGGAGGCCCAATCTCTTTGGGGGTTTGTGTGTGTTGGTGTGTGTGTGTGTGCCTTTAAGGAATCCGGCTTGGCTGTGCCCCCTCTCCTCCCCCACCTGAGAACCAATTAAAACTCCATGAATTCAAGTGGGGGGCTTTTGTCCTTGGCAGGGGCTGGCCTGACAAAAGACTTCTCCAGGCAGGGATGAAAGCTGTTATTCAGCAAGCTGGGGGTTTGTTCCCATTCAAATCACTTCCACTCCACTCTCCTTTTCTCGCTTGCTCTCCTCTGAGTTCCCAGGCCGGGCTCCCTGCCCGAATGGACCCCCCCCCAAAAAAACCCTGCCACCATCCCCCTGTGCTGAGCTTCTCCCTCCCCATCCCAAGTGGCCATATGCAAGCTTGGGGGGTGGCCAGCAGTGGCAGGAGCCCCAGAAGCTGAGCTGGAAGCTGCCTTGCAAAACTTAAAGGCGGCTGGTTCTGGCCACACAAGGTGCCCATAAGGAGAGCAGCTGGATCAGGGCAGCACCTGGTATTCAGAAGCAGAGGCTGAGCCAAGCCAATGTAGATTTATCCTTCATGAAACTGTCCAATCTTCCATCGTTCCACCCCCATTGCTCAGCCCAGACACCGGGGTCCAGATCCGAGGGCCTTCTGGCAGTTCCCTCCCTGCGAGAAGTGAGGTTACAGGGAACCAGGCAGAGGGCCTTCTTGGTAGTGGCGCCCGCCCTGTGGAACGCGCTCCTATCTGATGTCAAGGAAATAAACAACTAGCTGATTTTCAGAAGACATCTGAAGGCAGCCCTGTTTAGGGAAGTTTTTAATGTTGGATGTTTTATGTTTTTAATGCAGGTGGTACCTCTGGATGCGAACGGGATCCGTTCCGGAGCCCCGTTCGCAACCAGAAGCGAACGCAACCCGCGTCCCCGTGTGCGCGGGTCACGATTCGCTGCTTCTGTGTATGAGCGTGATGTCATTTTGACCGTCTGCGCATGCGTGAGTGGCAAAACCCGGAAGTAACACACTCTGTTACTTCTGAGTCACTGCAGCGCGCAACCCAAAAATACTTATCCCGAAGCTACTTCAACCCGAGATATGACTGTATTCTGTTGGGAACTGCCCAGAGTGGCTGGGGAAACCCAGCCAGATGGGCAGGGTATTAACAACAACAAGAACAACAACAACAACATTTCCCCAATAACCCTTGACTATTCTGCATGACCCTCCTCCATGTGTCATGGCTTTGTTTCCAGTTGGTGCACGTTCCGTAACTTCGTGCTGAAATCCTGTAACATTTGGCAGATCCAAGCCGCACATTTAAAGCGCATCCGACACACATTTAAAGCACATGACTCCCCACCCCTGTAGAATCTGGGAACTGTAGTTCTCCCTGCACAGTGCTACAACTCCCAGCATCCCTGACTACAGCCATCCAGGTGAGTGGCCATCACTGGCTTCTATGGGAGCCAGTTACCTAGTTTAGCTATGTACAGTGTGAAGCAGTCCTTTTTACCTGTCCTGAGTCTTCCAACATTCAGCTTCCTTGGATGTCCACATGTTCCATACCGTCCAACATTTCTCCGATGAAAATAGGAACGTCCTATTCAATTATTATACTATTTATATCCCGCCCATCTGACTGGGTTGCCCCAGCCACTTTGGGCAGAATCCAACATATATCAAAACATAACAGAACATTAAACTTTTTAAAAAACTTCGCTATATGCGGCTGTCTTCAGATGGCTTAGTGGGGTCGGATAACTCCATACCCTTCAACATTTCTCTGATGAAAATAGGGATGTCTTAAGGAAAAGCAGGACATTACAGGATCAAATCAGAAACCAGGACAGCTGTAAATCTGGGGTTGTCCCTGGGAAATAGGGGCACTTGGGAGAGTTTGATTTATGAAAGAGGGAGAAAAACCTTTATCTGCTTTCCTTATGCCATGCACAATTTCACAATATTCCACCATGCTGCCTGTTGCTCTCCTTCTCTCTAAACTAAAAAGTCCCGGAGGCTGCAACCTTCCCACAGAGGGAAGTTGCAGATCTTGGGCTGATTGGCAGTGGCCATTCTCATGTGCTTCAGGAGGGCTGAGCTGACACTCTCCTGTACCTGAGGGCTCCCTGGATAAGTCCTCGGGTTTGAAGGGAACAGAAGCAAACTCTGTACTTGGGCATTTCCGCTATCCAAAGCGTAGCAGCCCCTTGTGGAACACATTGACCTTTGCCTCCTGTGTGCTTCCTTGAGGAGTGTGTGTGTGTGTGTGTGTGTGTGTGTGTGTGCTCATTGGTGTGTTATGTTTCTCATCAGTGGGACGAAATTGATGCCCCCAATCCCTTCCGTGTGGGGAAAAGGGCCTCCATCCCTACACAAATGCCAGTCCTTAAGAGGAGAGTTCCGGGTCTGACCTCAGGGAAAATTACATCTGGGACCCTGCTCCCCCAGATGACAAGGAGGCCCCCTCCCTGACGGTTCCTCGAATCTGGAACTTTGCTCCCTAGTTAGCCGACGACCATGTCAGACGAGTCTCCTTGTTTTAATTACCGTGTTGTTTTAATGGGACTGTTTTATTGCATATTTTAATTATGGATGTTTAAATGTTAACGTTTTAATGGGATTGCTTTATTGTGCGTTTTAATTATGGATGGTTGTAATTTTCATGCTTGCACAGTTGGTGTTTTTTGTTTTTTTTAATGCTTGTAAGCCGATTTTGGTAAATAAGCGGTAAATAAATAAAAAAACCAAAAGGCCCGACGGCATTCCTGGCCTCGGAGACAGAAAGACCTGGACCGAACAGGAAGGAAGGGGTTAACAGAAGAGACGGGCTGCTGGATCAGGCCCAAAGGCATTCTGTTCCCACATAGACCAAAATGCCCCTAAGAACATAGGAACCTAGATAGAATGCCTCTGGACTTGGAGGTTCTATAAGAACATAAGAAGAGTCCTTTTGGATCAGGCCAAAGGGGTCTACCGTATTTTTCGCTCTATAAGACGCACCAGACCACAAGACACACCTAGTTTTTGGAGGAGGAAAACAAGAAAAAAAATATTCTGAATCTCAGAAGCCAGAACAGCAAGAGGGATCGCTGCGCAGTGAAAGCAGCAATCCCTCTTGCTGTTCTGGCTTCTGGGATAGCTGCGCAGCCTGCATTTGCTCCAGAAGACACACACACATTTCCCCTTACTTTTTAGGAGGGAAAAAGTGAGTCTTATAGAGAAAAAAATAAGGTAATTTTATTCCAGCATCCCATTCTCAAAATGGCCAATCGGATGTCTAGAGCAGTGTTTCCCAAACGTTTTTGGGCAACGGCACACCTGTTTACTGAAAAAAAATCTCGCGGCACACCACCATTAAAGCCCCGCCCCGTGACGTCAGCGCGCAGCGTCACGCCGGGAGGGACGCACAAAAGTGAAAGTTTTTTCCCTCGGCAGCTCCTCTCAGCTGCGCTCAATCCGCCTCGGAGCGCAGGAGCGATGCCTCTCTCTGGCTCTCCCTCCGCGCAGGCTGAGGGAGGGAGGGAGGGGCGCGTGTGACCCGCCTCTGCTGGGAGACCAAACCCAGCGAGGCAGAGTCGCGCGGAGGCGCCCAGGCAGCGCTGCCGGCTGCGAGGAGGAGCACCAGGCAGCAGCAGGAGGCGCGGCCTCTCCTCGCCGCCGCCGCCCCGCCTCTCGCCGCCCGACTCGCCCGCCTCCCTCCAGGCATCTCGCGGCACACGAGGCAACGTCTCACGGCACACTCGTGTGCCGCGGAACACCGGTTGGGAAACACTGGTCTAGAGCAAGCATGCAAGCAGAACCTGAGAGCGACAGCGCTCTCTCAACTTTTGATTCCCAACAACTGGCATTCGGAGGCATGCTGCCTTCGCCTCCAAGGGTTCATCCTTTTCCCTTTGATAAACCATGTCCCCTTTCAGAACGGATTTCTAGGGGCCAATTACAGTACAAGTAAGTGGTTTACTAGTCATCAGGCTGTAGATGCTGAATCAGGGTTAATGCTACTGACATTCTGGTGCCTGAAGGTGAACGTCTAAGGCATCCTTTGCCATCCAGTAATGATTACCGGGCCAGGAGGAAAAGTTGAACTAATTGGGGCAGGGGGGGGGGGGCAGGAGTGCAATTAAAATTAGCAAGGCTGAGAGTTAAGTGCACACTTGTTTATTTTTCAGAGCTGTATTGGTTCCGGTGTGTTTATTCTTCAAAGCTATATTGGTTCTCGTGTGTTCGATGAGGGGCTCCAAACACAAAAAACACGCTGAAAAGATCCTTTGTTTCCTAAGAAAGAGTGGCAGTCACGTAATGCCTTAATTAGGAGCAAAAAGGAACGTCATAAAAAAAATGAGCAAGCTTTTGAGTTCACCAGAACTAATATCTTCTAGATTGAAGATTCCTGATAAAACTGAAAGCTTTCTTGTGATGCTGTGAAGGTTCAGTTGGTCCTCATGAAGGTATTACACATTTGTTTTTGATTCCGGTTATTTTCATGAGCTTATGAGTTCTTTTATTTTTTTAATGAACAAATAGAATTTATTTCACACCTCCTACAATATCCGGAAAACAAGTGTCACATCCATACCATACATTTAAAATTGCTTTAGCCATCCTGGAGAATTCTGGGAACTGTAGGTTTGTTGAGATTGCTGATAATTTTTGGTCTGCGAGGTCAGCACCCTTAAACTACAGTCCCCATGATTCTTTGTAGACTGCTAAAGTGGTTTAAAGATATGGGTTTGGATGTGAGCAGAGGCCCATTTTTTGTGCTGGGCAGATAGATCAATTTATTTATTTATTTATCTATCTTCATGCAGCATAGTTAGAAGTATGGAACTTGGGGGCAGAGATAGCCACTAGCCTTGATGGCTTCAAAAGGAGATTGGACGTGTGACGTGGGTGGTGCTGTGGGTTAAACTACAGAGCCTAGGACTTGCCGACCAGAAGGTTGGCGGTTCGAATCCCCGCAACGGGGTGAGCTCCCGTTGCTCGGTCCCACCTCCTGCCCACCTAGCATGTCAAAGTGCAAGTAGACAAATAGGTACCACTCCGGCAGGAAGGTAAACGTTTCCGTGCGCTGCTTAGGTTCGCCAGAAGCGGCTTAGTCCTGTACGCCGGCTCCCTCGGCCAATAAAGCGAGATGAGCGCCGCAACCCCAGAGTTGGTTATGACTGGACCTAATGGTCAGGGGTCCCTTTACCTTAAAAAAAAGGAGATTGGACGAATCAATGAACTTAGATAGCTCAGTTAGAGCATGGCGGCGATTAACGCCAAGGTTGCAGGTTCGATCCCCGTATGGGGCAGTTGCATATTCTTGCATTGCAGGGGGTTGGACTAGAGATGATTCTCAGGGTCCCTTCCAACTCTGCCATTCTGTGATTCTATTATGGTTGCTCTGCTCTGCCTCCATGGTCAGAGGCAGCAATTCTTCCGAATACCGGTCGCTGGAAACTGCAGGAGGGGAGATTGCTCTTGTGCTCAGGTTCCGCTTGCTGGTCGGCCACTGTGAGAACAGGTTGTTGGACTAGACAAGTCCCCTTTGGCCTGATCCAGCAGGCTTTTCTTATGTTCTTGTGTGTAGCAACTACTATACTGTACAAAGGAAGAAATGTACAATAATGGTACTACCCAGTGTTGCCCCAGGCCCTGCACCCCACTGGTGTGTGTTCCCCAAAAGGTTGCCCTCAAGGGGCTTGCAGCCCTTGGGTGGAATAAGGTTCTCCTGAAACAAAGTCCCTTCTCTCCTCTCAGGGTTATCTTTCCTCAGGAAGGTGTCCGTCTCAATTAGGAGATGCAGATTGACCTGTCAGGTGGTTGGTGCAAAGAAAATACCTTTGCAAAGCCACGGGGAAGCAAGGCTGTCACCCTGAGCTGCTTAGAGAGGGATTTGGGGCATGTATTTCTGTCTAAGCATCTGGATTGGGTCTTAGCCTGTTAGCTTGCTCTGTTTCTGCAGGACGGGGACTGGAAGCCGGGCTGGCTCTGCCATTAGGCAAGATGAGGCTTGCCTTAGGCGGCAATTTGTTTGAGGCTACTGTAAAAAGGCAGCCATTTATTTGGAGAATTTCTTTTTTTAAAAAACCAAAAAAGTCTTGAAGCAATTATAAATCGCTAAGACAAATAAACAAAAGCTGTCCCTGTCCTGAGGCCTACAATCTAAATAAAAAAGACATGACACAAAAGGAAAATGGAGGGAGACTTCCTAGAAACAGGAAGTAGAATGCTCTTGTACTTGGGCCCTCCTTTTGGACCTCCCACAGGCATCTAGTTGGCCGCTGGACTAGGTGAGACTCTGGCATGATCCATTAGGGATCTTCTTGTGTTCAAACACAGTGAATACTACTCTTTTGTGGAGGAAAATGGTATCCTAAAGTGGGTAGTTGACTGGTTAGAGCTTGGTGCTGATAATGTCAAGGTTGCAGGTTCAATTCCCATAGGAGTTTCTTGCTAGAGCTGTGTTCCAGACTTCTGGGCAACCTCCCAGGGGCTGCATGCCAGTAGTGGGTGGAGCCAGATGCAAAAGAGGACGGAGCAATAAATGCAAATGTTACCTTTGTACAGTAGGCTAGTTTCGTACATCACAACCCCTCTCTGTCCCTCCACTCAGGCAAACATGCACCATCAGGATTCAAGGACATATCCCAGACAGGGTAAAACACTGCAAGGTGCAAAGCAGGGCCAGTAAAGAGTGTGGCTCAGGGAAGAGTTCTGAGGGCCAGATAGAAATCTTCGGAGGGCCGCATTCAGCAACCTGGACCTTCTCATCCATGTTTTAGGATGCAAACACACCAACATGGAAGATTTGTGCATCTTTAGGGGAGTCTGGAGATAACACAGATCTGCCAAGAGGCTCGTTTTACTCTTTGTAAGGGACATGAGTCTTTCCTGCAGTGGTGCTTTGCTGTGGAATCCCCTCCCTTATGAACATAGGCATGTGCCAATGCAGGACATTCCAGCGCCTTTTGCAATTGGCTCCCTGGATTTTACTAGCTCTTCATTCCATCGGGTAACTAGGATACACACCCTGATTTACCAGTTGAATTTATTTTATTTGCTTTAAATGTATTTTAAAACTATTGTACATCACCCCAAAAGATTTTCTGTGAATACAATATAGAAATGCTTGAATACTACTTATAGTATGATGCTACTGATATCATTGACGGCACAGATGTGGACTGAACTCAAAGAAAGCATGTTTACCTGCCCACCTGGATAAGTTGTCCAGGAGGCAACTGACCAAAGGAACAATTCCAAGCAGAATAAGAAACAAGGACTCATTTTTTTTTAATCATGTATATAGCACAAGCAATGCACATGGCTCAGTAGAAACTTGTGGTTTTTTTAATAAAAAAGAGGCAGATACTTTTGCCAGAATCCTCATGCACACCAATTTAATTACCTACTTCCACACTGAGCTACACACAGGTGATTGGAGGGTCCTATAAACTGCACCATTTCAGACTGCAAGGTGGGAGGGCTGAAAGCTCCAAGCACTCCATTGTTAGCTGGGCAAGTGATTATGGGAGTACGGGAAAGTTCTTCCTTTTTTCTGATGGTATAGATTCCCAGGTGGGGAACTTATATTTATTGCATTTATATCCAACCTTTTCCTCCAAGGAGTTCAAGGTGGTGTGCATGGAGCTCCCCCTCCTCACTTAATCCTCACAACCACCCTGTGAGGAGTCAGTGACTGGCCCCCAAGGTCACACCCAATGAGCTTCATAGAGGAGCAGCGATTCAGATCCTGGTCTCCCAGGTTCTAGTTTCACACCACGCTGACATCTCTTACTTGGCCTGAAGCCGCACAACCTTGAGCCCTGCATGTAAATCAGGCATGTGGGGATCTGTGGCCCCCTGAAGATGTTGCAGGACTACAACTCCATCAGCTGGACCAATGGCCAGGGATGATGGGAGCTGTGTTTCCAACAAAAGGTGCAGGGGCAAAACTTCTCTGCACCTGGTGTATAAATCCCAGCAATGGGGGCGGGCTGAGACCCCCAAATGCTGTGGGACCCAAACTCTCAGCAGGCCCAGTCGAGGTGGCCATCCTGTGGGGTTCTGAAGGTTGTGGAGTTGGGAGCCCAGCGCCATGTGGAGATCACCCACCCAGAGGTGACTTGTGCCCTGGACCGAGATGGTTAAAAGTGGCAAAAGAAACTCCCCCACTTTTCCCCTCTCAAGGTCCGGCCCGCTTGATCCAACCAGGTTCCGGACAGGACCACTTTCCGGGGAGGGGGGGATGCACTGCCCACTCATTCGCGGCTCCCCAAACCAAAATGGCACCTTCTCCCTCTATCACCCCCCCCCAAGGCACCACGTTCCCGTCCTTCCCGAGGCCCTCGCGCGAGAGAAGCTCCATCCCGCGCGCCTCTATGAGGCGGGCCGAGCGAGCGAAAAGGCCGCGCCTGAGGGGGCAACTTGGGCGCTGAGGGTCGCCAGGGCGCTGAGGCGGCCAGTAAGCTAGCCTAGCGGGCGAACCCCGCAGCTGCCCCACGAGCGAGCGAGCCGGCCGGCCACCCTCCTCCTCCTCCTCTTCCCTCAAGCGCGCCGGTCCCCCGCCATGTCACATGCTGTTTATTGTTGCCGGCTAGATGGGCTTTAACCCTTTCCTGCGTGGGCTCCCCCGCTCCTGCCGCCAAGCTGGGCTCCAGCGGCGGGGCGAGCGAGGCATGAGGCGCCAGGTGGGCCCAGGCAGCGGAGGGAGGAGGGCGGCCCCGTCCTCCGCCCGGCGCCCTTGACCATGGACGCCGCCGCCGCCTCCTCCGTGGCCGCCTTCAGCAGGTAGAGCAGGACAAAAGCCCCGCCGGCATCCCCCGGCCTCCGGACCCGCCTGAGAGGCCAAGGTGGACCTGGCGCCGGCCCCCCGCCCGCCTTTGTTCCCCGGCGAGGCCTTCTCCCTCGCCGGCCCCGGGCGCCCTGAGCGCACAGCCGTGTTGCGCGCCGCCTTTGCCGCCGCCCTGAGCGCGCTGCCCGGCGGCGGGCCGGCTTTTATGCTCACGCCGGCTGCCGCGGGTGGGAGGAGCCGGGCAGGTTGTCCCCAGCGCTGCTGCTGCTGCTGCCGTTGCCCGGCCTCCTCCTCCTCCTTCCCTATCATCATCTCCACCTCCTCCTCCCCGCCCGGCTGAGAGGGGTCGGGGGAGGGGGCAGCATGGCCTGGCCGTCCGGCCCCTTTTCCAACGCTCAGCTGCCCCGGGAGTGTGGCGCTGCGCCTCGCAGGGAGAAGAGGTCCGAATGGAGACAGAAGCCAGCCAGCCCGGCCTCGCCTCCCCGGACTCCCCCCACGACCCCTGGTACTCGGCCCGGCCCACCCTCGCCTCCGACGCTGCCTCCTCCTCCTGCTCCGACGCCGACGCTCTCGGCCGGCCGGCAGCCTCCCCGCCATGCCCGATTGCTGGCGGCGGCGGCGGCCGGGGCAGGCTCTCTCCTCTGCCTGGCTGCGGGGAGCCGCCAACATGGCCGATTCCCCCGCGCGCTCGCCTCCTCCATCCACGCCTCCGCCGAGCCGGGCAGCCCACTTGCGCCCGCTGCATCCCCGGGGCGCCCTGGCGCCGCTGCCGCCGCCCCGATCCGCCATCCCGAGCGCTCTGGAGGCGGCGCACACACGCCCCCCCTTTCTCCCCAACGCCACGCTCGCCGCCCGCCATGGACGGAGGAGTTCCGGGGGTCCCCCAGGCTGCCTCCCGTCCTCTCCCCCTGCGCCCGCGCCGCCCTTGATCGGGGGGCTTTCCCTCCTCTCCGAATACGAAACGCTTAACTTTTATGGCCGTCTTGTTGCTCTCGCGTGCTGATTTAAAACCCCGTGTCTCTCTCTCTCTTTTTGTGTTTTCTTCCCTCTCTCGTTAGCAAAATGTTCATCGGGGGATTGAGCTGGCAAACCACGCAAGGTGAGAGCAAGGCGGCGGTAGCGGCCCGGCATGGGGAGTATTGGGGCGGATGGGGGGGTAGGGAGAGAGTTACTGGTCCGGGGGCCGGGGGTCTTCTGGGTTCGGTTCTGGCCGAGCCGCACCTGCAACCCAAACTTTCCCAACTCCTCTGACGCCTTTTCTCCTGCCCCTCCCCAAATCTTCTCTGCGATGTACAGAACTTAGATGCGCCTTTTCATGGCGGGGGTGGGGGGAGCGGGCTTCTCCCATGTGGGTCTTTGTGAATAGCTTTGGGTAAGGGGCGCTGTTCGGACTCGTTTGCAAGGGTCCCCCCCCACATTCCCTCTCTCCCTCTCTGTTGGGGGGGGAGCTTCCCCTCGAGCATGCCCCTCTTTCTCTTCTCTCTCCACCTCCAAGTGTTGTAGGATCTACCCCACTCTTTGCCAGCAGAGGTCGAATAGCCCCCTCCCTCTTTTCTGTAAGCTGTGGGGAGGAAAGAGGCATCACCCGGGGACACCCCCCCACAGTGCCGCCACCTGCCTAGGGGACCCATTTGTGTCCTTCTCTTGTGCTTTGCAGAAGGCTTGCGGGAGTATTTTAGCCAGTTTGGCGAGGTGAAAGAGTGCCTGGTCATGAGGGACCCGCTGACAAAGCGATCCAGGTGAGATGCCCCCCTCGCTCCCCCCCACCCGCGATCCCTCCAGTACCAGATCCATTCTTTCTAACCAACTTCCTTTCCGTCTCTTTTTCTCTCCTTCCCACCTCCTCTCCCTGGTCCAGAGGATTCGGGTTTGTCACTTTCATGGACCAAGCTGGTGTAGACAAGGTACTGGCCCAATCTAGACACGAACTGGACTCCAAGACGGTGAGTCTCCTTCTCCCATCTCCAGAGCGCTGTGTGTGTGTGTGTGTGTGTGTGTGTGCAATAGCCAGCGACCTATCAACTATTGACTAGAGCTATATTGATCCTGTCTGGCTATTGGGTTTTGAAGCAGGCAGTGAAACCAATGACTTCTCTAGTCTGCGCAAGGACCTGATGTGTTTCTTGGCTTAGGGGTTGTGTTTTTCAAAACTTTTTAACTCAGCAAAGTTCTCTTTGCAGAACAGTTCTAGGGAGGTAATGAATTGAAAAGTATTGTACTGGGGCAGGCTGAATGCCTGTGTGATGCTGGTTGGATATTTTGGAGGAAAGTCTAGTGCTTCAGTGGTGGGGTGAGGGCAGACCCTAGGCCTTTTGTCTGGCTTGGCCCATGGGGTGCTGCTGGAGCTTTTGCTGAACCTAAGATATACTGAAGGATGCTTGATTTCTCCCTGAAGATTAGGCCTATTATTTTGGTTCTTCATTAGGCATCAGAAAGTGACTGGGTTTTTTTGTTTTTGTTTTTTTTGGGAGGGGGTATTTTATTTTGATTTTGGATTTTCCACCTTGGCCTAACCCTTTCAAGCTGGATCTTCTTCCTCCAATATTTGGGACCTGAGTGGTTGACTGGCAGATCCCCTTCTCGCTTGCAAAATAAAAATAAAATTAAGCTCTTTTGGTCCAAGGTTGTGTGGAATGCCAGCTATGATGTCTCAGGGCTCCCTCCCCATTAATTCTGGGTATTGGAAGATGTCAGTGTCTCTGTTAAAGAGGGAGAGTCACTCTGCATATGGTCAGAGACACAGTTTTCAAAACATTCCATGGATGTGGCCCTGGGGCTCATGTTCTGGGTCTCAAATGGAGACATGGCTTTACAACACAATGTTCTTTGCAGTAGTGAAGGCTTTTTTATTATAAGAAACCAGTAATTTTCCAAAATAACATATGCAGCAATAAATACATCTAAACAGCATAGCTATATATAGCGATGCATGATAATTTCAAATCCCAGGTGCAGGTGAGGAGAAGGATTTCTAGAGTATATATCTCTTTTGCGTTTCTCTAACATTTAGGTCACCTTGGGGACTATTTTTAAAAGTAGCATCTCCTAACTCCTGTTACAAATCAGAATGAACCTTTCATGTGCATCTGTGTCTGTCTGGGCTGGGACTTGCCTCTCACCATCTTCCTGATTTAACGTAAGAAATAAAGTCATTCCAAAGTTGTTGAGAATTAGTCTGTTGCCTTCGTGTTTCTGAGCAGCTTAAGGAGGCATGTTAGTTTCTCCGTGATTGCCAGGTCCCAAAGTTCAGTGGTGAACTTTGATAAGTATTTGTTTTAAAGCGGGGGTCTTTTTGATGACCAACAGGTGTTTGGGGGACTTCTCTCTCTCTCCCTTGTGAAATTGGGGGTCTTGTACACTTAATTTACCTAAATGTTTAAAAGTTATCTCTTTTGTGTCCCTTTGCCGTTGTGGTTGGGAGAGGTACCACCAGAAAACTGAGGCGGGAAGAGTATGTTTGGGGAATCTGCAACCTTTCACCTGGGAGTCACCCTACCCCCTTGGCAAATGCCCCTCCTCCTAGGAACTACATAAATGACTTTCTGACATATTTCACCAATCGCCACCCTCCCCTCAAGCCTATTTGCATGTTCAGCAAGCAAGAAGACTTGCCCTGGGGTGTGTGCAGAGGAAAGTAGCAGGTCTGGAAGCAAAGAACTAGGGAGGAAGGCGGGGAGGGGGGTGGGCTATAGAAGTGATCAACAGCCAGCGCAGCTGTTCCATTCCTATTCCCAACATATGGTGGCTCTTTGGTTGTCTAATAACAGAGAGCTGAGTCCGGATCCAACTAGTGTTTTAGTCCAAGTAGATTTGGGGCCCTGAGGTGGACAATCCAGATGAAAATACCCAAATCAAATCCCCTCCCGACTTTCCAAATTTGGATTTTCAGATTGGGTTTTCTACCTCTAGGCCTTAAAATGACTGGACCCCAAATAGTTGGAACCCCCCCTCCAATTTTGGGGGCCTAAATAGGGACTTAAAATGCTTGCTCAGCTAAAGGTCTTTGTTCAAGTTGGTTAATAATAACAATAATAATAATTTTATTGCTATTTATATCCTACCCATCTGGCTGGTTTCCCCAGCCACTCTGGGCAGCTTCTAGCACATATAAAAACATAATAAAATGGCAAGCATTGAAAACTTCCTGATACGGGGCTGCCTTCAGATTACTTCTAAAAGTTGCGTAGTTCTTTATCTTTGATTTGAACCGTTGTCACCCAGAACTGGGTTGAGTGCTCTTTTGAACAGTTTGTGAGACCTGTAGTGCATCTTAGTATAGCATCATAGAAATGTAGAGTTGAAAGGGGAACCCTAGCATCATCTAGTCCAACCCTCTGCATTGCATGTGTCTTTTGCTCAATGTCGGGCTTGAACCCACAACTGTTAGTTTTTCACTCTTAGTTTTTCAGGGCGGGGGGTGGTGGTGTTTGTGAATGTGGATACACATTTTGGTGTTGGATTGCAGTGACTGGGAGTCTTTTCTTGAGGATACTTTTAAGTCATTTTTCCTGTGGTTGAAATCTGAGATATGGGGCTCAAGGTTAGAACTCTGCCTAGAGGAAACAACGTCCCCCCCCCCTTGCAGGGCATGACTTTTAAAGGAACAATTCTGCTCAAAGCCCACAGAAACAAAGGGGAACCTATTCAGTCCCCCTTCATTTTGGGGCGAGGGGCTTACGAAAGAGAACTTTGCCAGCGGCTAATGTCACAGTGCGTGCCGTTTTAATCCAATTTCTGGTAGAGTTCAGTATCCAAGGTGAACAGAAGGCATTCCAAAGGGAGACCTTTCCTTGAGGCTGCCTGGGGGAGTTGCAGGAAAGTTGATCACTGCCCTCCTTTCTTCTGGGGATCGTTCCCTTTACCGTGTCCAGGAATCTCCTCTCTCTCCCGAATGCATGTGCCCTGTGTTCCTTAAAAGTGTAATGAAAGTTTATCCTGAAAGTTCGGCACAAGTTTTCATTATTTTTTCTTTCTTTTTAACCCGTTAAAAAGACTTGATACAATGAAGCAGCTCACGCAAGTTGTGCTGTGCTAAATGGGTTAGTCTTTCAAAAGTCTCTGTTAGTTTGGGAAGAGGATATGATGGTCTACTACTTGGAAGTAATCCTCACCTAAATCACTGAGGTTGCTGTAGGATTGGGTTGTAATAAAGCTAGTCCTATTGGGGTATGTATGCAGAGTAGGGTATTTCGGGGGGGGCAGGCCATCTCCCCTCCCTCTTAAACCAGCCTCCAACTGGGTGCCCTCCAGCTGTTCGGAACTACAACTCCCATCAGCCTTAGCTGACTGGTTGGGGCTGATGGGATTTGTATTCCAAAACAGCTGGAGGGCACTCGGTTGAGGAAAAGCCTGCCTCTGAACTTTGCTACGGTGCCTAATCAGCTAAGCCCATCCTGGATCTCTGTGGGAGCAGCAAGGTCACCCCACCCCTGAAAGAAAGGAGTGAGTGATGAATGAATATCCATGGCGGCTGGCCTAATCCTTGGGAACAGTTTCCTGGGGATACAAAGTGAGATGAAAGCCGTGGTCGCTGATCCCTATTCTTTTCTCTGCCTCCTCCGAACAGTGTGCTCTGTCTCTCTCTCTCCCTCTTGTCTCTTACAACCTTGCTGTGGGGCCTCCCCTTCGAGGTGGAGCGGTTGGGGGGAGGGGTTAAGTGAGCCGAGGGAGAGAACAGAAGGGGTCTCATGCTGTACGGATTGGTGGGGTGGTGGTGGGGGGGGTGGTTGGCCGGCTATTGAAATCTCCTGATGCGTCTGCTTTGCTGGGTTGAGGGGGAGGAGGGCGGGAATTGTGGGGAGCAATTTCAGTAGAGGATAGCCCTCTTTTTTAAAAAATACCCACCCTCTTTTGTTTGGAGCTCAAACCCTTCTGAGCTATCTATCCTCTTTCTCTGCCCTTCCACCCCACCTGGGTCAGTCAGTGTTTCAGGTCCTGAGATGGAAAATCTAAATGGCATCACACACACACACACACACACACACACACACACACACACACAAACACAACATCTTCTGGGACATTCTCCTTCTCACACCCCATTGGAATGAATGGGAGTTGCAGGAGAGCACAGACTCCTGCCCCCATAAAATCTTTCCTAACGAGGCATGTGCAGAATAACTTCACAGTATTTATTTAGTTATTTCATTTATATCCCACCTTTTTCTCCAAAGAGCTAAGGTGTTGTACATGGCTCTTTCCCCTCATTTAATTCCCACGGCAACCCTGTGAGGTAGGATGGGCTGAGAGAATGTGATTGCCCCAAGGTCACCCAGCGAGCTTCATAGCTGAGTGGGGATTTAAACCCTTGTCTCCCAGGTCCTAGTCCAGTACTCTTAACTGCTACATCACATGGGCTGTCCCATACTTTAATGGTGCCCTGAAACTGCCACCTTGCCTTGTTTTATTGCAAGTAGAGCTCTGTTCCTTCCTTCCTCTTTTTTTAAAAAAACAAACAAACACTTTTTCGGATATTAGACGAACATAAGAGCAATCAAACTCTCTCCTCCTTTTTTAAGTAAAAAAAGTCTGTTTGGAAACATTGTTCAAAACATGTGCACAGTCTTAGGCTGGTGCAAGTTTCCAATACTATTTATTTGTTAAGTGTATACAGTGGTACCTCAGGTTACAGATGCTTCAGGTTACAGACGCTTCAGGTTACAGACTCCACTAACCCAGAAATAGTACCTCGGGTTAAGAACTTTGCTTCAGGATGAGAACAGAAATCATGCTCGGGCAGTGTGGCGGCTGCAGGAGGCCCCATTAGCTAAAGTGGTGCTTCAGGTTAAGAACAGTTTCAGGTTAAGAACAGACCTCCAGAACGAATTAAGTTCTTAACCCGAGGTACCACTGTATTGTGTTATCTAACCCATCCTAATCCTGGAATTTAGGAAACATTGGAGTAGGGATGTAGCTCAGCAGTGGAGCATTTGTTTTGCACACAGAAGGTCCCAGATTCAACCCTCAACACCTCCAGGTAGAGCTGGGAGAGAACCCTGCCAGCCAGTGTAGACAGAACTGAGGTACATGGACCCCAAATGGTCTGACTTGGTATAAGGCCACTTCCTGTATTCCTAAAACATATCAAGGGCATCAGGTTGGCAAAGGCTGGTCTTCTGTGACTTGATAGTGGCTTTCTAGGGACTCAGCCAAAGCTATTTCCATTTACCCCCATCTGATCCATTTTAAACTGGAAGTGCCCTGGGGTTAAAGCTGAGACCTCCAGGATGCAAAGCCTGGATTTTTCTACCAAGTTCTGAACCCTCTTTGGGAAACCCTGGTCCAGACCTAAACGTCTGAGTTCACTGACCGCTTTCATGAGCTTATTAAGCTGTCCTTGCCCCAGTGTGAGAAACTCAGATATAGAAGCTAATTGGCAAATGGCATCTTAAACCTAGGTTGTGGTAGCCACAGTGGAATGTCTAGTCACCTTTTTTGCAGTGGCATTTATTATTATTATTATTTATTTCATTTCTATAACGCTTTGTATTTTAAAGTAAAAAATTTTACAGCCGTTTACGACACATTAAAACATCAACTCATGCTTCAAGGAAAATATTTCAGATCCTTCTCTAAGTGACATTTGGCTTTCCCCATATTTATTTACCTACTTAATTTATATAGCTGCCCCATAGCAGAAGTACTCTAGGGAGCTAGTGTGGTGTAGTCATGAAGCTCACAGCGTGATCTTGGTCCAGTCATCACATCTTAACCTACCTCACAGGGCCATTGTTTAATTGAGGGGGGGGGTGAACCTTCTAGTCCTTGGAGAAAAAGGTGGGATATAAAGGCAATAAATAAGCTATTCTGATTACCTATGAAAGCTGGAGGGGTCAACGAGCTGGAGATGTCAGTTACCAACCTGGCACCCAGAGATCGCCATGTGATCACATTTGGACCCGTGCCAGTCGCAAAATGCACCAGGCGCTTGGCTAGATTCAAACACTGCTTATCCCCCAACCCATATTATTAGAAATGGAAGTGAAATAACGTCAAGAAATAGCAATACAGATTTTTTTAGCAGCATGGTCTGACGGTAGTGTTGTCTTGTGTAATTATCTTATTAATCACAGAGGTTTCTCGTTGGCAAGGGAGTGCACTCTGTACATGCACATGCCCTTGATTTCTGAGGCTCATAGTTCCTGATTAATTTTTTTGCACTATACCCTGTGAACTTCTTTTTCACCACTAGACCCTTGCTGACCCTCTTTTGACCCCCAGGTCTTTAATCGCCCACTGCACAGCCCCATTGACCACTTTGGAGACCCTAGTCTGGGAGATGTCTCCTGAGGTCCACATACACTTCCCATGTGATTTGATTACTCTCCAGTTGACTGGCTGGCAGCTTCCCATGTACAAATGGGATCCTGTTGAAAGGCAGAATTGAACTCAAGTAGGCAAAGTAGGCGTTCCTCTCTGGTGATGAATCTGTTCCGGCTCATAATAACGTAAGAAGAGGCTGCTGGATCAGGCCATTGGCCCATCTGGTCCAGTATCCTGTTCTCACAGTGGCCAACCAGGTGCCTATGGGAAACCTGCAAGCAGGATTCAAGCACAAGGGCCGTCTCCCCTCCAGCAGTTTCCAGCAACGGGTATTCTGAAGCATTGATGCCTCTGACTGTGAAGGCAGATTAGAGCCATCATGGCTAGTAGCTGTTGACAGCTTTATCCATTTGTCCAATCCTCATAAAGCCATCTAGGTTGGTGGCCACCACTGCCTCCTGTGGGAGGGAGTTCCATAGTTCCACTATGCATGAGGAAGTCCTTTGTTTTTCCCCCTTATCCTGAGTCTTCCAACATCCAGCTTCATTGGTCGTCCATAAGTTCTAAGGTTATGAGAGAGGGAGAAAAACCTTTTCTTTGTGCCATGTATCTTATTATAAACTTAAATCATGTCACCTCTTTCTCTCTCTTTCTCTAAACTAAAAAGTCCCAAACCCTGCAACCTTTCCTCAATGGTGTGTGTTTGTGTGTGTGTGTGTCACTCTATCCCCTTGATCGTTTTTTGTTGTCCCTTTCTGAACTTTGTCCAACTCTATAATCTCATTTTGGAGTTGAGGGAGCCGCAACTGTACACAGTATTCCAAATGCGGTTTCACCATTCAGCAAGCCCATTCAATTTTCAGTGTGGCTGTGAAGTGATGAATGAGCCTGTGTGAACCAGCCCTGATGGCTGCTGGCCTCTGCATTTCCCCCTGCTCCCTAGGAGCCTGGCGTGATTTTGAGGTGGGAGAAACTTAAGTGCAGTGTTTCCTCAATGGCCTTTATTTGTAAGCAACGTAGAAACACGCTGAGGTCTGTTTACGCGAATGCTAAGTCTTAATAGGTACCTTTGCTAGGCTGGAAGATAACCATTGCTGAGGGGGCAGGAGGAAAGTGGGGCATTTTGGATTCAGGGTGAAGCAATTTGCAGCATAGCTGGCACCGCAGGTCTTGCCGACGTGTCTTCTGTGGCTCTGCTTGGCTACGGCATCGCTTTGGCAATAGATAACTTCAGAGGATGATTCCAGCAAGTTAAATGTGGTTACATGGGCTTTAACGGTAATTACACAGTGTTTGGAGCGGTAGTAGGATTGCGAGGAAGCGGATTGTGCCCTTGGCTCCCCCCTGTAAGGTCACTAGTCCTCATGATTAGAAGTGAGATCAAGGGGTATTGGTTCAATAAAGTGCCTTTTTAAAAACCGTGCATACATATAGTGTTCTGGGGGTATTGAGAGTGCTTCACTCAGAAGCCCTTACAATAGTCTTGTGAGGTTGGAGAGTCTTATCCCCCACCCCAAGAGAAAAGCCAGACCAAAAATGCGTACTGTGGGGTGTTTTGCAGGGAGGATTGGTCAGAGGACGAAGAGTCCTTATTTTTATTTTATTTTTAATTATTACATTTGTATCCCATCTTTTTCTCCAAGGAGGTCAAGGTGGCATACACTGTTCTCCCCCATCTCATTTGAGTCCCCACAACAACCCTGTGAGGTAGGTTAGGCTGAAAGGCTGTGTCTGGCCCAAGGTCACCCAGTGAGCTTCACATGGCTGCGTGTGGATTTGAACCCTGGTCTCCCAGGTCCTAGACGGCACTCTTAACCACTGCACCAGGCTGAAGGACGCTTGGGCGTGATGTCATTCCTCTCTGATGCCACCTAGTGGTGGAGGCATGACTCGCACCAGTGGCTTCCTGGCTCACATCTCCACTTCTTATGCACAGTTTTGGGTGCCCCGTTAGAAGGGGAGAGGGCAGAAGTGCCTTCCTCCTGCCCTGTGGGTCTCTGCTGAGTGTCCACCTGATTGGGTTGAGCTGCTTCAATGCACTTATTTCAGGAACTGTGGGCAGCCAGCCTCTGCTTTCAGTTCCCAGCTAAAGCAATGCACTGGCTGGCCTGTCATAGGAGGTTTATGGGGTTGGTTGTAAGGCCGCCTGAGATAATGTGTCCAAAAGAACTCCAGGCATGCTGGAACGCTGCTGCATAAATATTAACAGCAATTATGATGATGATTAGGGTTGCTCTTAGCTGGGAGGTGAATAACTTCTCCCTCGGCCCTGGTTTGCATGGAGGTATTTTTTGGAGAAAGGAAGGATAGGGAGGGAAGTTTGGCCAGCCTTGCAAATAAGTAATGAAAGTTGCTAGCCTGCAAAAAAATAGTAACCAGACAGAGAGCTGAATTTCTGTGCTGGGCGTGTGGAGGAGGGGCTCCACTCCCGCCGTCCTGAACCTCACTGCTTTCTATGCTGGCCTGCCCACACATCTGCACAGGACACCATGCATTCACCTGCATGCAATTCCTTGTTGCCTGTGGCTACCAGCTTGGTGCTTAACCTGATATAACCTTTATGTTTTAAATCTGGCCTTCACTTTTCATAATCTGTTTGCAACTAAATGCCCAACTTAAATTTCTAGACTTTGCTGCAATCGGATCAGGTGAACCTGAGAAAGAGCTGAGCCAGTAGTAGCCAATATGGTTCATCTCCAGATGTTGCTGGCTCTAAACCTCCCATTATTCCTGACCTTTGGCCATCCTGACTGGGACTTGCGGGAGTAACTGTAGTCCAACAATGTCTGGAAGTGTTGGCTCTCACCACGGGATGAAGACTGGGAACTCTCAGCACTGTTTCTGCCAAAGGCTTTAATGCAAAAGTCAGGTTCAACAGGTACACCAGATACATCAGAGGCATGGGGCTTCCAAAGGCTGTCTGCACAGCAGCGTTTGAAATTCACCAGACTCCAGGCACATTTTGCAGCTGGCTCTTGGCCACTTGCAACCAAGTGGAGATGCCCAGGCGCCAGGATGTCACCCGATGTCTCCACCATCTGGTGGTGCATGCCTGGGGATCCTTGGATCTTGCCTGTTTTCATATGCCAGCAACATATCCTGTAGAATTCTATCCGTTACATTTTATCTGCACAATCAGAATGAATTTCAGGAACTAAAAAGTCATCTTGAAAAGTACGACTTTTGAGCCATCTGGCCCCAAAATTGCAACTAGGCATTCTGTTTTGGCGACTGTAACCTGGTTTAAGGGGCCATTTGATGCCTAGCTTATATAGCTGAGTTTCTAAGACAGTGGTACCTCGGGTTACATACGCTTCAGGTTACAGACGCTTCAGATTACAGACTCCGCTAACCCAGAAATAGTACCTCGGGTTAAGAACTTTGCTTCAGGATGAGAACAGAAATCGTGCAGCGGTGGCGTGGCAGCAGCAGCAGCGGGAGGCCCCATTAGCTAAAGTGGTGCTTCAGGTTAAGAACAGTTTCAGGTTAAGAACGGACCTCCAGAACGAATTAAGTTCTTAGCCTGAGGTACCACTGTACTGTATGCACAGCAAACATCCCAAGTCCCGGGTCTGGGCAAACAAACGGGCACTCCTTTGAGTAGGTCAGCTTTGGGAGGCATCTTCTCACTGGTGCTGACTCCAGCATATCCTTGGGGATGGGAGCGAAGTCAGGACTGGCTTTGCATTGGTCTTTAGGTTGCCTCTCCAGGCGGGAGGGGCTGTTCAATGACAAGAGGCAGCACCAGGTATGGCTCCATTGCAGGTCGTTTTGGGCTTGGGATATCTAGCGTCTTGGAGGAAGAAGGTTCTTCTGTCAGTCGGCTTGGGCCCAAACTCCCTCTCTCAGCTCACTGGGCTCCTCAGGGTCAGGCACCGACTGGGGTCCCTATCTATTCCCCCCCCCCAAGTTTGCTAGGAGCCTCACAGTGAGTCATCCAGCTCCAGCTCCCCAGTCTCTCCCCATTCGTCTTCTGCATCTGGCTGCCCTCTCCAAGGCATCTTTTGCAGCGGACTCATGACAGGAGGGAACTGTGCCGGCAGTCCTTGAGCCAGACAGATTCATGGAGGGCAAGTTCTGTGAACAGTTGTTAGCAGTGTCAGCTAATTAGATTCCATGTGTTTCATGACATACTTGTTTCATAAAAGTTATATACTGCTTGATTGTTGAAAAACAGAACAAATATTATGTGGCACCTGTAAACTGTACCAGTTCCGAAGATTAAAGCCAATTGACCAGGCGTAGGGGGGGGGGTAAGGTGATCTTGCAGCTGTGTGTAAAACCTTTAGCCTCCCAGATGTTTCTTGGGACTACACCTTAACAGGAGATGCACCAACTGGAAAGAAAACAGAAGCTTTTGCAGACACAAACAGTGTCAAATGTGGGATTGTGTATAAATTTTCCCGTGCCATTGTGAGCGCCAGTGTGGTTAAGAGTGTTGGACTAGGAATTGGAAGAGACC
Source organism: Podarcis liolepis (assembly GCF_965112155.1). Lineage (NCBI taxonomy): Eukaryota > Metazoa > Chordata > Lepidosauria > Squamata > Lacertidae > Podarcis > Podarcis liolepis. The sequence continues at coordinate 27,221,804 of NC_139566.1, read as the reverse complement.
AGGGTTCAAATCCCCACGCAGCCATGAAGCTCACTGGGTGTGACCTTGGGGGCCAGTCACCCACTCCCAGCCTGCGCCCGCCTAACAGGGTTGTTGTGAGGATAACTATGTACACCACCTTGAGCTCCTTGGAGAGAAAGGTAGGATGCAAGTGTGGTAAATAACCTAATAAATCATGAGCAGGTGTCATCAGGAGTGTCCAGTGAAAAGGATGTCTGGATAGGCCCAAGGGCGTTTGAATTTACTTTTTTATTTTATTGTGTTTACGCCCCACTTTTTTTCCCCATGGAGCACAGGCTAGTATACATCGTCCTCCCGCTCCTCATTTAATTCCCACAACGACCCTGTGGGGTAGGCTAGGCTGAGAGGCAGCGACTACCCCCTCTGCAAGGTCACACATAGTGAACTTCATGCCCTAGTAGTGATGAATATTGTAGCTGAATATTGGTGCTTTTAAGTTGAACCCAGGATCAAATAAGGTAACCAGTGCAGGTGATACATGAGCCCTGTAAGATAATATGATAAATGATCAGGCGCGAAAGAGTTGAGTAACGCTTTGCCAGGCTGAAGCAGGCTGCCCAACCTGACAGCCGTTTCCTGTACAGTTTTTACAAAAAAAATGCTGTTTGCTTCTCGGGAGCATCAAACACAACCTTCCTCTTTTCTCTCTTGGGGTTCTTTATATTCCTTGCTTCTGTTTTTACGTGTTCTGACTCCAAGCGCACCCTGTATTGTTCCCACTTCTTAAATAACTTGCTCACTTCTAGTTACACCTTCTCTAGCCCCCTTTTTTTTAAAAAAAAGGGAAATAAAAACCCTTCCAGCCTCAGTTTTCCTCCAACACTTGCTAGCCAGACTGTCTAGCTGCATAATTTGAATAACAGCCTGCCTCACCCAGCTTATAGCAAGCAGGCTCTCTTTTCTGCCTAGTGAATTGTGCTGGGAAAAGGAAGGCCTGGGTTAACTTTTGTTGAAATAGGGGAGTATCTTCTTGGCAGGAGCTGAATGTCTCTGGCTGGGAACTGAACAAGACAGGGGACAATTGTTTGTGCTTGGTATCTTCCATCAGCCTCCTGCTGTCCCGCGAGGCCTTGGAAACTCACTGTGGGCTTTCGCTAACGCCACAATGCAAAGGGATTGAGTGTGTTTTTGTTTGTTATGTGTTTTAGAAACTTGTCTCCTACCTATTCTCCCTCCCTGCCAACCCTCCCTGAACAAGGATGTGCTTGTGTGATTATAAGCGTTCAGGGATGATCGGGAGCAGAGGTGGCCCTGGTGAAACACAGAAATGATTGAAAAGCATTGGAGCATCTTCTGTACAAGGAGAGGTGGTGCAGCAGCCTTTTGCCAACCTGGCACCCGCCAGGTGTTTTGGGCTACAACTTCCATCACCCTCAGCAGCATATGGCTTGTAGGCTGGGGTTGATGGGAACTGTAATGCAAAACACTTCGAGGGCAGCAAGTGTGGAGTTCTTTAGTTTAGGGGCAGGGAAATGATAATTTTGGGGTGGGGAAAAGGTGTCTAAACTCAGTGGTGTGGCGAGTGGAAGGCGACTCTGTTTCTCTTCTCAGAGTAGCTGGCCACTTGTGAAAACTTATTGAGGAAAGGGGCACAGAGCAACCTACTTCTTCCCCTCCGCACACAATTGACTGATGGGGTCTCCTTGCCAAGCTATGTGTTTTTGGCGGTACGCCTGGATGCTGGTTTTAAACAAAGGATTAGGCAAATCCATGGAGGATAGGCGTAATTTAACGGCTCCTGGCCACAGTAGCTAAATGGACCAATCCCCTGTCAACAGGAGCACTGCAGCTCTGATGGACCTGATGATAGGGATGAAGAAGCAGGGCAAGGCTGCTTCCCTACCTGTGAACATCCAGAGGCAGCTATTTGCGTACAAAACCTACAAAATTTAAAATAGGAAGTAGGACGTTAGAGCAATATGCATAGAGGAAAGAAACATAGAAAGCTGCCTATTGCAGCTCGTCCATGTGGCTCAATATGACGCTGACTAGCAAAGGCTCTCTAGTGTTTCAGACGGGGACTGTTTCCAGCCTCACCTGGAGATGCTGCCAGAGATCTCATCTGAGACCTTCTGCTGGTAAAACAGATGCTCTACTGCTAACTTATGGTCTTGCCCTGAAAATAAAGGTTCTAGAATAAAGCTGCTTCATTCCAAGTCAGACCACTGGTCCTCTTAACTCAGCATGGTCTACCTTGATCGGCGGTGATTCTCCCTGGTTTCAGGTGATGCTGGTGATGCTGTTGGGGGTTGATCCTGGGACCTTCTGCATGCAAAGTAGGTGCTGGACCACTGAGCCATGGTGCTTCCCCAAAGACCTGCTGAAATAAAACTATTTCAGACTGGTGCCTGAAACTTAGCAGGGCTTGTGGCTGCCTGGTTTCTGATGGGATTGAGTGCCATGGAGTTGGGCCCTCTATGCTGCAGACACGACTCCTTGATGGCATGAGGCATGCTTCTGGATCATGGGGGAACCACAATCAGTGCTCCTGCAGGTGTTCTCAGCTTGTGACACAATAAGGGTGAGGCAGATCTTAAGGTGTATCCTTAAGGCAGAGGTTTTCAAACTTTTTGAGTCCACGGCTCCCTTTACCAACTTCATTCTTTCTGCAGCATCAGTGTGGGGCTCAGGAGCTCAGTTATGTCACCCCTTGCCTGCAGAGCTGGCAGCCTCTCACCCTTTTTCAAACACCCTTGCTTGTGGAGTGTTCTCTCTTCCTCCTCTCTTCTCCCTTCTCCTTGGGAGTCCTCTGGGCAGCCGCTGCTGCTGCCCCTGGTCTCTGAGCTGCCCCACCCCACCCCAAAGAGGTACCTCCTCACGCTGCCCCACAGGGGCCTGGGACTTGTCTGTCCATTCCCAGCGCAAGGGCTAGAGGACTGGCTGGCTGGGATCCCTCACCCACTTGCTTGCTTACTGAGGCTGCCTCAGCTCCTGGCAACCAGCACCACCTGACCAGCCCCAGAGGCACCATTTGCCTGGGGAGCTTGTAGCCAGGGCTGTTGCACAAACAGCCACACAAGACTTTGGGAGGCAAAGACACAAGAGGAACATCAGAGGAGGGAGGGAAGGAAAGAGGAACAGAGGCTCCCCTGACCATCATTCAAGGCACTCCAAGGTGCCACGGCACACTGGTTGAAAACCCCTGCCTTAAGGTGTATCCAAAGCTGCTCAGGGGGTTTGTACACTAGTACAAGAACCTGGAGTATGGGTGAGAAGCCACTGCAGATTTAACTCTGACTAGTTGGGCACTGTTGGTAGCAGGTACTTTCAGCATCGCATCTGTTGCTGTGCCTTTGTTGGCATATGGCCCTTGGAAGGTTGCCAGCTGGGGAATGCGGCCCTCTGGCTGAAGATGTTTACACATCTCTGCCTTTACATGCCAAGTCTGGGTGATATCCAGAGTTAGTCATACTCAGACCTGTTGAAATTTATGGCCACAGCAACATCAGTAATTGGTGTAAAAGGTGCCTTTTAAAAAAGGTAAAGGGACCCCTGTCCGTTAGGTCCAGTCGCAGATGACTCTGGAGTTGTGGCGCTCATCTCGCTTTACTGGCCGAGGGAGCCGGCATACAGCTTCCAGGTCATGTGGCCAGCATTACTAAGCCGCTTCTGGCGAACCAGAGTAGCGCACAGAAATGCCGAACAAGATTGCAATAAGATGGGCAGGTGTGTGAACAGATACGAGTGATACCCACTGTTGTGACTGCTCTTCTATTCCCTGGTTCGAGGCTGTGATTTTCCTGGGCAAAAGAATTCTGCCTTGGTCAGACCCCACATGGAGTCTTGGGTACCACAGTTTAAGATACGGAAAGCTGGAACACGTGCAGAGGAGGGTGACAAAGACGAGCAAGTGTTTGGAAACCAAGCCTTATGAGGAATGGTTGAAGGAACCGGGTATGTTTAGCCTGGAGAAGGCAATGGGGTGATATAATAGCCATCTTCAAATATCTCAAGGGCTGTCACATGGAAAATGGAGCAAGATTGTTTTCTGCTGCTCCAGAGGGTAGGACCCGAACTAATACGTAGATTCAAATGACAAAGATTCCAATTAAACATTAGGAAGAACTTTCTGATGGCTAGAGCTGTTTCACAGTGCAAAGGATACCCTTGGAAGGTAGTGGACTCTCCTTTGTTGGAGGTTTTTAAACAGGCTGGGTGGCCATCTGTCAGGGATTCTTTAGCTGCGACTCCTGCTTTGCAGGGGGTTGGACTAGAATGACCCTTGCAATCCCTTCCAGTACTACAGTTCTGCAAAAAGTGCACGCGCAAAAGTCCAACCGGGAGTAGCAATGGTTGCAGCAAACTGTGTGGTCTTTGCCGATTGAGAGTTCACTTGCATATGTGGGTACCTGCCCCGTGGGTAAGGTACACACTGTCTGCCTGTCATGGCAGGGAGGAAGAGTCTTGGAGCAAGTCACAACACACTCATATGGCAAAGGTGCTTTTTGGGGGGTGTGATCATGGAGACTGTGGTACAAAGTGGGAGTGCTGCCAGACTTTGCAGTGAGGCTGCCCCCTTCCCTTACTAAACAGTGGGGCCGGGTGCTCTGTTCTGGCATCCCCAGCTTTAAGACTGGAGTTGCTGATGAGTGTCTTACGCCTGGAGTCACCCAGCAAGCGTTGTAGGGAGAGAAGCATTTGCAACGTGCTCAATTCCTGGTCTGGAGCCAGGTGGCTTGGTGCTAAGTGTTCTCTTTCCTCTGGTGTCCATCACCAGAGTTCCTCCTTGTGTGCTCTGTGTGTGGCATGAGGGAGAGAGTGAGAGCATACAGGACATCACTCTCTGTGGGCTTTTTATATATTGGTGCTATGAATTCTGTATTGCAATTGGGTCTTGAATTGCACCATAGCCTATTGTGCATTCGGAGGTGTGCGCAGGGTCATCCCTGGGTCAGGGTCCTTACATCATTGTGGGGGTGGCTATTCTTATCCCCTCTCCTGAAGCCAGGGGGAAATACATGTCTTACGTTCAGGGGTGTATCTAGGGGTTGGTTAGGTTGGACCTGCCAATGGCTCAGGCGCAGAGGTTTGTGAAAAAAGTATGCCTCACCACTGGCTCAAGAGTGCCTAGGAGCCTACCTGTGTGCTCCCTGGGCTGCTCCTCGGCTGTTCTGGGTAGCTGGGAAGGGACACAGTCTCCTCTGGGTGCCTTGGTAGAGGAATCTGGTCACAAGTGATGGGGGGGGCAGGGCTGATACAGCTCCTTGCCAAGGGTGCAAGGGAGCCTCGGTAAGCCTCTACTTGTGTCATGTCCTGGTGTCTTGTAAAGATACCCTATGATAATGTTGAGGGTATAGTGTAGCAGCCTTCATCAACCTGGTGCCCTCCAGATGTTTTGGACTACATGCTAGCTGGGTCTGATGAGAGTTCTAGTCCAAAACATCTGGAGGGTGCCAGGTTGGTGTAGCATCAGCTACAGCATAAATTTGATGTCCCATCGTATCCATGACTCCACACTATTTTAGGCACCCCACAGGTGGATCTTTGGTAGAATGTCTGCACCTGTGGAATGTCCTGCTGGCATACCTGGGCAGTCCCACTGGTGCATCTGTCATGGTGGCAGCAGGCCTGGTATTCCATCAGTGTAGCACCCACCAGATCTTACTGCCCTTCATCCAGCATCTGCTAGTGTGGCGTATCAAGTGTTTTTCCCCTCCCCTAATCAATAGCCCTGTTCAAATACTTATGGTTCTTTGAAAAGTTTTTTTGAAGAATACGATACTTTTATATGGTGGATAAATTAATGCAGCATACTTTCTGAGTTTGATTGTTTGTATTAAACATAAGCCCAGTGAATAAGCCAAAATGCAACAGTTTCTGATTCTGGCAAGTTTTTTATTCAAAATTTTCCAGGAAACCCCACAATGCTAGGGAAGGTAGTATTTCTGATGCACAGCTTCTTCTTCCTGATATAGAATTACTCTGTAAATCAGTTAAAACACTATTGCAGCATCAGCACCATTGATTTCTGTAGCACTTCCTCACAGACAAGGATGCATAGCAGCCTTCACCAGATGTTTGATGCCGTCCAGATGTTTTGGACTCCCAGCAGCCCCAGCAGCAAGCATGGGCAGTGGCTAAGGATGATGGGAATTGCAGTCCAGCAACACCTGGAGGGCACCACTTTGACTACCGTAAACTACCAGTGAGAGTGAACTTAGAAAATCCAGCTCCTATCTGTGCCCCCTGATGCAAATCAGAACAAAATTTGGGAGGGGAAGCATGGCAAGCCTTTGCAGCAATTTGGAATGGCTCTGAAGGGCCTGAATTCTGCACCATAAGTGAAAGAAAAGGAGCCAGGAAAATAAATGAGGGGGAGTGGGAAGCAGGACATCTATAGCCAGGCAGTCCTCCCTCCCTTTAATCCTTTGGAGTTTGCCGAACTGGTGGTCCGAAGGGAGTGAAGGAACCCACAGGATGGTTCCAGCTTTGCACTGAGCTGAACCTGTTGTTTGCAAGCACCAGCCTCTGTTTGTTTGTTTGTTTAAACCATTTTTATCCTGCTCTTTAGCCAAAAAGGCTCCCAGAGTGGCTCACATACAATCAATTAAAAACAGGACAGTTCTTGCCCGCCGGCTTACAATCTACAAGGCACAACACCCGAAGGGAAAGGGACACAGAGGGAAGAGAGGAAAAAATAAGCAAACTCGGGCACCAATTCTTAAACAGCAGTTATTATCATGATGAGTGGACATAGAAACAGTTCCGCGATTGGAAGGAAGTGATGCTGAACTTAGTGTGGACAACCGATTCAAAAGTACCCCTAAGCTGCGTCTGCTACTCCTTCAGAGGGAGTTTAACCCCATCAAGAGCAGGCAAGCTCCCATCCTTCTGGAACAACAGTCTGAGTTAGGGTTGTCTTCTCTTCTAGTTTTTATCAGTCAAGTGGGGCGAGGGTCCAGAGTGCAAGTGGTTGCCTTGACTGATTACAAGCACCATGTCCACATCCTTGAGCCCTGCTAACTGAAACTCATCCAGCATAACAGGACTAGACAGTGCTCTAGACTCCTCAAGATTCATTTGCTGTAACAGTGGAGTCATGATCCTTGGAGGATGCAAACGAATTTATCTTCAAAATGCTTTGCAAACAAAGTCACAGTGAGCTACCATTGGTTCTGCCACCTTCTTTGAGCCAGAATGTCAAAGGCCCCACACTACCTGCAAAAGCTCTGCTGGACAGCACAATGAGAATTCAAAGGAGACAGCAACGTATGCCTTCTTTTCTGGCTTGATGAGCTTTCACCAGTGTTGGCTTACCTCCGACTGAAGTTTTCCTCCATTTGCATTCAAGTCATCTCCCAGCTTTGTTTCCTCGCCCTAAGCTCTGGAATATACTAGGGAACCAAACAGGCTCCATGAAGTGGGAGAGGGCCATTGGCCCAAGCCACTTGGATCTTCCAGAGATTGGCCAGAGCACCAATCACAACTCCCAGAAATCCCCTAGAGCCATCTGGAAATCCATTGGATCCATCAACCTCAAAGGATGGAGCATCCTAATAAAGTCCCTGACCCGATACTGAAAGCCTAAATCTCAGCAGGAAGTGATCTGACCATGACAAGTGACTGGTGTCAATATCCCCTACTTTCAGATCACCCTCTTCCTGCCCAGTTGAGAAAACAAGGTCCAGAGTGTGGCCTGCCATGTGTGTTGGGCTGGTGACAGGTTGGCACAGCCCCATGGTCATCATGGCAGCCATGAATTCCTGAACCACCCCAGAGCCAGTCGCTTTGGCATGGATGCTGATGTGCCCCCCAAACCAGCAGTCTGGGAGTCTGCAACACCCCCTCTAAGACCAGTTCTGTCAGTTCAGGCAGGGTGACTGATGGACAGCGAGGCAGGTTGTAAACTAGCAAAGTTACAGTACAGAAGGACATGTTCTATGCCTCCTGGTTCTTACAGAGGTCCTATTCTTAAGGAAAGAGGGATGCCCTGTATACCTGCCCCAAAGTATTTGGGATAGAAGAATGTTAAATCTGACAAGAATAAAGACTTTGCAACATCAACAACATGCAGATTCCTAAGGTCTGCAGCTAAATGGAAAGGGTCATCAGAAGAGATGCCCAAGGAGTGAGGTGAGCAGGTTGTCCCTGAACAAGACCTTTATTGTCTAAGCCTCTTTTTAAAGCACCCAAATCAGTGCCCATCACTTCCTCTCTTGTGGGAGTGAATTCCATAGCTGAACTATGTGCTGTGTCATTCTCCAACGAAGGACTATGGTGCTGTAAGCAAGAATAAGAACATCAGAAGATCCTGCTGGATTGGGCCAATCCCCCTTCTAGTCTAGCATCCTGTTCCCATAATGACCAACCAGATGCCTGCAAGAAGGACCCAGGCACAAGAGCCCTCTTGCCTCCTGTTGTTTTCCTGCCACCAGTATCCAGAAGCATTAATACCTCCAAAACCTTTCAGAATCTTCAGTTTAGTTCGGCTATCCTGTAATAGTCAAAATTGACCCTCGGGGGTTGATGGGATTGTGCAGGGGGTGGATAAAGACCTAAGGCTCAACAAGGGCCTATGAGGTATCATTTGGAAAATTTTAATTAGGAATTAAGAGCTTCTGAAGTAAGGGATGTGGGCACTGTCAGAGTGACATTGTTAGTATTTCTGCTTGCTTTACTTCCCTATTTTTTTTACTTTTTATGATTTCTAGTACGATAGTGATCTGTGATTTATAAATATTGACGTAAACATTGATATTTCTTGTTTTATTTTGTTTACATCCCTAAGAATCTGGGCTGGAGTTGATGGTAACTTTGTAAGCTCATCAAAGAGTCAATGAAATCAGGGGTCTGGGAAACCCCAATTTAGTTGAAGGACCTATCTTCTTGCCTGGGTATCTGTGGGATGTTAGCTGCAATTTTCGAACCGGTGGGAGGCTGTATGTGTATTTTTATCATTGAAATTTTAGCGCTGTGGTCTTTCTCTGTTGCCTGCTCTTAATTCTCCAGAATTGATGATGTTGTTACTCCCCCCTGAGATTATGTGATGAACGGAGTGCTAAAAATATACTTAATAAATAGATTCCCCTGGGATCTTTGGGTGGCGGAGGAAGCTACATGTTGGAAGATACAGGGCAGATAAAAGAAAGGGCTTCTTCATGTAGCGCATAGTGAAACTATGGAACTCACTTCCACAGGAGCCAGCAATTGCCACCAACTTGAATGTCTTTAAAAGAGGATAAGAGCAATTCATGGGTCATTGATGTCTACTAGCCAAGATGGCTATGCTCTGCCTCCACGGTCAGAGGCAATAATGCTTCTGAATGCCAGTAGTTGGAAACCACAGGAAGAGAGAATATTCTTGTCCTTGAATCCTGCTTGCAGGTTTCCCTTTGGAGCATCTGGTTGGCCATTGTGAGAACAGGCCATTGTGAGAACAGGCTGTTGGCTTGATCCATCAGGCTTTACTTACGTGGAGTCATAGAGGCTTAACTGTTTCGAAACAGATTTGGATTTCTAGCGTAGATGTGCCTTTGCTCAAGCCGTCAAGATAGCCTTCGTCTTGTGGAACAGGGATGGCGAAACTGTGGCCCGCCAGCTGTTTCTGGACTATTGCTCCCAGCATCCCTGACCACTAATTGTGCTGGTCAGAGTTAATGGGAGGAGGAGTCCCACAGCGCGTGGAGAGCCAAACATTTCCCATCCTTGTAAATGAGCAGTCTTCCCTAGCCTGATGCCTTCCAGCTGTATTACAGGTCTGGACATGCTTGTTGTGCGGATGATGGGACCATAGGTTGAGCCTAGTGGATCAGGATCAGGCCAATGGCCCATCTAGTTCCTCTTCTCACAGTGACCACCCAGGTGCCCCACAGTGAACCCAGAAAGCAACTGTGGTTTCCAGCAACTGGCATTTATAAATTTTCACCAAGTCAAATTTTAAAGAATAAAACAAGGATGAAGTGATTGACAGCAATGTTTTTCTTCCTCACGCCTTCTCTACACGCAGCTGGGGGTGTGGAGTTTTATAAGTTGTGTGTCTTCGTTTTTTTCCCAAAAATATTTTTTATTAAAGATTTTCTTAGTTTACGAAAGTACATGCATTGTCTCTTTTTTCAGGTTGTGTTTCTTTGTTTCTCAATTTGTTTCTTTTACATGGTTTTGTATGTATTGTGGTATTTTATGAATTATGCCTTGCAGTTATTCTATTGATCAATTATTTTTCATAATTGTTCTGTTTAATGATCATTTGCTGATGTTTCCAGAGTTAATTTTACTCTGTGCTGTTACATGCTAATAGATGATTGAATATTACTTTATTTGATATAAGTCGTTCCATTTTAAAGTTATGCTTTATTATGACTTTTTGTATTTAATCAGATTATTATAAGCTGTGTGTTCTTTGTTGTATATTTTTGTTGCTGTCAACCAGCTTGTGTATAGCAATATAGAAAGGCAGTACAGTCATGCCTCGGGTTGAAGTAGCTTCAGGATGAGTATTTTGGGGTTGCGCTCCGTGGCGACCCGGAAGTAACGGAGCGCCTTACTTCTGGGTTTCGCCGCTCGCACATGCGCAGACGCTCAAAATGAGGTCATGCGCGGAAGCGGCGAATCGCGGCCAGCGCACACGCAGATGCGGGTTGCGTTCGCTTCAGGATGCAAACGGGGCTCCAGAATGGATCCCGTTCGCATCCAGAGGTGCCACTGTATGCAAATTAAAAGTGAAAAAATGAAATCAAATGTAAAAACTGAACAGGAAAATGGGTACCATCTCCAGGAATTGCTCAGCTGCTAGCCCCAATAATATGAATGGGAACCTTGCAAAATCCTGTTTTTGGCTAGCTCCTCCTCCTAATAATAATAATAATAATAATAATAATAATAATAATAATATTAATATATTATTTATACCCTGCCCATCTGGCTGAGTTTCCCCAGCCACTCTGGGTGGCTCCCAATCAGTGTTAAAAACAGTACAGCGTTACATATTAAAAACTTCCCTGAACAGGGCTGCCTTAAGATGTCTTCTGAATGTCAGGTAATTATTTATCTCTTTGACATCTGATGGGAGGGCGTTCCCTTAATTTCACTGTAGCTTGTGCACAAGGAGTGTGGCATCCCAAAAATGCTCTTTACATTGACATGTTTCTTGTTGCTTTGTTCTATTCTCCCGTAAGGTCTTCTAGCACGCTAGAAAGCTTCTATTGTGCCGAGAGTTGTTGTCTCCACATGTGTGTGTGCTGTTATTTCTTAAAGGAAAGTTTTGTGTAGTAGTTTTTTTTTACCTGCCTCTCCTTGTCTTTCAGATTGACCCAAAGGTTGCATTTCCCCGCAGAGCACAGCCCAAGGTAGGTACTTGTTTACAACTTTTGAGAGTGACCTCCCCCCAACCAATCATACAGATGCTTTGGGGTCATCAAACTTTGGAACCGCTTCCTTGGCCACCAGGCAGATGCTGGGTGCTGGAGCTCTTCCTCTTGGGTTGATGTACAGATGAGCCCTGGACTTTTCCAGCTCCTTGCAGCTGAAACCTCAATGTTTTTAGAGCATGCTGGTTATTGGGTTTATGCCTGTTGTTTCAACCACCAGTGGTCTTCCCTGATGATGGAACAGAGATGGAAACTGCACAAGAAGCACCTTTCAAAGCGGGACTCCTCACCTGGGGCTACCTTGCAGTGTTCCCTTCTGTCAAATGTGCCTTTCTTTTGAGTGTCCACACTTCATTTTTCTAAACCTCCCCGTGGCTCCAGTTTGTGTTGGTCTTGCTTCTTTTTGGGATTAAGATGTCCACTTGCATGCACTAGAAGCTTGGCTGCCCTCTTCTTAAGTAAGACCTTTGTCCTTGGCTCCTGATGGAAGGAAACAGTTTTATAAGTGACCCGAAGAGAAGCTTAGAGGCAACTGCTTGAACTGTGACCCGCTGCAAGCTTGAATGGTCTATATTTTACTTTTTACTAGAAACCAAAGGTTTAACCCTGGGGTCGACAACCTAAGGCCCATGAGCCACAAGCGGCCCACGGGGGTCGTTTAACCAGCCCCCGAGCCGCCCCTGAACCAAGCCGCCTGCTTGGCGAGTCCCCGCATGCTGCGCTAAACCAGCGCAGTCCAGGGACTCGCTTCCGCAGCGCTGAAAATCGCGTCTGTGCATGCGCAGACGCCGGAAATCATGGGTTCACGTGCATGAGCATGCATGATCTGGCCCACAGAGGGATCTCCACTGGAGTGAACCAGCCCAGGCGAGGTAAACCTTGCTGACCCCTGGTTTAACCATTTGGGTGCAAAACGGTGGCTTCAGCAGGGGTGTGGGGTGTAAGACCCCACACAGCAACCTGTGATTCATATACTGGGCTGACCTGAATGAGTTCAGGAACCTGTGGCCCTCCAGAGAGCGAGCCTCATTTAGCAATACATTGGCTTGCATGGTGGTTTGCGAAAGTTCAAAGGGACAAGTCCTTGCTCCAGGGGACTAATCATCTAAAATTTGACATTGGGGGAGGGGAGGGAGAACTGAGGCAGGAGCGAAACGAGGAAAGAATATGCAGTTAGCTTGAGTTTTATTTTGTTGGGTTCTCGCTACTCTTTCCCTTGCTACAGACGCTTTACCTGCTGACATCCCCTCTTCTACGCGAATCTCAAAAGACCCAATTTTCATGCTGCTCTTAACTGCTTTTAATCAAAATGTTAAAATATTGCATTTAAAGCTTGTGAGCTGCCCAGAGAACATACGCCGTTGGGTGGCCACAGAAGTGTAGGAAGTAAAATAAAGGCACCTTTTCTGCCCTTTGTCCTTGGGCTTGATGCGCAAATGAGGAGGGTTGGGTGGATGGGGGAACCCAAGGAGAGGGAACGTGATGTGTGCCAGCCAGCGAAGCAGGGATCAGGGCAGTGAGTGCTCAGGTATCCCAAGTAACCAGCACCACGAGCACATGGTTGGAATTGGGTTAATTCCATTAAGCAGTTTTGGTGACAGAAGGCGCTTTGCTGTTTGGGCGAGCTGTTCTCTAAGGCTTGGAATTGCTGCGGATTAGCTCTGTGCACTCCTTGGGGTAATTAGGAGCATGTGTTTCTTGCAGAGCGGGGATACAGCCATCCCAGGGGTGGGGTGGGGAGGGCAGCAGTGTGAAGAGAGAGCCTATTTGAAAAGAGCATCCCGGGCCCTTTCTAAGATCAGGGAGTTCTGCAGGGCTGAAGGGACCAGGAAGACGTACAGAGAAGTCTCTTTCCACAAATGCACTTGCCCTTTCTGAGCGTCTCAGAGTGAATGTTCTGCCAGCCATGCTTGGGGTTTGTGTGTGTCTGCCTGTCTCTCTTGCGGTGACTTACCATCACTCCAGCATCAGATGCAGGGCCTTGTTGTGAGTCTCAGGTGGAAGGGAGAAAACACACACACACAGCGCTACAGTCCAACAGTTCTCCTATGCAAGTCCTGCTGAAGTGAATGGAATGAGCTGTTCAAAAGCACCCTGTTTAAAAGCTGTTGAAAACAGGATTTAATGGCAAAGAAAGCAAAGCGGCGGGGGAATAAGTAGTTTGCAAGCAGACATTTCATGCAGGGGGTGTCACAGTGAAAATTCTGGATGAAGTGAAGCTGAATTCTGCAAATTGTATAAGTTATGCAGATTAAGTTTCTAGGCTGCATAGCTCCCTGCAATGCAGAAATCTCAACTAAAGCTAAGTTATTCTGCATAATTTAATTATTGGGAGGGGCAAAGAGCTAAGCAGAGGTCACCAAAGCACCACCTGTAACTGCTGTAAAGGTTGTTCATCACATCTAGCACTTATAATTGCACAAGGCAGCAAACCACCAGAACCTTAAGGACTGGAACTTGGCTTCTTGATTTTTTTTAAGGGAAAAAGAATATTTGTTGGTGTTCTTTCTCAGGAAGCAGGATTCTTAATATGCATGGGATAGTGGCTCATGGAAATGTCTTCCTTTAAACTTGCACATAAATCACGGGATGGTGATAGACAGCATATTTTCTTTAGCTGGCAAAGTGAAATGAAGTTTTTGTAGTTTTGAAGGAGCGGCCCTTTTTGCTGTCCTACTGCCTTCTTGTCCTTCTGTCTTCTAGATGGTGACACGGACCAAGAAGATATTTGTGGGCGGCCTCTCTGTGAACACCACCGTGGAGGATGTGAAACAGTATTTTGAACAATTTGGGAAGGTAAGTGCTTTGGGTCCAGTTAAGCAGCCAACTGCATCCCTCCCCTGGGTATATCTAAACTGCAGCCATAACCTGGTTAGCAATCTGGGAAATGTAGTTCAGTCAGTGGAGGCAGGGAGGTGTTCGAAAGCAGAATTTTCAGTACTCTCACCAAACTTGCAAATCCCAGGATACTTTGCAGGGAAGCTGTGATTGTATAAAACCAATATTACACCTTTTGGGGTTTGCTGAAGGAAAGGATTAGGAAATGCAATGTTTTCCTTGCTAAGACATCCACAGATAGCTTGGTGTTCTGTCAGCTGACCTGGGAAAAAGCTGCCTGGCCTGTTCTTCTGCCTTTAAGACCAGTCTAAAGTGCAGAAATCAGCAGGTGATCAGTGGTACCACTTCCTGCTAATCACCAGAGCTGCTAAAGGCAGAGCTACAAGGACTGCTTGTAAAGTTGGCGATTCCAGCTTCACAGGAGGTTTATTTTAAAGGTGTTTTGCCTTTGGGTACCTCACAAATTCACAGAACGTGAAGTAACTCAACAAGTCAATGCTCCCTCTCCAACCCAGATTCTCCTGAGATGAGGAGATGAGGCTGAGGACTAGTGGCATGGCCAGTTCATAGTTCTAGGTGATTTGTATTTTCATTAGAGCCCTAAACCATGTGATCTTCAACTAAGTTTGAAGTTCTGACCCTAAGAGGTATTCACTCCTAAGCCTTATAGTTGACTGAACCTTTTCCACACTCTTCAAATAGTCTCTCTCTCTCTCTCTCTCTCTCTCTCTCTCTCTCTCTCTCCTTCCCCAAACATTAAGACATTTTGGTGCCTGAGATGGAAAGTGGCCCTCCCTGTTACTTGATGATGGTAATAAATTTAGCTTGTTGGTTACTGGACACATAAGGATTCTCCAGACAACTCAGAAAATGTTAAAAGCATAAAGCATGACATGAAATCAGAAAAAGAACAATGCGTTCACAAAAAGCCGTACAGTAATCCAGCTGAACAGCACCAGAATCATTCCATCAATAGGGAGCAAAGTCATGATAATCCTCCCAGTGCCTCAAGTTGTAAGTTTTTAACCTGGCGCTGAAAGGCTGTTAATTAAGAGACCCCAGTGCAGGGCTCAATCATCCAAGAAGCTCTTCCGTGAACTTGCACAGATCCCCCAGTGAATTAAGTTCCAGGGATCAGACCTGTTAGCCTCCCACACTGCCACCACAGTCTGATACCTGTGGTGGTCATCTTCCCTTTCTGGGCGTCTCCTGCCCTCTTATCTTTCAGAGACCTGTGATGCCACCTTATCCAGATTTCAGTTTCATCTAAGTTGCTCCCCAACTCTTGGTACCTTTAAAAAAAAAAAGTTCTTAGTCTTCAGCAACTAGCCCAATTGCCTGCTTTCAGTTGTTGGGAGATGAATCTGAGCCAGAACATTGATGAACTTTTTTTGTTAATGCATAGCCATCCTATTTTACTTTTTTATTTTATAAACATATAAATAACTTCCAGAGCGTGGCTCAGCCTTATCCCCCAACCTGGTACCCTCCAGATACTTTGGATTTGACAATTCCCATCAACCGTCAGCGTTATGTGCCATGCTGGCTGATGATCTGAAGGGCACCCAGTTGGGGAAGACTGGCATAAAAACAATATAGTCATCAAAATACAGGCGTACCTCGGAAGTCGAATGCCTTGTGAGTTGAACATTTTGGCTCCTGAACGCTGCAAACCAGTGAAGCGAGTGTTCCAGTTTGTGAACGTTCTTTGGAAGCTGAACATCCGACGTGGGTTCTACGGTTCCGATTGGCTGCAGGAAGCTTCTGCAGCCAATTGGAAGCCGCGCCTTGGTTTCTGAACATTTTGGAAGTTGAACAGATTCCGTTCGACTTCCGAGGTATGACTAATAAGAAGTGGTGGAAAGAATAAAACAGCAGGTCAAAAATACAGTGCCGAAACAAAAAATGGTTGGAAAAGTAGAAAGGTCTTTGTCTGGTATGCTGTGAGTGAGCCTCCCTCGAGAGATAGTTGCCCAGGCAGGGTGTCATAGGAACACAAGAGGAACATAGGAAGCTATTTTATACTGAGTCAGACCATTGGTCCAGCTAGCTCAGTATTGTCTGCACTGACTGGCAGCAGCTTTCCAGGGTTTCAGGCAGGGGGTCTCTCCCAACTGTACCTGGAGATGCTGGGGATTGAACCCGGGACCTTCTGTGTACAAGGCAGATGCTCTGTCACAGAGCTCTGGCCCACCATTAGTCACGCTTCTCTATTCAGAGAGTGGGTTGGGTCCAGTAATGGGCCTCCGAAAACGACCTGAGTCCACCAGCAGGTTGTCCTTGTGGCACAAGTCCCAAGTGGCGTGTAGTGCTTTAAAGGCGATCTGCCAACACTCTGAACTCTGCTCGAAACCAGATGGTGAGCTCTGTCAACACTGGCATGGTGATGTGGTCCTAACAGCTGGTCCCAGTTAGCAGCCCAAAGCGGATGTGTTTTCAGGTACTCTCTTCTGTACAGTCTTCAAGGGCAGCCCCACAAACATTTGGCATATCTGTTTGCCTGTCATGGTCTCTTAATAGCTTGTCCCAGTGTGAAAGATTATGGGGGGGGGGGCACTTTAAAAGGGCTCAGATGGGCTAATTCTAGCAAGTAACCATGTGCCTTTCTATAGCCACCAGGGTCTTTTGGGGGTGGGGGATAGACCCAAGCTTGTGAATGCTTGCTAACTGCTGCCTGGTGATTCTTAGCTGAATGCAGGAGAGCTAAGTGGGAACCTTCTAAGGGTTTTAAGGAAAAATCATATAATTGTGCAGTTGGAAGGGACCCAGTGCAGGAATCACACAACCGATGGCAATCTTGTGAGGTTTGTGAAATCCCCACCATTGTCTGTCCAACCCCACTCACAGGCTATGGGGTAGTGTGCCTCCTTGGAAGTGAATACCGTTCAATCTGTGGAACTTCCTTCTGAGCAAGTTTTTTTAAAAGTTCTTCAGGATTTAATGTGAAATGCATATATTTTTTTAAAAGAAAGATTCCAGCAGAGATTAGATACCACTGTCTGTTCTCTTTCTCAGGACCCCCATTTTTTAATTTTAAACTTTTACTGGTTTGTTTACTTACCATGGTGTGATGCATTTGGATAACTATTCAGTCCCGTTGACCCAAATGGCATAGGGTAGCCTTAGAAATAGTCAGAAACATTGGGGTCAAGGTATTATGGGAACTCTTTCTGAGAGTAGGAGGCCATGGGAGGAAGGTTTGGTTAATGGAGTTACTACCTACTTTTGATGAAAAGAAAGCTGGTAAACTGGAGGAGGATGGGAATCGCAAGTGAGGAGAGTTGCTGCTGCATTCATGTCCTACTTGGGGGCTCCCCTTTGCGGCATCTGGTTGGCCACTGCGAGAACAGGATACTGAACTAACTGGGCCATTGTCCTGATCCAGCTTCAGGGCTCTTTCTAACGTTCTTAACTGGGGTTGATGCCTTAACTTTCAGGGAGGGAGAGGCACATGGTGAGAGAGACCGCCTTGTTCCCCACAGGCCCTCTTGGGTGCTGAGATCAGCAGAGGGGGTCCTCTTAGTAGTTCCTCTGCCCTCAGATTCTTGGGGGGATGGTGGTGGCTTGGGCCAGGGCCTTCTTGTGGTGGCCCCTAAGCTGTGGAACTCCCTTCCCACAGAGGTGCATCTAGCACGTTCTGGGGAATGCTGAACCTCTTCATCCTGGCTTTTGACACTTTGAGGTGCATGTTTTTAAGACCCACCTTACGTTTATGATCGTAAGCTGTTCGAAATTGTTTTTGAATATTGTGTTTCAATGCTGTAACCTGCCCTGGGGCCGCAGGGTGTGAAGGGCAGGAATTAATAATACTCAAATTGGCATGATCCAGGAGGAGTGGAACCACACCTTTGCCCGGGAGCTTGCTGTTTGCCCAACTGCTGCTCCATTTCAAGTAGCTGTAATCACAGAAAAGTAGAGTTGGAAGGGGAACCCAAAGGTGCAGGAATTACAGCGTAGTTGTCTGTGCAGGAGACGAATCTTCCCGAATGTGGGTTTGAGAGAGAGCCCACAGCCCTTTTGCTTTCCTTCCTTTGCCCCTGCTACACATCCTGCTGAACTCCTTACAAAATTACTTCCTGGGGCAGGCGGCTCCGGCGTTTGGATGGCATTTGATACTTGGCAGCTGCTGTCGGCCTTCCCTCCTGGCCAGGAGAGCCAGCCAGCCGCTGTTGCACATGACTCTGCGCCCTGTGTGGATCCTAAGCTCTCTTCTATGACGTTGCTTCCACAGAGCCCTCCCTTATGTGGCCATGGATGCTCTTTGATCAGTAGTTGGCAGTGAAGGGGGCACCTTCGTGTCCCAGCATAGATCAAAGGTACAGATATACAAATGTGTAGTTTCCCCCCTCCCCCTCACTCCCCCCCTCTGTCTTCTGGCTCAAAGAATCACAAAACCAGCTTCACCCTTTTCGTCTCTGTTGCTCGCCTAGTGTTGCCCAAAGACTTTTGTAGATAGTTTTATCATTATCTGTATAGTTAGACTTAGATGTAGGAAAAACAATAATAATAATAATAATAATAATACATTTCAGCTGTTTATAGTGATTTTTTTTCTTTTTTACCCTTTTCTTTCCCACTGTTGTTGTGTTTTAATTTTTTGTACGTAGCTTTGAAGGTCGCAGAGTGTAGATGACCACGGTAGCACATGTGTGTTAGCGACGCTCCATTTTCATATCCACTTCCAAATCATATGCTTAGCCAATGAATGTAGAACTTGAAAACAGGTTCTTTTTTGGGGGGGGGAGAGAAGTGGCTGTGTGTATATATCTCCCCTGCAGCAAACTGATTTTAGAATTTGCCTCTGCCAGCAGCAGCTTGGTAGTGAAAGGATTCTACAGGACTTTTCTGCATGGAGCTCTTTCTTGGCCTAAGTAATGTATGAATACATGGAACAGGTGGGTCAGGGTTTAGCAGAGAGCTGGAATCAGAAGCCCATCCCTTGCCCAAACTTCTGGTTCATGCTGATTTGGTATCAGGATAGGCCCTGCTAAAGTGGTCCTCGTCCAGCCTCTGAGACCCAAGTATGTATTTATTTATTTCATGAAATTTATACACCTCTAGACTGTTTAAAAAACCTCAAAGTGGTTTGCAAAGAGAGTAAAACAATAAAACTATCAGTAAAAACAACTCTTTAAAACATTCAAAAGATAAAATCGGCAATTAAGAAAAAACAAGATTTAAACATACACCAGCATTCTACATGACTGGGTTGGCTTATCTATAAATAAAAATGTTTCTAGCAGTACTGTACAGTGAGGGTGCCTGCCTGATGTCAATAGTGTTGGTGCTGCCACACTACAATATTTATTTCTTAAAATGCGGAATGGGTATTACGTGGCACATGTAGCAGTGCCAGTTCCGCAAATCGAAGCAGTTGTGTGAGCATATTTGGGGTAATGAGATCTCACAGGTAAACTGGTCCCAAGTTGTTAAGTGTTTTATATACTAATACCTTGAACTTGGCCTGGTAGCAAATGTGGCAGTCTACCACAGCCAGTCAAGTGCAATGGAAACCCCACATGAAACCTTGAAGTTTTATCACTCCACAATGATTATTTTCATTTATTATTACCCATTCTTTGCTCTTAAGGTCCCAGGGCACGTGCCAGCAATTTAAAAGACAGCTTAAAAAACAGTTTTAAAAACTTGTACCTATAAAAAGAAATGCAATCATGAAAATAAGGTGGATCCTGAAAATATGCATCTCAAGTCCAAAGACCAGGATAGAGGACCCCTCCAGACCATTGTTTATTTTTTAGTGGGTGTAATTCTGCAACATTCCATTGACACAATAACAGTTCATTAGAGGTGGATTTATGCAGGACTGATCACACATCGTTCTGCTTTATTAGCTGACCTGTGATGCTTCCCCAGCGTTATTGCTGTCTGGCTGTGTGTGTGTGCTCTATAGTGGAACTGAACAACAACAAAAAAGCAACAACCCTAGAACATTCGCAATATTAAAAAGTTGCGTGATTTCAGCAGGAAGTTGCAGGACATCCACTGATTGTAAAGTAAGCAGTACCACCTCCCTGGAACTTCTGCAGGTGCAAAGAGTATTGAAAGTGGATTGATGGCTGTTGGCTAAATAGTAAAGATTAGAGCATTGAAAGCAGAATTACTTAGAACCACCCTGATACCATTGTGAGCTCAGATCGTAATGGATGCACAAGAAAAAAGGATGCCTGGAAGGACCCCTAGGCCAAGAAGGTAAGGGCTGGCTCAGTCGCAGTTTCTCCCCTTAAAACTGGAGGAACAAATTGGACAAATTGAGGCTCTGCCCAGTCCTTTATTTGGGGATGAGTCACTCCAAATCCTCCATCTCCTGTATTAGAGGAGAAATTTGAAGCAGTTTGCATTTGAAGCCAAATCTTTCAAATTTGCAGTATGCAAAGCACAGCTTCCCTTGGAAACCAACACTTAGCTGAATTTTGTGAAGCAGTTTTGCAACCGAAGAGCTTTTATAAAGAATGCATATTTAGGGGAAAGTGTGCATAAAGATGAAGGAGTTAGTGAAAATAACATACAGAAATGCATTGCATTAGGGAAATCTTGCAAAAATGTGTACAATAGTCAAAACTGCATTATAAAGGTGTTTCTTAGAAGAAATGCACACTAAAATACTGATGAATTTGAAAGAAAGGAAGAAAGGAGCAAATTGCTGCAAAATGTGGAGAGCTGAAATGAAGATGAAGAAGAAGAAGAAGAGACTGAGGGAACCGAGATTGACAGATCCTTCCATCTCTATTTCCGTGAATAAGAAGTGTCAGTTCCTGGCAGTTCTTGCAGAAGAGCAATCCACTGCTTAGCCTGTAAACCTTGCTCCAACTCTGCTTCCCTCTGTTGGGGGGGGGGCGGGCAGATGGCTCAGAGGATGGTCCCAGGGCCTGCCTTCCAATTCTGCTGCTGAAGATGAGCAGGCCGGCCCTCTAAGCTGCTTGGCTAGGAGCTATAAGCAAGCTGCTCTGAGCTCCTTGAGGGACAATCAGGGTAGAGCAATCAAACTAAATATATATAGTGGACTGTCCAGAGCTCCGGTGAGACTGATCAAAGCAGCAAACCCTGGGAGCCAGTTTCTGACAACGACCTGTCATCTGCCTACAAAATCCACATGTGACTGGGGCTAAGAAGCGGGCATGCTGGAGAAATGTGCCGCCTAATGAACGGCTTCAGATTACTCGAGTAAGTGAGCCAAGTCACTGCAAGGGAATTTAAACACACACACACCTACCTCGCTCTGCCCTGACCCCTCCAGTTCCTAAGCACATGTAAAATCCAGCATGTGCATCAGGGGGGAAAAATAGAGAAGTCTGTGGGTGGGTATGGGGGAGAAGGACACAAATTCTATGCTAGTCAGCAGAAACTTAACTGGAGGGAGAAGGACCACCAGCTTTCCTTCCAGGAAGCATCAAATTGCAGCAGCTTATGTGGGATGTCAGGAGTTTGGGATGGGGCTGAAGTACTTGGAAGGTATGTAGGCATGCAGAACTTGGGGGTCCCCTGCAGCCATGAAAGGAAGTAGTCAAGTGCACCAGCAGCTCCTGTGATTGGCCGGCAGTATGACCCACCTAGATTGGCTGGTCCAGGTATAAAGACTGTGAGAATCTTGGCTTTCCCCCCCTCTTCACCTGGTCAACAGCACGGAGCATTTTGTTTGCTGTGATCCAGCTGCCAACTGAAATCTGATTTGTTGGGCTGGATTTTGGTGTGTCTTTCTCTCTCCCACCCTTAATATGAGAGAGCACAGTTGACATGGTGAATTGGATGCCGCCTTGCAGGCTGCTCAGCCATCCTAAAGCAGATGTTTCTCTTTTTGGCATTTTTAAGGGCACTCTCCCTGACAACCAGCTCACAAGGGGAAAGTCATTGGCCTTTGTTTTAAGGTCAGGTTTACAGAAGGGTCTTTATTTGCCTGCTTTTCCTTCTCCCTGGAAGAAAACGCTGCTCAGTTATCTCATAGAAGTATTGACAGATTTTGCAGAAACTCTGGAAAGGAGAGAAAATTCACAGAGGGTGATGCACCTTCCTTCTCGCCTCCAGTTTTGCTGGATTTTTAATAATCCCACTCAGCCACACACTCTGGAAACTGGAAAAGGACCGATTGGTTCTTGGCCAGCAGTGGTTTGCAATTTTACATCTATATCATAAATGCCTGCTTCTAGATGAGACCATTTCTAATGGCAGGGGAGTATTCACTTCTATAACTGAATATCCCCCTCCAAACATAAATACTTTTTGCGCATAGAGAACTTTCAAGGGTTAGAACCCTTCTCCTTCTAGTTTTCTATAATATATTCCTAAGCTCATCGTCTCCAGATATTTTAGGCTAAAGCTCTCATGCTCCCTAACCATTGGCAGTGTGGGCTGGGGGCTGATGGGAGTTGTAGTCCAAAATATCCAGAGAGCATCAGGATAGGGAAGGCTGTGTGTGTATATATACATATAAATTTATATATTGCTTGATTGTAAAACAAATGAAAACCTCAAAGCTGTTTACAAAAAGAATGAAACAATGAAATTATTTTAACTCAGTTAAAAACAACTATTTAAAACATTTAAAAAATTAAAATCAACAATAAGCTAAAATGCTGATTAAAGTATATGTCAACATTATTATGCATGTGCAAATAGGCTTCCCTAAACAAAAATATTCTTAGCAAACACTCAGAAGAATACAGCAAAGGTATTTGCCTGATGTTAATAGGCAGGGAGTTAGTAAGTGTAGGTGTTGCCATAGTAAAATACTAAGTTTTTGCAAATGTAGAACAGGTATTACGTAGCACCTATAACTGCCAGATCTTCAGATCAGAGCAGTTGAGTAAGGTGTCGAGTATATGGAGTAAGGTGAGCTCACAGGTAAACTGGTTCTATATAGTGAGGAAACTTGTCCTCCAGATGTTTTTTGGACCACAACTTCTGTCATCCCTGAATACTGGGCCACTGAGGCTGGGGTTGATGGGAACTGTAGTCCAAAAAACATCTGGAGGGCCACACGTTCCCTATCCCTGATCTGCACAAACAGGCAAGGAAGTACCGTATTTTTTGCTCTATAAGACTCACTTTTTCCCTCCTAAAAAGTAAGGGGAAATGTGTGTGCGTCTTATGGAGCGAATGCAGGCTGCGCAGCTATCCCAGAAGCCAGAACAGCAAGAGGGATTGCTGCTTTCACTGCACAGTGATCCCTCTTGCTGTTCTGGCTTCTGAGATTCAGAATTTTTTTTCCCTTGTTTTCCTCCTTCAAAAACTAGGTGCGTCTTGTGGTCTGGTGCGTCTTATAGAGCGAAAAATACTGTAAATGTCTTTCTTAGCTACGCCAATTCAGCTATGCTAAATCTATACATTAAATAGATTCCATGTACCTCTGGAGGTATATATATATCACACATACAATCTATACTAAGTCTGCAGTGGCACAGCTGAGGCCGAGTTTTCCTTCCTTGCCTGTTGTTTGTGAACACCTGTCCTCCAGGGATTAAGTGGTGGAGTCGCTCCCTCTGGGTGGTGTGTTGAGCCTGCAGCTATAACTAGGTGAGAGACTTGGTTGCAAGGAAATTATTGTTCACGCCTGCTGCTACTTACCTTGCCCCGTGAGATACCTCCTCACATTGGGGAAGTAGCACACACCTAGATCCCTGCATGCTTCTGGGTCTGTTTGGCTCTCCTGCGATGCCTCCACCCTCTAGGCTTGAACATGTAAACCTGCTGTCCTTCCATTGGACTACAGCTCCCATCAGCCTCAGCATCGTATGGCCATTTTGGCTGGGGCTGATAGAAGCTGCAGTTTAAAACAGCTGGAGGGGGCACAGCTGCAGTTCAAAACAGCTGGAGGGGATGACAGGTACATAAGAACATACGGATAACCTGCTGGGTCAGGCCAATGGCCCGTCTGGTCCAACCTCACAGTGGCAAACCATTGGGAAACCTGCAAACAGGAATTGAGCAACAAGAGCACTCTTCCTCTCCTTCGGTTTCTAGAAATTGGTATTCATAAGCATTTCAGCCTCCAGCTGTGGAGGCGTCATGACTAGTACAGTGGTACCTCAGGTTAAGTACTTAATTCATTCCGGAGGTCCGTTCTTAACCTGAAACTGTTCTTAACCTGAAGCACCACTTTAGCTAATGGGGCCTCCTGCTGCTGCCGCACTGCCGGAGCACGATTTCTGTTCTCATCCTGAAGCAAAGTTCTTAACCCGAGGTAATATTTCTGGGTTAGCGGAGTATGTAACCTGAAACATATGTAACCTGAAGCGTATGTAACCCGATGTACCACTGTAGCCATCAATAGCCCTCTCCACCATGAATTTGTCTAATCCTTTTTTAAAGCTATCTAGGTTGGTGTCCGTAACTGCCTCCTGTGGGACTGAGTTCCATAGCGGCATGAAGCTGTCCTGTTCTTCCTTCTACCTTGAATCCTAAACATTCAACTCCATTGGATGTAAATAAAAAGCAAAACACAGTAGCGGTGAAAGGAGGTTTCCTCCTCCCCGCAAGATAAGTGATTCTGGCCTAGTTTTCTCTGTGATAAATAAATCTTGCAGCTGGGGCTTTGCACCACGGCACACTCCTCCGTTTGGAAAACCCCTCCGTGCAGAAAGCTATCCTAGTCCTTTCCCTGACATGCTACCTCAATAAGAGCAGTCTGCGTTTTCTGCAAAGGATCATTCCATCGTTTATGTCCCCTCTTGTTTTGAAGTGGCCCGGCTCGGATGCAGGTTTCATCCGCCTCAGTGGGCACTAGGCCTCTGCACTAGATTAGAGATCCCTCCCTCTCTCTCACACACACATTCTAAAAATAAAATGCAGTGCACTTCCTCCCCCCCCCACCTGACTCAGAGTTCCACCTCCAGATAGGATGTGAAGGTGGAACGGAAGTGAGGCTGAGGGGGCGTTCTGCTATTTATACCCTCTGTCTCTATAAGCGAAGGCCTCTCTTTCTGAACATGCTCTCTGCCTGCACTCCTCAGCGGCGCTTTCTTCCAGAAAAGCTTTTGGCTGGCTTGCGACGCCTACGGCAAGGAGTGGCCGGGTGGATTTTATTTGGGAGAGACGAGACACAGTTAGTAAACACTCTCCTGCCGCCGGCTCGTGTGTGTTAAATCATCTAATAGCTACACAGTGCTCTGTGGCTCAGCCTTCCCCCAAGCTGGTCCCTTCCAGCTGCTCTTGGACTACAACTCCAATCAGCCCCAGTAGCTGGGAGCCATAGTCCAAAAGGGGGGACTTTGAATGTCCAGAAGAAGAGAGCCTAGATCACCATGATGGTCACTTCTCTATAACTAGACTACAGTGGTGCCTCGGGTTAAGTGTTTAATTCGTTCCGGAGGTCTGTACTTAACCTGAAGCTGTTCTTAACCTGAAGCACCACTTTAGCTAATGGGGCCTCCTGCTGTGCTGCCGGAGCATGATTTCTGTTCTCATCCTGAAGCAAAGTTCTTAACCTGAAGCACTATTTCTGGGTTAGCAGAGTCTGTAACCTGAAGCGTATGTAACCCGAGGTACCACTGTACTGCAAAACTGGTTCTTTGTTTGAAACTCTGGGAAGCTGCTGCTGCTGCTGCCAGTCAGTGTGGACAGTATGGAGCTGGATGGACTGACGGTCCACTTCAGTATAAGGCAACTTGGGGAGGGATGGAGCTCAGGGGTAGGGCATCTGCTGTGAATGCAGAAGGTTCAATCCAAAGCAGGGCTGGGATAGACTCCGGCCTAAAGATCTGCTGCCGGCCGGTGTAGAAAGTATTGTGCTAGATGGGTCAACAGTTCCTAAGCTTCCTGTGTTCCTAAGCTGTGGCGTTGACCCGTGGTCTGGTGGAACGGACTTGTGACTGAGCTGAGAGCTTTGCACAGTGTGTGCGAGGGCCGACAGGGCCTCCCTCGTAGGAGGCTATTGTGTGCCTGGAGGAGGAGGAGGGAGCGAGTGGCCCTGGCTCTCCCTCAGGAGGCCCACAAGGACCATCTCCTCCATGAGGAGGGTCTGTCCCCAGCAGGGATGCCTTTTGTGTGGCTGTTGAGAAGCGCTTTTTTTTCCCTGGGAGAGAGAAAGAGAGAGCATTAGAGCTGGCGCTAATCTGATCCAGCAGCTCGGATTGGAGGGGCCAGGGTTGCCACAGCAACCAGGCCCCAAGAGAAGCCATCCCCAGCCAGCCTCTTTTGTTCCGGGGCGTTGGCAAAGCCAGCCACTGCGGCGGCGGCGGCCTCCCTCCGGAGAAGAAAAGGGCTCTGGAGAATGGGGCCCAGGGGAGCAGCGGGGGGTCTCTCTCCCCCCCCAGCAGAGGGATCTGCCCAAAGAGGCACCCAACGGGCAGCCGCTACAATAGCCGCCCGCCGGGGGCTGCCACTCACACTTAGCGCTTGCCCGCCTGAACTTGGCGGCTCCGCCATAATCCCGCCTCTCCCCTGCCCTGGGTTTCCATGGACACCGGAGCCTATTGAGGACACACATTTTCCGCCTGTGAAATTGAATGCCCACCCGGTGTCAGGGAAGGCCTCCCTCGTCAATGGGGACGTGCTTGGAGAGCTCGAGGGGGGGAGAGGGGGAGACCGGCTGGCTGGCCGTTCCCAGGGATGCTCCTGTCCACCATCTTCTTCCCTCCTGGCTTTTCATCCCAGGCTTCTTTGATGCAGTGGAGGAGAGGGCCATTGATGCCTGCTAGCTGTGATGGTTGTGCTCCACAGTCTGAGAGAGCAATGCTTCTGAATACCAGTTGCTGGAAGCCATGGGAAGGGAGAGTGCTCTCGTGCCTGGGTCCTGCTTGTGTGTTTTCCCCGTAATGGGCATCTGGTTGGCCCCAGTGAGAGCAGGATGGATCCAGCAGGGCTCTTCCTAGGTTTTATGTTCTTATGCAACCTTGAAGCCTGCCTCCATTTCTCCGGGGCTTAGTGTGCTCGCTGACCACTTTGTGGAAGATCTGGGGTTTTCTTAAAACTTGCCTTCCTGTGAATAAAAAACCGGAGAAGTGTGTTTCTGTGGCGGTTCAGTTCCTCGGCCTTTGCACTGGAACACAGGGCCCTTTTCTCATCAAGAACTAACAAATTTTATGTCCTTAATTCAGGGTCCTTTGGTCCTTCAGAGTCCTTCTCCTTTGTGGGTTGGAATTGTTCCTTCTCTGCTCTTTTATGTGGTCTTCCCAGCCTACAGATTATGTTTTTTAATACAGGAAGACAGTGGTTTTTTAGTTAGGTCCTAACTAACTAACTAGGTCTTTTTCAAAGACAGAGTTTCCTTTCTACAGTGCTCTTGCCTCTCGTCTTGGGCTTGTTCTTTGAGGGTGTCATTTTGCCATCTGAGCAAAGAAGAATTTTAGTGAGTCCCCAGGAAATCAAATAGGTGATAGTGATGATGATGATGATGATACCACCATATGTGAAGGAGAACCTCTTCCTCCAGAACAGGACTGAGACCACAAAGGTGTTAGGTGACTGAATGTGCACAGTGTCGTGTAGTGGTTAGAGTGTCTGGCTAGACCAGGGTTCATATTCTCCCACTCAGCTGTGAAGTTCACTGGGTGACCCTGGGCCATCCGCACGCTTGCTGCCTGACCAACCTCACAGGGTTGTTGTGAGGACAAAATATTGGGGACATGGAGGGAGAGCCTGGTATGCTACCTTGAACTCTTCTGGAGAGGCCCCCCCCCCCCAGCCTTGGCAGAATCCCCCGGTGGCAGTGGAGTTGGGAGGGTTTTGCCCCTGTCCTCGGCACACGTTAATGCCTGCTACCTTGGGGTTAATCAGGCCGGAACAGCAAGTGCCCTGTGCTCTATCCCTCTGCCAGACGCTTCTACTCGAGACGCCCGCTGGTAAAGTGGATAATCTCCTTTTCTCTCTTGCCCTGCTTTCTTTGCCCAGCGCACGTCAATCTTGAAACCCTTGCAACGTTGACTGCCAGGCTTGCCAATTGACAGCGGCCCTGACCCTGAACACAGAAAGCCCATTGTGAGCACCTTCTCCCTCTCTCTCCCCCCCCACCTCCTTCATCCTGGCCTGCTGATATTATGGAAGGGCAGTTTCTGTGTCCTCCTGTGACACAAGGTAGACAAGGAAGCGGGGCACAGTTAGCAATCCTAGCGAGACCCTCCTCAACATCCTTAGCCTCCTCCCACAGGGATGGAGTCAGGCTTCTGGTCTCAGGCCAACTGAAGGGGTCAGCAACCTAATTTTCAGGAATGGGTCCAAGGGTGCCGACTGTTTATCTGCCACCTTAACTGGTGCCTTGGTTCCTGATTCCAGGCTTTCGCCTCCACGACAGACCTGCTCTTTTGCAGAATCATGCCACTTTTCAGAAGAGGCATGTGGACCGTTTGGCCACCGAACACTCTGAAAATGGGGCAAATATGGTGATTATTGCTGAGGGATAATTCATTAATAGTTACTTGCTTGGATAGCAAACTTGAGTGGGTCAATGCATATCAGTTTGGAAACAGAACTGGGCTATCCATTTCCAGATAACTTCAATTGGACCTCCAGGTAGGGCTGGGAAATGTCCCTGACTTGAAACCCTGGAGAGCCACTGCTGGTCGGTGTAGATCAGGGGTAGCCAGCTGTGGTGGTCTCCAGATGTGGTTGTACTGTAACTCCCATTAGTCCCAGCCAGCCTGGCCAGAACACCTGGAGGTCATCACATAGGCTACTCCTGGTGTAGACAACACTGGGCTAGATAGACCATTGGTCTGACTCGGTATAAGATAACTTCCAGCAGTAGAGCACCAGCTTTTCATGCAGAACGTCCTGGTTTCGATTCCCAGCATCTCCAGGTAAGGGCTAGGAGAGACCTGAAAACCTGCCATGCCACTGCTGGCCAGTGTAGAGAATATTGAGCTAGAATGGATGGATGACCTGACTCATTAAAGGGCAGATTCCTATGTTTCTGCTTAAAATAAGGTCAATGGTTTCTACAGAAATGTAGAGGGCTGCTTTGGCTTGCAGAAAGGCTTTAATATTTTTTTTTAAAAAAAGAGAGATTAAAAAAAAACACAAATGACAACCACCCAGTATGGCCCAGCAAGAACCTGTGAGCTTTCAGGAAATAAATGGAATGTAAGGGTTACTTGCAAGTGTCAGCTTGGGTGGGAGGGAATAAGCGGAAGTGGGGGGGGGGGTTGGAAGAAGGAATTAGCCTTCTCAAGATCCTAACAGATTATAGTAAGCATCCTGGATTGGGGAGGGGTGGGAGGGATTAGGGTGGTGAGAGATGTGTGCTGTGAGGTTAATAATACTTTTTAAAAAAACAACAACAAACAAACCTCACCCTCCCCTGTGCTGTACAGGGCTGTTTCAGGAAGAAAGACAAGGGGAATATGTATATTTTCCCTTTTCACACTCGCCAGAACCTTCCTGGCTGTGTAGATACCTGCCTTGAATGTGTGATAGAAATGGTTAGTAAAAAATGCAGGAAGCAAATGTCTTAGGGGTTTGGGGTGGCATTATTATTAATAATGAATGTATGAACAATCAGGGTACAAAATAAAAATAGAAGGAAAAAAAGTTACAAAACAATTATTTGTTATTATTTATTGAATTTACTGTATGTGCCACCCTTCCTTACACTCCAGAAACAATTGCAATTAAATCCATCTAAGAGCAGTTACAGTAGAGTAGATTTTATTTCTCCATTCAGTTATTCAATTGATATTGTGTCCTTCCTCCCAAAGGAACCCAGGGTGGCAAACACATGCATAATAATTTGTTTAAGTGTTCTGAAAACAGTTAAAACATTCCAAAAAGCAGTTACAGTTAAAAACATCATTCTATCCGGTGATGTTAGGGTAGCCATGAACAGTATCCTTCATCCACAAAATGCCTGGGTAAACAAGGATGATTTCAAATTCCTCTGAAAGATGATAATGAAGGAGAAAGGGTCAGCACACTGGGGAGGGCATTCCACAATTGGGGAGCCACCATAGAAAAGGCCCCGTCATGGGTCTCCGCCAACCACCAGTAAGGCCTTGCCTGCTGGCAGTAGGATCTGAGAAGGTTGGTACTGGGGAATGCACTCTTTAAGGTCTTTATATGCTGATATTAACATCTTGAATTTAGCCCTGTAGCTCAGTGGCCACCTCTACAAATTCTAAATAAAACAATAAAACCATTTATACACGTGTTCAATTAATATTCCATAAATGGCTGGATCACATCTGGGAGAAAGCCTTATTCAACAGAAGTATCTTCCATAGGTATCATTTGGGAATAATCCTCACACCTCACACTGATGTAGAGTCTGAGGGGGACAGTTACTTGTCTAAGTTAGTGGTGTGATCATGGTGCCTGGACTACAACTGCCATCATCCTTGACCTTTGGTTGTGGCTGATGGGAGTTGGAGTCCAACAGCATCTGGAGGCCACCTCTGCTTGAGCTCTTAACTGGGGTCATCCTAATTCTAGAGCTCTGGTTTCTTTGTTACCCGACGAAAAGATCCTCTGCAGGCTGCTTACTACAGTGTCCTTGTGACAGCATAGATATGCTGGGCTTCCATCCTCTCCAGCCAAGTGGGGAACAACTTGCCTTCCTGGATTTTTAATCCGAATTGTGTTAGAATTCTCCTTGCCTCTTTGGAATGGCATTACGGATGAGCAGCTTACTAAGTGATTACATTTCCAAGTGGCATGTTAGCACTTGATAAACCATCATCCGTGTGTAACCGGAGTCTCTGGCCTGGAGGATTTTTCTGGATGCAGTCATAACGTTAGCAGTGTACAGGCTCAGTGGCAGAGCATCTGCTTTGCATGCAGAAGGTCTCAAGTTTAATCTATAGGTAGGGCCAGGAGAGACATCCCCACCGAAAACCAGTGTTGGAAACTCAAATATATATGCTAGGTGCCAAATGGCTTCTTAAACAGAATGTCCAGTTGCCATTTTAGGGGCAAGACTGTTCTAATGTCTTATTTTTCAGATGATGGACTGACTGTCATTGAATCTTGTTTAAACATCTGGCTCGTTCAGATGACAACCTTGAGCTAGGTTAAGAGCTTTGAAAACTTAAAGAAGAAAAGTCGCTTGATCCAGGGACAGTCTATGTATATATTGGCCTATTCCAACCTCTTTTTCTTAATGGTGTCTGCTCCTGCTCAGGCTGCACAGAAGAAGCATTTTGGTTCCAGAAACTCGTTCCGATTGTGCAGATAAAATATAATTGATAGAATTCTACAGGATGGAGTCTGAGGATGTGAAAACAGTCCAGATCCAATGATCTCCCAGGCATGCACCTCCAGATGGTGGAGATGTCAGGCATCATCCTGGTGCCCAGGCATCTTCCCTTGGTTGCAAGTGGTCAGTAGCCAGGTGCAAAATGCATCTGGCACCTGGCTAATTTCAAACACTGCCTGAACCCCTGGAGAACTACTGCCAGTGTATGTAGACAATACCGAACTAGACGGGCAAATGGTCTGATTTCTGCCTAAAGGAGCTTTCTAGGTTACTATGGTTTTATTTGTTTGTTTGTTGAATGATTGATGGCCATTTAGGGCAGTTCCACTTCTTTGGGATTTGGGTGACCAATGTCAATATCCAGAAGTGCCCAGCAAAGGGGCTGGTCTGCTTAAGATTCGGGCAGGATGGGGGCGAAAGGCATGGGCAGCACAGCCTGTCCCAGGACCTATCTCAACAAACCTGGGCGCTTGTGGTGGGAATCCTACAGGCGCCTCTCTCCCTTTAAAGAGACAGTGAAACAGCTTTGGTGCTTGGCTGCCCTTTCGTAGCACCCCAAACCTAGATACAGTGGTACCTCTGGTCGCGAACGGGATCTGTTCCGGAGGCCTGTTCGCAACATGGAAAGAGCGCAACCTGAAGTGCCGTATCTGCGCAGGTGCGCAGCGCGATTTGGTGCTTGGGCGCATGCGCAAGCGGTGAAACCTGGAAGGAACCTTTTCTGGTACTTCCGGGTCGCTGCGGGACGTAACATGAAAGAACGTAATATGAAGCAAACGTAACATGAGGTATGACTGTACCTGGATCCAGCTGCCTTGCTTTGCCTGATGATAGGCAGAGAAGACCTAAGGCTTCGGGGGATTAAGTGTAGGAACCGGTTCCCTTCCGACCCCAAACTCAATTTCACTCCCCCCCCCCATCTTTGTCTCTTGCAGGTGGACGACGCAATGCTCATGTTTGACAAGACCACGAACAGGCACCGAGGTGAGGCCCTGTATTTTGAGGAGCCAGGCTTCGGGGTGTTTGATGGGAACCCAGGCCCCACTTGCGACTGCCTCCGCCCTCCTGCCCTGCCCCACCCTGCTTGCAGCTCCTTCCCACCCCCTTCCCTCCAGCCTCTTCCTTCCAGATCCACTTTCCTTCGTCAGCCGTGTCCTTTTACCCGGCGCGTCCCCTCTCAGCACAGAGGGCTTTTTGTCTGCCTGCTTCCTGTGCCGTGTAACTCTTTGCCGGCGGGGGCAGCCTCTTCCCCTTCCCCTCCCTGGTCACCTACGTGGCTCCATCTGTCTGTGTGTCTTACCTTGTCCTGAGTAATTTGAGCCCCCGGGGAAGCTGACACGAAAGCCAGGAGGCTGCCTCTCCTCCTTTGCCGCAGCACGGGGGGGGGGGGGGGGTTAGGGCTGCGGCGGCTGCTCCCACTCCTAGGTCACCTTTTCCCAGAGCCTCCCTTGGGGAGTTTGGTTACAGAGCAGGGTGCTGGCAGGAGACCACTCTCCTGCGTAGTGGTGGGTGGGTGTTGTGCCGTTCGAGGCAAGGCTTGTCCTCTGGGTTGAAGACGACTGATGTTACCCAGCCCGCCCCCCAGCCCCTAGATGCCTGACTCCTTTGGGAATCAAGAATAGGCCATCCCTGCTTTCAACTTTCACATATTGTTCCCAAACTGTTTCAGCCAACCAGCCTCTTGGTTCCATAAGCTCATCTCCATTGCCCCTTACCTTACACTGCAATAACGGTTTGCACAACTCACTAAGGAATATAACAGCACAATGAAATTCAAAACGGAAACAGTTGATTGCACATTTATTCAAAAATCCAATAAAAACCATTTAGTTTAATGAATTCAGGAAAATGGGTGGACTTGAGCCAGTGATACTAAGTTTTCAAAGTCCGGTGGTCATTTACATTCCATGCCACCCTCTTGCCTGCTTGGCACCCCCTGGGTAATCCACTGCCCCCTTTGGGAACCACTGGTCTAGGATGCTGCTTGCTTTCACTGATGTGGGACTCCACTACAAAATGATTTAAAATAATAATAAGTATTTGTTGGTGTTTTTATGCTGCCTCAGCAGAGAGATAAAGGGTAGCTGCTTGTTGTTTTAAGCGCACGCGCACACACACACACAAACACACACACACACACAGCCTCATACTCAGCCTACCTGAAGGGTTTGCCAACTTCCCAGTCACTTCCAGTGGCTGTGACTTTTTAAACACGTTACCATGCGATGTGGTGCCTCCCTCTTAGTGCTGTAAAGGCTTTTTTTTGCCTGCTGGGGTCAGCAGATCAAACTGCTCATGGAGACCTAAGTGCAGACTTAGGTGGATCCCCCATTGCCCTGCAGTTCCTCAGTCAAGTGACAACACTAGGCCTACCTGTAGAAATACTTTGGTTTTCTACATGTGGCAAGGTTGAAAGCTGTGTTCTGTACAGGAAGCAAATAAATTCCTTTCCCCCCAACCTGCCTGCCCTGCATTCACACTTGTGGTGAAATCTGGTGGTGTAGCTTTTGAAAACCTGGTGCCCTCCAGAGGCTTTAGAATACACCTCCCATCAGTTCCTGACAGCTGATAGGAGTTATAGCCCAAGTCCAAAGTGGCATTAGTACTCCTGAATGAGAGAACCAGTGTGGTGTAGTGGTTAAGAGCGGTAGTCTCGTAATCTGGGGAACCGGGTTCGCGTCTCCGCTCCTCCATATGCAGCTGCTGGGTGACCTTGGGCCAGTCACACTTCTCTGAAGTCTCTCAGCCCCACTCACCTCACAGAGTGTTTGTTGTGGGGGAGGAAGGGAAAGGAGAATGTTAGCCGCTTTGAGACTCCTTCGGGTAGTGATAAAGCGGGATATCAAATCCAAACTCTACTTCTTCTCGAATACCAGTCGCTGGAAACAGCAGGTGGTTGAGAGTGCTCTCGAGTCCTGCTAGAGAGCTTCCCCATTAAGGCATCTGGGTGGCCACCGTGAGAATTGGACTGGATGGGCTACTGGCCTGATCCAGCAGGTTTCTTTGCATGTTGTGTTTGTGTTTTGACATTCTGACAGGACCTGAGCAGGGTAGGATCCTGGCCTGGCCTTCATTCTGCCATAGAATATGATTCTGCAGCATCTTGACCAGGCCATAACTGCTTTATTTCTCTTTCAGGTTTTGGATTTGTCACATTCGAAAGTGAAGACATTGTGGAGAAAGTCTGCGAGATCCACTTCCATGAGATCAACAACAAAATGGTTAGGAGGAGGAAGGTTGGGTTGTGGATTCTGCAGTGTGTGTGTATATGAAGTGTTAGATGGGTCTCCCTTCCTATCGCACAGCACAGCCACCTGTCTATGATCTATGTGGCCAGTGATTCCTAGTGTTGTCAACTATACGTGCACTGGGAACACTTGACTAGATTGGAGTTGCTGATTTTTTTTAATTATTTTATTCTGGCAGGACTTAACATGTCTTTAAAAGTTGCATGATGGGTGGTAATTCAACAGGTGCAGCCCCCACCACCCAAATATGGGGATGCAATGAAAGGGAACACTCCACCCATTGTGTTTCTGTCAGTTGCACCACTTTTGAAGAGCCACAGGAGCCTTGTAAGGGGGAAGGAGGAGGAGGAAGTGGCAATGGGGTTCCACATTTAATAGGGGACAGGGTGGAAATAAGCAGGAAGAATCCAAGCAGGAAATGCTGTGTGCAAAGAACTGTTGGATCCAAACTAGTTTAGGGCAAACTTTTTTTTTAAGATGTCGTGATGGGAAACCAGCCTTTTGTGGCTTAGAAAGGAGACATAAAAAGAAAATAATGGAGCCGTCTTCGCCCTTTAGAAGTTTTGGGCGACAATTCAAATTGGCCGCAGCCAGTACAAAGTTGGAGAATGGTTTTGCGGGCATGGTTATGGAAGGGAGGGGGGATGCAGCAATTTTTACAGGGCTGGGCTTGAAGAAAGCTCTTCTGCTTGTAAATCTGACTCCGGGGTTGTGAAGTGAGGGGTTGCTCTACAAGCTGACCTATCCTACACGGTTAGGGGGGCTGTCAAACAAGCTGTCTCCTTTCTGTGTCCCATGCCAGGTGGAATGTAAAAAAGCTCAGCCAAAGGAAGTGATGTCCCCCACTGGCTCTGCAAGAGGGCGGTCCCGGGTGATGCCTTACGGAATGGACGCCTTCATGCTTGGGATTGGCATGTTGGGTAAGGACGGCAAAGGAGCTCTCTTTAACTGCCTGCGCCCCTTACTCTTTCTCTCTGCCCTTATTGCTCTGCAGCAGACAGCCTGTGTTAAGACCTGTGCAGAGTTGTGTAAGGATCAGCTCTCTGATGTCAGAGGTCTTGTGATGGGGGTAATAACATTTGGGCGGGCGGGCATTTGTCATCCTACACTGCCCTCTTCTGGCAGCATGGGCGCACTGCAGATAATTCCACTGCAGATAATTCCAGAGTTTCCCACGAAGGAGGTACACCTTCCCCTACAGATTAAAATTTGACACACACATTGCTCTTGCACATGAAGAGCATTCCTTTTGCAGGGTGCAAAAGTAAGAACTGCACACACTGCTTCCTGTTTAAAGGAGATGAGGCGCCACTAGAGCACTTTAAAAAATCATGCAGAGATGCAGCACGGAGACTCGCTCCGCTTTAAGGTGTTTGGAACACAGCACAGGATCCTTTAATGACTAGACTAAGTAAACGTGTGCCAAAAGATTCTGTTCTTCTTATCTTAATTTTTCCACAAGTGCTGTTTTGCCATAATTTTGTTGTGCCGACTTGTCAGAGAAGCAGTCTCTTGAGTTCTTCCAGTGTCTCATTATTGTGAGCCCGGCTGCTAGTAGAGGACAACCTATTAAAGGTTTGAACTGTATGTGAATATTGTCTCCCATAAAAAGATTGAGGAGAGCGAGATTCGGACATTTAGAAGATCCCTTCTGTTGCCTCTCATGAATGAGAGACTACGGAGGGTGAATCTGGTGTGTGTGTGCCTTGCTGTGAAATAATCTAACTTTTCTCAATGCTTTTGTCTCTGGGAATAGGTTACCCAGGTTTTCAGGCTGCCACCTACGCCAGCCGAAGTTACACGGGCCTTGCGCCTGGCTACACTTACCAGTTCCCTGGTATGTCTCTCTCCCTTTTCTCAGTTGTTGTGCCTTTGTGCTAAGGGTGGGCTCCCCAGTGACCCCAAAATTCATCCCTACAATCCCGGCGGGCAGTGGAGGATGGATGACAGACCTCAGTCCCAGAGTCTTAATGCAGCCCATGAGGACCTTCAGCCCTTGGAACTCTACCCTAGCCACACAGACTCTCCCTAGTCCTTGGGACTCTGATAAGGCTTCATTCTCATCTGGATGGAGATAGAGGGGATCCATGCGAGTGTGTGTAGAAACTAGCCTACGACACAAAAATAAAATTCACACTTGTTGCTCCGCCCACTTTTGCCTCTGGCCCCGCCTACCAGCAACATGTGCCCCCCCCCCCCAGGTTGCCCAGATGAGAATGTGGCCCTCGGGCTGAAAAGGGGATTCGCCGCCACCTCTCTAAACTTTTGCCAATTGTCTCCACTCAAGAAGGAAGTGAGAGAAACCTCTGAGGTTTTAATAGGAGCAGGACGCTGATGTTGTGGTTTCTTCCTTGGTCCCCTTCTCCCTGGAAACTTGTTAGTCCTAGAAAGGGCAGCTTGCAAGCCTCTCTCTCTCTCTCAATCTGTTTTTCTAAGCCCCTCCTTCCCTCCCTGCTTCTGATCCTCAACACCCACCTCAAACCCCCTCCCAGAGTTGCCGCCTTCCTGAAAACCGGAACACAAAAGCCCTCAACCGCACCATCTAAAAGCCGGATATTAATTGAGACTCACAATCAAAAATCTAACGGGCTCCAAACCTCAAGGAATGAAAAATAATTTGTTACTTCAACGGGGTGGGTGGGGGTGGATCACAAGAAGCCTTTGAGGCAGGTCACACTGCTGCTGTTTGCAAAGGGGGGGGGGAATCCTTTATTTAGGCGGTCATACTGAGCCAGGGCACCTGGTGCCGGTTTTGAAAGCAGTGGTGGGTCTTTTCTCACCTGCTCCCTACTCTATCAAGTCCAGGTAGCAACTCTGAGGATTGGCCTCACCCAGAATATTTGTGTTTTCTGCTGTTGCGCCTCTTCTCTCCCCCGCCCCTTCCGCTCTGCTTGCTGGATCCTCTCTTTCGGGGACGAAACTGACCACATATCCTAAGTTGTCTTGCCTTTCGTTTTTAGAATTCCGGGTAGAGAGGACCCCCCTCCCGAGTGCCCCAGTCCTCCCTGAGCTGACAGGTCAGTCCCACCGATTTCCTAAACCTTGCAAAAAGCTGGAAGGGTGGGGTGGGGGCACAGAGTTTTGGGTGGCTCCTGCCCAGTTACCACCTTGCAGCTTGTTTTGGGGGAGCGGGCGGGAGGTAGGTTGGAATTGACCCTCGTTTCCATTTCCATCTGCGTGAAAATTCAGGCTCTTGCGTTGTTCTGCAACCGCTCCACGTTCAGGGAAATGCGTTTGATGTTACACCCTTACTTGAAGGGCTCAGCCATTTAACACCACCGATAAGGCATCCACCCACACAACCCTTTTGCTCTTTCTCTCGGTGCTTTTTCACCAAGCCTCACTCTGCAAAGCATAAGAGAGACACCGCTGGTCAGAAGGAATGTTGCTGGTCTGTGTGGACCGAGGAGAAAAGGGGTCACCTTTTACCAAGTGTGGGGGCCTTCAGTCCTCCCTATGTTGGCTGAGGACTCTGGCTCCCATCAACCCCAGCAGCCAGCATGGCCAGTGGGTAGGGCCAAAGGGACCTGTAGGCCCGGAGTTTCCCCCTCCTCTGTTTTCTACCAAGGCAGCTTCACATGTTCATGGGCAGTTTGGAAATCCCTGTTCTGCTCCGAATTCTGGTGCCTCCTCCTAGAACTGTGAACTACTTAGCTACGCTTCCTGAATTGCAGGGGGTTGGACTAGATGACCCTCAGGTCCCTTCCAGCTGATTCTGCTGCATTGTTCCTTACTCTTTGCCCCCCCCCCGAGAAAACAGCCATGCCAATGCTGGAATGGCGCAGCACTGTTTCCCCCTATTTTTCTGGAGATGGAATGGGGTGGAATTTTTTGGTGGTGCTCCTTCCCTGCACCCACTGTTCACAAGGGAGCAGAGGGCACCTTCTCCCCACCCTCCTCCTCCTCCTCCACCTCCTCTCTGAGTCTAATGCCTCCCGCCGCTTCCTTCCCATGGCCCTTCCGCCCTTTGGCCTGGCCTCGCACTTGCATTTCAGGGCGCACCCCCTGCCCCCCGCTGCCATTTCCCCAAAGCTTTGTAGAAGCTGCCACGTGTGTCTCCTGCCCAGGCAGCGCTCTGCTGTTCCTCTCTCATCCTGAGCTAATGGACTGACAGGCCCGTCTCATCCTCCGTAACATCCCCTCACTCGCCACACTTCCCTCTCTTTCTTCTGAGGTTTGGAGCTTCAGGGGTGGGGGAGACCTTAGCCTACTTCATGCCGCAGCTTTCCAAGGTAATTTGTTATAAGCACCCAAAGACCCTGCAGCACAGGCATTCGGATACCATAGGTAATAATAATACAGTCATACCTCTTGTTACGTTCGCTTCAGGTTACGTCTTTTCAGGTTGTGTCCCGCGGCGACCCAGAAGTACCGGAAAGGGTTATTTCCGGGTTTCACTGCTCGCGCATGCGCAGATGCTCAAAATGACGTCATGCGCAGAAGCGGCGAATCGCAACCCGTGCACACGCATACGTGGGTTGCATTCTGCTCATGTTGCGAACGTGGCTCTGGAAAGGATCCCGTTTGCAACCAGAGGTACCACTGTAGTAATAATAATAATAATAATAATAATAATAATAAAGCCTTTCCCCAGGCTTAAAATCTTGCTGCTTCTGACCTATTTTATTTTCTTAACGTGGGTATCAAAAAGCTTTATTTCATTGTGGAGCCCTCCCCGAGATGGCGTCTGTGTGGTTCTCAGGTGGTCATCAATACATGCCAGCCTGACCTGAGCCAGACCTACTTAGCTTCATCAAGTTGGTGGCCTCTTGTGCCTTCAGACGACGTCCACAGTCTGGAGCTGACAGGATGCTGAATCCAACCACGCTGGCTATCCCAGGTAGACCACAGTTCAAGGTCACGTCCGCACCATAAAGAGCTATGATACCATGGCCACCCCGCTCCAAATAATTATGGGAGCCGTGGTTCGTTAAGAGTGCTGAGAGTTGTTAGGAGACCACCCCCACTCCCCTCCCAGAGCCGCTACCCCCTAAGTGGTTTAAAAATCAATCCTTTTTCCCAGGGAACTCTGGGAACGGCAGCTCTGTGAGGGGGCTGGGGGGTCTACTGACCAGTGCTTTTTTTCTAGAAAAATAGAAGCCATGAAGCTGTTACGGTAAGTGCCACATTTTTAAAATTACAACAAGAGAAGTGCCGGTACTGCCTGCCCCTGAGTACCTCCTGGGGGAAGCACTGCTCCTAACCACTCTTGGCACCCTTAACGAACCACAGCGCCCATAATTCTTTGGGGGAAGCCATGCCTGTTTAGAGTTCTTTAAATATATGCTGTGGCTGTGACCTTGAACTGCTCTCTGCCTGGGGCAGGGAGAGCCGGCGTGGTTGGAACTCCTCCTCTTGCCAGCCCCAGCCAATATGGCCCAGTGGACTACAACTCCCATCACCCCTTGACCAACATTGCAGCATGTTGACTACCCCTGATGTAATTAGACAGTGGAGGAAACCTATGAAAGCTTCCAAAGCCAGCAGAAGGCAGCTTGTCTCCCACCATCCCTGAGATCGAAGAAGAGGCATTATTCCCTGAGTGGAAATTCTACTTCTCAGAGAGCAGGGAATACCAGTGACTCCAACTCCCATCAGCAGGCGAGGGTCACCACCTCCCCTATCCCTGGCTCATGGGCCCTGGGTGCTCTTCAGATTCACCAGCCACCCACGCCTTCACCACCCCTGCGGGGAAGCCCAGGCCTGCTCTGACGTCTCTCCCTTTCCTTCCAGCCATCCCTCTCACTGCGTATGGACCCATGGCGGCGGCGGCAGCAGCGGCGGCTGTGGTGCGAGGGACAGGTAACTGCCGTGCTCCCTGGGGGGTGGCCACCTTGCTGGCTTTGGGGAAGCTCTCTATTTGTTCTGGGTGAGGGGTGGGGCGGGGGGACGAGGGGGCCTTCATTTTGGCATCTTCACTGGCTAGTCCTGCTTCCTCCTGTAGGGTCCACCCCGAGCCGCACCGGTGGATTCCTGGGCACCACCAGCCCCGGGCCAATGGCGGAGCTTTACGGAGCAGCCAATCAGGATTCAGGAGTCAGCAGCTACATCAGCGCAGCGAGTCCCGCCCCGAGCACTGGCTTTGGCCACAGCCTAGGGGTGAGTGATCAGCTGGAGGGCCCCGTGGGGCGGAGCAAGGAGCTCTCTAAAAAGCAGCCTCCCCCAGGCTGCTGCCCTATGGATGTTTTGGACTACAACTCCCATCAGCTCCAGCCAACATGGCCATTTTGGACTGCAGCTCCTGTTGTAGCTGTAGTCCAGAATATCTGGAGGGCACCAGTTTGAGGCTGGCTGAATTAAAGGATGCGAAGGGCTAAGCAGGACCCAACAGAGCCACTGCCAGACAGGAAAGGCAGGCCAGTGACTTAGTAGCATAACATTCATTTATGTTTGCTTTTTAAAGAAATGTCGGGACTTCTTTAGCTTTGCCTAAAGTCATATATCCTTCAGTAACAATCATAATTATTGAATACTGCTAAAGCACGTAGCATTTTTTTTAAAAAAGCACTGTGCGTATATTAAATTATGAGACTGTCCCTGCCTTCCAGGCTCGCAATTTAATAGGTACAGCACGTAAGGAAATAGGAATGTGGAGGGAAGAGGAAAGCAAGCGTTAGAACAGCTGCTTTTTCACTGGCCGGTGGATGGGGCCAAGTTGGTCTCCCCATTGCTATGATTATCTTCCTAGAAGGCAGTATGTGCAGCCCTGCCAGTGGCCCTTTCTGATGACAAAGGCTAGAGTGCTCTGCGCTTCAATTCTGCAGCACCAGATAACTCAGTTGGGTCATTTGATGTATTTATTTAGTTCATAAAATTTATATACTGCATGATTGCAAAACAAAAAACCCTGAAAAAACCACACTCAAGGCGGTTTACAAAAAAGAACTCTTTTTTTTGTGTTCAGTATTTTACCCCCTTAAGGAGCCATTTTTTTGTCAGTCGTGTTATGAATTATGTGTGTACAATAAAAATAAAACATTTTTTAATTTAAAAAAGAACAACCCCCAGATTAAAAATTTCATCAACATTCTACGTATCTGGATAGGCCTTTCCTTAGCAAAAACGTTTTTAGCAAGCGCCAAAAAGAGTACAAAATGAGGCACCTGCCTGCTGGATGTCAATAGGCAAGGAGTTCCAAAGTGCCACCACACTGAAAGTTCCATTCCTTACAAATGTGGAACGAGAATTTTGTGGCACCTGTAACAGTGCCAGTTCTGCAGATTGAAGCAGTCAAGACTGCACATGTGGGGATAAGGTCATCTTGCAGTTTAACCTGATATAGTA
The DNA here is from genome assembly GCF_965112155.1 of Podarcis liolepis. Lineage (NCBI taxonomy): Eukaryota > Metazoa > Chordata > Lepidosauria > Squamata > Lacertidae > Podarcis > Podarcis liolepis. The sequence continues at coordinate 27,179,970 of NC_139566.1, read as the reverse complement.
CACCCACACCCACCCACAAAATACGGTACATTGTGAGTGTTCAAAGCTCTGCAGATAATGTCCAATCAATGTCATGTCATTGTTTTGAAGGGACCTTTGATTGCAACAGCGTTTACTAATGGTTACCACTGAAGCTGAGGACCAAGGAAGGAGGAGGTAAGATGGCCAATGGGGACTCGGCTTCCGCAGTGTGCTGTTCATAGGTCTGTCCTTGAAGACAGTTTTAGAACTTTTAGTTGAACTGTAGGGTGAAGTGGCCATAGTCCAAGATATTAGAGGGGATGCCTCCTCCCATAGATACCTATCTGTACTTTGAAGTCACGTGGTGAGACCTGGGATGGTTCTCTGCATCTTCTGGCTTTAACAGAGCATCGGGCAAATTCATGCTTTCAGCGGCCAATAGCCATGATGGCTGTACTCTGCCTCCGTAGTCTGAGGCAGCAACGCTCCTGAATCCCAGTTGCTGGAAACCAACAGGTTGTGTGTCTGAGAGAGATGCTTTAGCGCTTGTGTCCTGCTTTTGGGGCTCTTACAGCCATCTGGTTGGCCACTGTGAAAACAGGAGGTTGGACTGCATGAGCCATTGGCAGGTTCTTCTTATGTTCAGAGCCTGCCTCCTCTTTTCTACATGAGGGGGAAAGGCATGCCCATTGTCTTGACACACATGCTTGGCTGTGTGAGAAAAAGCCCTTCCATTTGTCTCTCGTGGGATGTTTCCATTGTGGAGTCTAGTATTATGTTGGGCATTGTAAAGGATTCTTTAGCTGTGATTCCTGCATTGCAGGGGGTTGGACCAGATTAGCTTTGGGGAGTGCCTTTCAGCTCTAGGCGGGTGGCGCTGTGGTCTAAACCACTGAGTCTCTTGGGCTTGCTGACTGGAAGATTGGCGGTTCAAATCCCTGTGACAGAGTGAGCTCTCGTTGCTCTGCCCCAGCTTCTGCCAACCTAGCAGCTTGAAAGCACACCAGTGCAAGTAGATAAACAGGTACTCCTGTGGCGGGAAGGTAAACGGTGTTTCCGTGCACTCTGGCTTATGTCATAGTGTCCCGTTGAGCCAGAAGTGGTTTTGTCCTGCTGGCCACATGACCTGGAAAGCTGTCTGTGGACAAACACCAGCTCCCTTGGCCTGAAAGCGAGATGAACGCTGCAACCCCGTAGTCGCCTTTGACTGGATTTAACCATCCAGGAATCCTTTACCTTTACCTTTTAACCATTGTAAGATTCTACGAGAAGGTGTGCCTGCACACTCTTGAGACAGCTGTGAATGCAAAATTCTGGGGAGGCTAACCTTGCACGATCATTCCATAATTTCCATCTCCCCACACCCTTTGTTCTTTCAGATTCCCCAGTGAGCAAACCAAGGACAAGCGACCTGGAGGATCCGGCAACACTTGAGGGATGAGCCAAGATTTCATTTTTAGTAAATAAAACTGCACACTCATGGCTGTTTGCTGGGCTTCTCCCGGCCTGCCCTGATCTCTCCATTGACCAGATCTTGAGCACTGGATTTGAACGCAAGGAGATCTTGTCTCCTCTTCTTACTAATAACCGCTGACCGTTTACACTTCTCCCCAAACCCTCCACCCCGACAATTCTTCTTTTATTTATTTTGTTAGCTTGTTAGCTTTTATTTTTTAATCTTTTTTGGGGGGGGGAGGGGAGGGAGAGGGGGGTGCTGGGGGAGGAGGACTGTGGAGGTGTGAAGTCAGTCCTCTCATTGTCATTGTTTTTTCGTTGTTGTGGTTCTTTTTGCTCTTTTGCAGAGCCTCTCAGAAGAACCGTTTTTATGAATTTGGATTTTATTTTATTTTTTGTGATTGTGAGTAGGGGGTAGCTTTTATTGAGGAATATTTTTATTTGGCTTTGAAATCTTTTTGTTTTGTTTTTAGATATATATTATATAAATATATATTTTGGGGGGCGGGCAGGGCAGGAGGAAGGAACAGGACTCGGTCATGAGAAAGCAAAAGGTTATCTTGGAAAGGACGCATTGCGATGTCAAGTGAAGGCAGTAACGAAGGGTAGGCAGAGAGCAGGGAGATGTCGCTGCATCGGGCAGATTCTCTTTCTCTCGGTCTCTCTCTCTTTTTTGTGTGAAAAAAAGAAACCTTTTCTTTCTATCAAGGTGAGGCTTTGAGAAACGTGCCGAATTAGCAGAAGGCAATTGCTGTGGAACGAATAATGAACTGTATATTTTGCTAAGTGGACTAAGAGGAAGAAGAAAACACTATTCCTGATGACTGAATTCCCCCTCCCCTCCTTTCCCCTCCCCTAGATTTTAGGTTTCTGTGGGTTTTTATTATTGTTATTTTGTTCTCCGCCCCCTTCCCTTTGATCTTTCCTGTATCATATGTAAATATTGCAGGGCTGTCTTCGGCCTTGTTGTGCACCAAGCAAACTCTGGGTTTCTTAAGCTTCCTTTCTTTTTCCTCTTCTCATTCTGGGCCTCTTGATGCCGAAAACGTGAGCAATACTCTCTCCAGTTGGACCGTGACGAACCTCTTTCCCCTCCCCCTTTTTTATACCTTTTACTGTATAAGATTTTAAGACCTCTGGGAGTCTGGTGGGGTGGGGAGCAGGAGGAGGAGGAGGGCGCTTGGGGGGTGTTGGGGGGGGAGGGCGGGTTTGGAAAGAGTTGGGTGAGAGCTACTTGCATCATCTGGTGCGGAGGGGGGGCTGCTGTGTTGCTGAGCGGCTTGCGCCAGGCTCAGCATGCGGGCGTCGTGCCCCCCCTCTCATGTCGGTGCCAGCGCCCGCTTTAGAAAAGGGCTTCTTCAGCCACCACTGCTGGTCTCTGTTGACGCTTTGGGTGGATGTAACTCTCCCAATATTTACTGCTTCCTGCCAAGAGGGTGGGCAATAGCTTGCCGGGAGGGCGGGGGTGTCGAGGGCGTCTGTTCGCCCCCCCCCAATCTCCCTCACTTTTTACTGTAAAGGTGGGTGGTGATTCAGGCAAAAAAGGTGTGTGTGTTTGTGTGTTTTGCTAGTGAGAGAGACTTAGGCTGTGATCCCACACCCTCCTAAACCCATCCATCAAACCCAATGGGCATTATTTCTGAGTAAAGGCCACATCCATACCATACATCGAAAGCACATTGAATCCTGGGGGCTGTAGTTTGTCGAAGGGCGCAGAGAGTTGTTAAGAGACCCCCTGTTACCTTCCCAGAGTTACAGCTCTCAGAGTGGTTGAACCCTCAGTCCCCTCTTTCCAGGGGAATTGTGAAGGGGAGGGAAGGTCTCAGCACCAAAACAAACTGTGGTTCCCAGGATTATTATTATTATTTTGTAGGGGCGGGGAATTCATAGCTGTATTGAGTGGTTTTAACTGGTATGGTGTGAATGTGGCCCTGGATCTGGTAGAAAGGTTCTCAGGGTTCCTGTGAGTTTGGGGGGGGGAGAGAAGCTCTGGATCCCCCACCCTGTTTTACTATGCCAGGATACCGTTTGTTCTTAAGAAAGGCACATTTGAATCATAGAATTGTAGGGCTGGAAGGGCCCTGAAGGGTCACCTGTAGTTCACCCCCCTGCGATGCAAGGATCACAGCTAATTTTGCTGAGACTGACCCCACTGGGAAACCCGTCTTCCTGTCAGGGGCGAGGTGAGCAAAGTTTGCCTCCTGCGGTAGAAGTGGAAAGTGAAGGGCCACTCTGCACACATTCAGCGCTCTCTTTGAAGCAGAAAAGTTACCGTATTTTTCACTCTATAACACGCACCCGACCATAACACGCACGTAGTTTTTGGAGGAGGAAAATCCGTAGGCATGCCACCCGTAGGCATTCCCTCCATAACACGCACAGACATTTCCCCTTACTTTTTAGGAGTAAAAAAGTGAGTGTTATGGTGCAAAAAATACGGTAAATCCCCATTCATTTCCCCTTGCACAGGGGTCTGCAACCCGCGGCTCCGGAGCCGCATGTGGCTCTTTTACACCTTTGCCGCGGCTCCGGGCGGATACTAGCAAGGGGAGGAGGCGCATTGTGCGCCCCGACACTCCTCACTGTGGCGGGCGCTGTACTGGCTGTGACGTCGCATGGGGGCGGTGCGTGTGTTAGTCACGCACCGTCCCGACGTCACTTTCCCGCCCGCTGTCAGATCGTGGCTCCGGAGATATATTTGTTTTAAATGTCGCAATGGTTTTGCGGCTCCCAGTTGTTGTTTTTTCTTCGGAAATGGCTCCAAGTGGCTCTTTTTGTCTTAAAGGTTGCAGACCCCTGCCCTTGCACATGGCCCTATGCATCTTCCTTCGACTCATCTCGCGGGGGCCTTTCTTTGTCTTCCGCACACCTTCTATCAAGATTTGCTACTACAGTGGTACCTCTGGTTGCAAACGGGATCTGTTCCGGAGCTCCGTTCGCAACCTGATAGGAATGCAACCCGCATCTGCGCACACGTGCGGGTCGCGATTCGCCGCTTCTGTTCATGTGCGAGCGGCGAAACCCGGAAGTAACCCTTTCCGGTACTTCTGGGTCGCTGCGGGATGCAACCTGAAAAGGCATAACCTGAACTGAACGTAACAAGAGGTATGACTGTACACAGCCAGGGAGAGACTGGGAAGTGTGACGTGTGTCTCCCCTTGGAACAGGCATAGCCAGTCATGCTCTCTGGGTGTGACTGGACTACATCTCCCAGCCTTTGCCTGGCTGGCAGGTGGGGCCCAAGAGCAGCTACACTGGCTATCCACTCCCTAGGCCACATTTGCATGCCTCACCTGCACGCCTCATTTTCAAGCTACTTGCCTTTTTGCGGGACTCTTCCTTCCCCGCTCTTCTCGCTACCATGAGGACGGGCCGTAGCTCAGAGGCACAGAGTGCCTGCTTTAGGTGCAGAAGGTCCCAGGTTCATACCTTGGGGTCTGTGTAGACAGGAATAAGCTAGATGACCGATGAACTGACTTGTGCAAGGCAGCTTCTTTGTATGTGACATTCTGTGTGGTGAGTTGCTGCCCCAGAGTGGGCTTTTGGATTGCTTCTGACTACCATACTTGAATTCCGACCCCCCCCCCAGGCCCGTTTTTGGGGAACCAGTGGTCTCGCAGAGGCGAGCCATGGCTCCGTCCAGATGTAGATGTGGCCTTTCCAATGGATTTTGGGCATCACTAAGGTGGGAAGCAGGCAGATCCAACCCCTGTGAGGCCTCCTCCAGAGAGCGAAAGTGTGTGATGCGAAAGGATTCAGACATGCTGCAGCCATGTCCCTGCCTCTCTGCTTCAGCCTTTCAATAAGAGAACATTTTGGTGCCCGAAGGGCAAGATCCCAGTGGCGCCACTCCCTCTCCCCACACGCCTATCAATGGAGCTATCAGTCCAGTGTGATGATCTCCCATGCAACCTCCACTGAAATGAACGGCATATGTGCAAGAGTATCATAGTTCGTGACATCACAGGCACTAGCCACTGCGTTCTGCCTACTAACTGAAGGGCTCTTTCACAGCTGTTCCTTTCAGGGAGGCTTGTGCCAGGGACCTTCCTTCTGGATCTATTGCATGTAGGGAATGGTGTGGATGGGTGTTGTGTCATCTACATTTTGGCGGGACGGAAATGCCTTGGGCCCACCCTTCAAAGAATTGCCACTTTGGCAAGGAAGGAAGCTGTAGAATCTGCTGAGCCTCTTTGAGGTGGCAAGAGAAAATTGATCTATATATGTTTGGGGGGGAATGTGCAAAATCCCACTTGTCTCAGGTTCCTCTTTCCTGGCCCCTTTCTCCCGCACAGCCAACCAGCAGAGGGTCTCTCTGCCCATTGCATTACTTAGGCAGCGTTAAAAGGTGCCTCCACATCGTGCAGGTGTGGCAAATGTGCAGTTTGGGTAAGGGCCGTGATAGAGAGCATCTGCTTTGCATGCAGACTGTCTCGGGTCCAATCCCCCCCCCCCCACCATTGCCAGGTAGAACTAAGGCTCCTGTCCCAAACCATTGAGAGCCTCTGCCTGTCAGTGCAGACAATACTGAGCTACATGGACTAAGGGTCTGACTCTGTTTCAAGCAGCACTCCATCCATCCCTTGCTTGCAGCTTCCTCTTGGTGTGTGCATACTTAGTTGCAGGCTCCATTTCCTCTTTACATGTGTAATGCAATACTTCATGGGTGAGAATTTCCAGTTGCAATAAATCAATACCCTTTTGTTGCGGAGGCGGGGAGCTTAAATTTTCCTCTTCCGGGGCTGGGTCTGAAATCTGTTTAAACTTGAACCAAAGACCTTGTCTGAGCCTTTTCTTAAGATGCAGTCTGACACTTATGCCCAGGGAAAATAAAACACAGCTTCATCTTAAGTCAAATAATAATAATAATAATTTTTTTAGCGCCTTTCCTCAAACTTAGCCCCTATGAGCAAGAGACAAATCCAGCCTTCCCCAACCTGGTGCCCTCCAGATGTTTTGGGCTGCGTCAGCCCTCTGCCAATACGACCACGGCATCTACTCTAGCATTTCCATGCTGGCTGGAGGCTGATGGCAATTTTCGTCCAAAAGAAATGCAGAGCACACCAGGTTGTGGAAGTCTGGACACACAACAATGCCCAAAACAGAATCTTTGCTTCCTCAAGACTGGTGACTAGTGACCATTTCCCAAACAGCGTTGAAAGTAGCAGAAAAGAGCCGGCGTCATTTCCTGGGGGGTTCCTTTGTCCTGCTATAACAACTTCGGTCGAGCAGGTTTTTGAAATGACCAGAAGCCTACAGAACCTGTTTGACCAGGATCAGCTTAAACTTCATGCAGCCTGCAGGGGCTGCCCAGAGTTGGGAGTCCAGCAACATCTGGAGGGAAACAGATGTCCCTTATCCCTGCACTCACTTCAGAGTGCATGTTTTAATGCTGCTTTATTTGCGGGGGGGACTCCATGGAGGATAAAGCTGTAGAAGACTAATAGCTGCTGTGTTTTACCTCCACTGTTGGAAGCAGTGAACGCAGGTGAGGAAAGTTATTCCTGCGCTCAGGTTCTGCCTACGTGCTTCCCCAAAGAGGCACCTGGATGGCCACTGTGAGGGCAGGTGGCTGGACCAGATGGGCCCCCTTTGGCGTGATCCAGCAGGGCTCTTCTTGTGTTCTTATGGAGCCTCCAGGTCCAGAGACAGTCTATCTAAATTATTAGGTTCTTTGGGGCATTTGGCTCTACTGTGAGAACAAAGAGGCCAGACTAGATGAGCCTTTGGGTCTGATCCATCTGCAGGGCTCTTCATACATTCTTATGCATATAGAAAACCAGTGCGCCGTTCTTTGTGATGTACCCCAGCCCTCCTTCACCTGCTGATTTCATGTCACTAGGGAAGATTTCCTTAACTGGAACCTCCAAACCCAAGCGGCAGAAGCATCCACTTTGCATCCTTGGCATGTAATCCTGTGGGGCAGGGCTAGGAGGGACTCCGCTGCCAGTGTGGACAGTACTGAGCTAGACGAACCAATGGCCTGACCTGGAATAAGGCAGCTTCCTATGCTGCTGTTTAACTCGGAACCATGAGGACTAGCACCTTGTCAAAAGAAGGGCCCTAGGTCACCGGCAGAGCACTTTGCATGCAGAAGGTCCCAGGTTCTGTCCCCAATGGCATCTCTGGGCAAGACTGGGAGAGACCCCTGCCTCAGACACGGGAGAGCCACTGCCAGTCAGTGTAGGCAATACTGAGGAGATGATTCTGTATAAGGCAGCCCCCCTGCATCCTGAAGTGGAACAGTCCAGGTGTGAAGCCTTTTGACTGCTCATCAGCATCCGCCACCCCTTTCTGTTCTCTCTCTTTCTCTCTGCCTCATGCCCCCCTCCCTCTCTTTGGGGTGATGTCCTCGCTGCCTTGTCCTCAAACCCCAAGTCCCCACCTGAAGCAGGTCATAAATATTGGGAGAGTTCTCTTTTTTTATTCTTTTTCTTCTTTTTTTGCGGGGCGGGGGGGGTGGAGAGGGAAGGAGCGGGGGTGGGGTGGGATAACTTAGCGAATTAGTACTGGAAACACAAAGCAATAATTTTTGTTACTGAGACGAGTCTGTATGTCCTTTTTTTAAAAAAAGAAGAAGCGAAACTGCAGCCGCAATTTATTGGGTTTATTTTTATTCTCGAGTCTTCAGCCTTGGGGGGCTGCAGAGGGGGTGGGGGGACACACACAGCCGTGCCTCCCCCCTCGGTACACGCGCTGAGCTGCTTCTCCGACCACGTCCCTTACCTGCGGCGCCACCAAGATCCGGAGTTTGCGACTCTCTTGGCAATAGCCCAGGTGTCAGGGGGTGGGAGGGCCTGTGATTTGGGGGGGGGAGCTACTGCTGCTGTGTCTGTTCTTTTTTTTTTTAAGAGAAAAAAAAATAAAGCTGTGGTTTTTATTAAGCCAGTTTTATTATACGTCAATGTTCTCTCTCCATACCTGTAACCCCTTTTTCCAGATTTTCAGTTTTAAATTCCTAATAAATTATTTGAAAACGGCTTTTGGCTTTGTTGGTGTGGTTTGGAAGTGGGCGAATGCTGCCATGGAAGTGTGCGGAGTTTGCATCTAGAAATCTCCCTGCAGGGAGAATGGGCTGTTGGGGTGTGGCTCAGTGGCAAAACATCTCTGCATACAGAAAGTTCCCAGTTCGAATCCCAGCATCTCCAGGTAAACTGCTTGAGATTCTGGAGAGCTGCTGCCAGTCAGTGTAAGCTCAATAGGCCAGTGGCCTACCTCAGCATAGGGCAGCTTCCTGTGTTCCTGATTGGAAAGGGCAATTGTTCAGTGGCGGAGTGCCTGCTGAAGGTCCCTGCTCCAATCTCTGGCACCTCCAGGTAGAGCTGGGAATAGATCTGAAACCTGGGAAAGCTGCTGCCAGCCAGTGTTGACATCACTGAACTAGACGAACCAACATGTTCCACTGTGTTCCTGAGCTTCTAGAAACCAGAAAGGATGAGGGGAAGGGCTGTGACTCGGAGACAGAGCACCTGCCTCGCATGCAGAAGGCCCCAAGTTAAGTCCCCGGCAGCATCTTCAATGTCCCCTGTCTGAAGCCCTGGAGACCCACTGCCAGCCAGTGTAGGCAGCACTAAGCTAGATGGATCAGTGATCTGACAGGTAACAGGCAGCCTCGCTAAGTTCCTATGTTGTGGTGTGGTGGCGATGGTCCAATGGCATTTGATATTTTCTACCTGAGACTCCAAACCCTGAAGAAAGCCAAGAAGCAGAAGAATCAGTCACAAAGTGGCAACTTATGGGCCTCAATTATCCCTGACCACTGGCCATGCTGGCTGGAGCTGATGGAAGTTGGAGGGCTGCGGTTTCCCAACTCCTGGGGCAGATCAAGGCCTCCATCTTTGATGACCAGCATATTTCAAAGCAGAAACACTATAATAAAAGGCAAAACCCCATTTTTCCTCACAACAACCCTGCGGAGAGGAGAGTGACTGGCTCCCAAGGTCACCCGGTGATTTTGTGGGGGTGCTTATTGGTTCCTTTTTGTTTTGTTACACATTTTCTGTCCTCGTTTTGTATTTTTATTTCGTGAACTGCCCTGTGATCTTCGGTTGGAGGGTGGTGCACCAATTTAATACAGTGGTACCTTGGGTTACATACGCTTCAGGTTACATACGCTTCAGGTTACAGACTCCGCTAACCCAGAAACAGTACCTCGGGTTAAGAACTTTGCTTCAGGAGGAGAACAGACATTGTTCTCCGACGGCGCATTAGCAGCTGGAGGCCCCATTAGCTAAAGTGGTGCTTCAGGTTAAGAACAGTTTCAGGTTAAGAACGGACCTCCGGAACGAATTAAGTACTTAACCCGAGGTATCACTGTAAATGAAAATATTCCGCCTGCACAAGCCCCATTGAAATCAATAGGCGCGCATTTCCGCCTCCTCCCAAACCCTTGAGCCAGCCTGCTCCTTCGCAAGTGCTGCTCTCCCAGGGCTTGGGGTCTGCAGAAGGAGTGTAACTGGATTGCCGCCAGTGTCCTGTTACGTCTTGGAAATCTGGGTAGCCGCCAATGTCCTGAGAGCAGGCCCTCCTGGCCACTCGAGCTGATGTGCTGTTTAGTACCGGGAAACGAGGACATTCTTGGAACTGAGGAATAGCCACGTGGTGGGTCTGCTGTTGACCCTAAGCTGGAGTGAGTTGCCCAATCGGAGGCGTTTTAAAAACAGCCGTTTCTCCTTCCCTTTTAGCCTGGCACAGCGGTAATGTGTGTGTGTGGGGGGGGGCACCTGTTGATTTTCGCACAATCAATTTACGAATGATTTCCATTTGCACAGGTGTCATTAGCCAGCAGAATGCAGCTTAAGTGCTGTGTGTGTGTGTGTGTGTGTGTGTGGAGTGCTTGCCAAGCACCCAAGCCATCTTTTTTTTTTAATAATAATAATATATTTATTGTCATTGCCCCCTTCGGGGACAACGAAATTACTTGACTGCTCCATAAAAACACTAATTAAACAATACAGTATAATACAGCAAGGGAGATTAGATGACTTTCAAAGTCTGGGCTTCCCATTCAGGGCCGAGATCACTCTGGAGAAGAAGCTGTTCTTAAGACGGCTCGTTCTCGTCTTCATCGTCCTGTATCTCCGTCCCGACGGCAGGAGCTCGAAGAGACAGTGACCAGGATGCGATGGATCTTTTACTATCTCCAGTGCCTTCCTATGGCACCTTGTGGCATAAATCTTGGGGTTGCTTTTGTCGCAGCCAAGGCCAATGGGAGCTAGCGTGGAATAGTGGTTAGAGTGCTGGACTAGGCCCTGGGAGAGACCAGGGCTCGGATCCTGACTTGGCCGTGAATCTCACTGGGTGACCTTGCGTCAGGCAGTCACTAACTCTAAAACCCACCCTACCTCACAGGGTTGTTTTGAGAATAGAATGGAGAGCAGGAGAACTCTCTAGGCCATCTTGAGCTCCCTGGATGAAAGGTGAGATAGACATGGAATTAAAGAACAGATAAAATCTCGTGTGATTCTGAAAATAAATTCTCAAATTGATGGCAGCCTATTTCATGTGGCCAGGTGTACTTGAAATGATTTCGCTGTGTTGGCGGTCGGATCCACAATATCATTTCTTAAGCGGCATGAATGGAAAAGTTCAAGAGGCCCCAAAGGTTTGTGGTAGAGCGCTGTGGGTTAAACCACAGAGCCTAGGGCTTGCTGATCAGAAGGTCGGCGGTTCGAATCCCCGCAACGGGGTGAGCTCCCGTTGCTCGGTCCCTGCTCCTGCCAACCTAGCAGTTCAAAAGCACGTCAAAGTGCAAGTAGATAAATAGGTACTGCTCCAGCGGGAAGGTAAACAGCGTTTCTGTGCGCTGCTCTGGTTTGCCAGAAGCGGCTTAGTCATGCTGGCCACATGACCCGGAAGCTGTACGCCGTCTCCCTCGGCCAATAAAGCGAGATGAGCACCGCAACCCCAGAGTCGGGGTACCTTTACCTTTTATATTTCTATCATTCATTCAATGGATATGCCACCCTTCTTTCTGAAGGAGTCCAGCATGGCAAACACAGCCATAGTAAAACATATTTTTTATAAAAAAATAGAGCATTCTTAAAACATTCTAAAAAACAGTTTTAAACACTTCATTCCATGATCTCAGAGTTTCCAGAAACAGTGCATATCAGCCATCAAATGCCCGGGCAAAAAGATGTTTTCAAATCCATCCTGAATGTCAGTAATGAGACAGGCATGCAGACCTCACCAAAGAGAGCATTCCAGAACCGGGGAACCACCACCGAAAAGGCCCCGTCACAGGTCAGTGCCAACTGAGCAGCCCCTGGTGGCATCAAGGCCTTGCTTTTTGATTGTAGGTTCCAAGACGGTGGTTAATGGTTGAACATGTGTACCCACTTGTAATGAGGCCTTGGAGAGACTGAACAGACCATCCTTCTCTAGCCACCCAGAGTGGTTGGGGCAACCCAGTCAGATGGGCAGGGTACAAATAATAAAATGATGATGATGATTGTCTGGCACCATCAGTGCCTTCCATCAGTTGGGAGGGCTCTCTTGTTCAATCCTGGCACCTCCACTTAGGTTAGGAAAAAACTGGGGGAGGCTAGCAGGGGCAAACTGGTCCTTATAGTTCTAAAACAGACAACCTGGGGCAGGAGGAATTTGGGATTTGCTTTGCCCGTTGCCCAGGAATCCTAATTTAAGCTGTTTTGCATCCAGCAACTGTTCTCCTTTGCTATTCCTTCCAAGATTAGTCCTGGCTGCAAAAACTGGCTATGTGGGTTGAGTCCCAGCTTGAATCAAGTGGTGAATAGAATAGAATAGAATAGAATTTATTATTTATACACGGCCCATCTGGCTGGGTTTCCCCAGCCACTCTGGGCAGCTTCCAACAAAACATTAAAATACAATAGTCTGTTAAACATTAAAAGCTTCCCTAAAGAGGGCTGCCTTCAAATGTCTTCTAAAAATTTGGTAGTTGTTCTTCTCTTTGACAACTGGTGGGAGGGCATTCCACAGGGTGGGTGCCACTACCGAGAAGGCCCTCTGCCTGGTTCCCTGTAACCTCACTTCTCGCAGTGAGGGAACCGCCAGAAGGTCCTCGGCACTGGACCTCAGCATCCAGGCGGAATGATGGGGGTGGAGACGCTCCTTCAGGTATACTGGACCGAGGCCGTTTAGGGCTTTAAAGGTCAGCAGCAACACTTTGAATGGTGCTCGGAAATGTACTGGGAGCCAATGTAGGTCTTTCAAGACCGGTGTTATGTGGTCTCGGCGGCCGCTCCCAGTCTCCAGTCTAGCTGCCGCATTCTGGATTAACTGTAGTTTCCGGGTCACCTTCAAAGGTAGCCCCACCTAGAGCACAGGGTGGTGGAAAAACCACCAGGGTTATGTTTTTAAAAGGGTGTTTGTGAAACGAGATTCCTCTCTAGCGAAGGCTAAGCTGCGTATTGGAAAGGGAAACGGCTGCTTTTCCATTGGCCTTGCTTGACACTCAAGCCACCACCCCAGTCAACCTCTAACGGAAGAAGGATGCTTATAGAAAGGTAAACAGGGCACTCTTATCTCGGATCCAGGTGCCAAGGGGAGGGCAGGGTATAAAGATGCAGGGAGGTGAAGGACGGCTACTAGGACTTGGACGCCTGACGAAATGAACCTCGCCCTCCTCCTAGTTCTCCTGGCATCAGGTGAGTTGCAACCCAGTGAAGTTGCGAATTCCTTGCTTTGCAGATGCATTCTGATCGGCCTGGAAAGATGGGTTTTTTTAGGGTTGTTGGGTTTTTTTTTGCTATTTGGGTGGTTCAATAAACTTGTGGATTTAGAGGAAACCATCTGTATGTCTGGTTCAGACAATGGGTGCCTTTAAAAAGCAAAAAAAAAGTCGTCTTGGTGGCTCCTTCCTCCTTCCACTTTGGAACTCCCCATTTTTTGCAAGTGAAATATTGCAATCACAAGTATTTGGAGTGCAAACTGCTGTGTGTGATCTAATCTCTGTAATATTGCACAAGCCCCTTCATGGGGGAAATTTCTAAAAGACTGGAAGACAGTCTTCTTGCTTTTCTTTGAAATCATTGGATACAATTTGCCCCGAGCAAGAGTTTTATAATATTTAAAGCACCCTGGCCTATGAATCACCATTCTGTGTACCTCTTGAAGCATGGGTGTATCCAGGATTTATGTTGGGGGGCAGGACTTTTGTTGGGGGTGCAGAATCTGCGATGCGATTGGTCAGTTAGTTATTTTTATTGTTCCATTATTTTAATGTTGTATTTTATTTTTGTTTTTAAGTTGTAATCATTCATCTTGTTTTTATTATTGCTTGTAAGCCGCTCTGAGCCCGGCCTTGGCTGGGGAGGGCGGGGTATAAATAAAAAAAAATTATTATTATTATTATTATTATTATTATTATTATTATTATTATTATTATTTGTTTCCTAGCGGGCACTGCCCATGCTGCCGTCCTACGGAACCTGTGGCAATTCCGTAACATGATCAAATGCACCATGCCATCCAGTGACCCCCTCAGGGATTACAACAACTACGGCTGCTACTGCGGCTTGGGGGGCAGCGGGACGCCAATTGATGCCCTGGACACGTAAGCAGCCATCTTTCTTAAAGCACTCGGCATTGTGTATTCTCATTGCTCGGCACTGTGTATTCTCATTGTGATTTTGAGATGAGGTAGGTCCTGCTGGAGCAAACGTCCCCAACTGTCTGGCTTCCAAATGTTTTGGACTACAGCTCCCATCAGGCCTGGCCAGCGCAGCACAATGGGAGTTGTAGTCAAAGCACCTGAAAGGCATTCAGTTGCAGAAGCCCATTTTCTGGGAAGAACCTGCCTTGCCACTCACTCACTCTTTTTAAAAAATATATGTATATATTGATGCTCTACAGGTTTATACATTTCACTAATTTTACGACCATTTTAACGTTTCAAAACTTGACTTCCTTCCCCCCCTCTTTCTGTAGTTCTTTAAATTTATTTTTAATATCTTCTGCATATCTGAAATTAACTTAATTTGCTCATTTATTTATCTGCTTCAAATATATACACTTATAAAACTGCAGGTGATTACAATAATCCTGCCAATGTTCTTATCTGTTTACATTTTATCTGCAAATATTCAGCAAACCATTTCCATTCTTTTATAAAAAGTCTGTTGTCTTGACTTCTTAATTCTTCCGGATGCCTTGCCACTCTCTGGATTAGGTAGAGAGCTTGGTCTCTTCCAGCAAGAAAGCTTTCTGAATTTTTGTCAGGCGCCGGGAGAACCGTTCTGAATCTTTTTCTTTTTCTTTCTGCTTCCTGAGTAGCTGCTGCCAAATCCACGACAACTGCTATTCCGCAGCCAAGAAGCACCCGGACTGCACTTTCATCCTGGACAATCCTTACACAAAGACCTACTCCTACACCTGCTCTGGCACCGAAATCACCTGTACAGGTAAAGGCACTTCATATGCCATGCTTAGCAGAGGCTCTGGCACAGTTGGTAATGCACATGCTTTCTTCTCCGCAAGTGGAACAGATTCTCTTTGACTTGAGGTTTTGAAACATAGCTTGGATGGCCACTTCTCAGGGATTCTTCAGATACAATTCCTGGATTGTAGAAGACCCCTGGGGTCCCTTCTACCAACTCTACAATTCTATAACCTTGGATCTGGTCCCAGGCTTGTGCTGTCAGACCCCCCCCTTTCCCCAAGCTGGTGCCCTCCAGACATGGCTGAACTACAACTCCCATCATGCCTGCTCTGGCTAATGGGAGTTGGAATCCAGCAACACCTGGAAGGCCTGTTTCCTTTCCTAATGCCTGGTATAGTTAAAGGTTTATGCCAGGGCTTCTCAAACTTGGGTCTCCAGCTGCTTATGGACTACAGTTCCCATCGTCCCTGGCCACTGGTCCTGCTAACCAGGGATGATGGGAGTTGTAGTCCAAAAACCAGCTGGAGACCCAAGTTTGGGAAGCTCTGGTTTATTTGTATGATTACAAATCAGATGTGGGTGGAAAATATGTGAGGACGATACAGAGACACTGGCGTGCGAGCGTTTAGGTCAATTGGATCTGCCTTACAAGGGGGGTGAGCGAATGAGGGCAATTTCAAGCTGAAGGGTTTGTGTGGATTAGTGGAACCACTGTTGAAGATCCAGGACACCTAAAAGGAAGCAGCTCTTTGTGCAACACATAGTTAATCTATGGAACTCCCTCCTGCAGGAGACAATAACAGCCACCAACCTAGACAGCTTTAAAACATGCAAATTCATGGAGGAGGCTATAAATGGCTATTAGCTCTACTGGCTATGCTCTGCCTTCACAGTTAGAGACAGTGATGCTTCTGGCCACTGTGGGAGCAGGATAGTGGACCAGATGGGCCATTGGTCTGATTCAGCAGGCTTCTCTTAAGTTCTCATTCGTTCATTCATTCATTCATTCAATTTATATTCTGCACTTCCTCCCAAAGGAGCCCAATAGCAAACACATCCATCCATTCTCTCTCCCAAACATGGGCATAGCCAGAATTTATATCAGGGGGAACGATGCAATTGGTCAATTAGTTAAGTATTTTTTTTTATTTGATTGGGGGGGGGCAGCTGCTCCCTCTGCACCCTGCTGGCTATGCCCATGCTTCCAAACATTCTAAAAACAGTTTAAAACATTTTCTCATCCAGTGATCTCTCGGTTGCCAGGAACAGTATTCTTCAACCAACCAGCAGAGGACAGGAATGTTTTTAAATTCCCCTTGAAAGTCAGCAACGAGGGAGGCAGCTGCATCCTCACCAGAGGGAGGGCATTCCACAAACATGGAGCCACCACTGAAAAGGCCCTGCCAGGGGGGAGGGGGGTCAGCAACGCCTCATGGCAGAGGCACTGCCACCGAGACCTCACATGCTGATGGTTGCTATTGGGGAAGGGACTTGTTTGGTTAACTTGCGTCCCAAGACACTTACGACGTTATATGCTCGTGCTACCACTTTGAATCAAACTCAGAAGTCCACTGGTAACCGACCTAAACTCTGGCAGTTTTAAAGGTATTTGGGGACTGTGTCCCCAGGAGGCCGTGGGCAGTATTTACTTTCCTAAAAGGGAGAGGGTGGGTCACCTGGGCTCAAGCGCACCTGAACTCCTGATTCCCCTGTCTTCTCCCAAATCTTCTTTCTCCAGAAAAGAATAACGAGTGTGAGGCTTTCATCTGTAATTGTGACCGCAGTGCAGCCATCTGTTTTGCGGGGGTTCCGTACAACAAGGATTACAAGAACCTGGATACCAGCAAATACTGCAAGTGATGTTTGGGGCAACCCAGTTCAAAAGGCCCTTTACAGGCTCCTCAAGAAGGGGAGCTATCGGAGACCCGGCTTAAAAGAAAACGTCATGCTGAGTTTGTTTGCTGCTGCAAATTTAGGAGGATTGTTTCGTGTGATTTTTTTATGAAGGTGTGCTGGTGGGTGGGTGATTCCCTGAAATCCTTTAAATGTGCGAATAATAAATAAATGAATGAACAAACAAACAAACAAACTGGGGCAGGGTGTGTGTGTGTTTGTGAATGGAGTCTTCTACCACAAGGGGGCTCCTGCCTCCACCCTGAGTAATAAAATAATTCCATGCTAGGGGTTATCCTTAGGAAAGGAATTGGAAAATAAAACTGCTGCTATGAAAGGGTTGTCGTACAAATCTATGTTGCAGCTGCAGTTCTGGGTGCCTTGCCTCAAAAAGGATATCGTAGAGTTGGAAAAGGTTTAGAAAAGGGAAATGCAAATGATGAAGGGGATTGACTGCCCTGTGAAGAAAAGCTGTAGCATTAGAGGCTTATAGACTCATAGGTAAAGGTACCCCTGACCATTAGGTCCAGTCACGGATGACTCTCGGGTTGTGCACTCATCTCGCTCTATAGGCCGAGGGAGCAGGTGTTTGTCCACAGACAGCTTCCGGGTCATGTGGCCAGCATGACTAAACCATTTCTTTGCAAATCAGAGCAGCACACAGAAACGCTGTTTACCTTCCCACCGGAGTGGTGCCTATTTATCTACTTGCACTTTGATGTGCTTTTGAACTGCTAGGTTGGCAGGAGCAGGGACTGAGCAACGGGAGCTCACCCTGTCGTGGGGATTCGAACTGCCGACCTTCCGGTTGGCAAGCCCTAGGCTCTATGGTTTAGACCACAGTGCCACCCGCGTCCCTTCAGACTCATAGAATTGCTTTAAAAGAAGATTGGACAAATTCACGGAGGAGAGGGATATCAGTAGCCACTAGCTGTGATGGGTGTGCTCAGGCTTCAAGGTTGGAGACAGCACCGCTCCTGAATCCTAGTTGCCAGAAACTACAGGAAATGAGAGTGTTCAGGTGTTCGAGTCCTGCTTGCTGGTTTCCTATGGAGGCACCTGGTTGGAAATTAAAATACTTTATTGTCACTTGTACAACTTGTGTACAATGAGATTACACGAGCACCCCCCCCCTCAGCTCTCTTAGTCTTAATTCCCCTCGTTTACTGACGCACACCCACCGAACCCGAAAGTCAGTTGCCCTGTTGTTATCTTTTCATTCAGCAGCCTAACAGCCCCCGACAGAAGCTGTTAATCCTACTTCTATATCTTCTGCCTGAGGGCAGGAGATCAAGAAAGTGCTGGCCAGGGTGTGAATCATCCCTGAGAATTTCCGTCACTCTCCTGAGGCAACATTCTTCCGCTATTTCATGCAGCGGATTCACGGGCAGCCCATAATATCTTGTGCTGTATTCATCACCCTCTGTAGGCACTTCCTATCAGATGATGTCAAACCAGCGTATCACATCGTGATGCAGTATGAAAGGACACTTTCTATTGTTGACCGGTAGAAGGAGATCATCAAATGTTGACTGACATTGTTCTTCCGCAATACAGTGGTACCTCGGGTTACATATGTTTCAGGTTACATACACTTCAGGATACAGACTTCGCTAACCCAGAAATAGTACCTTGGGTTAAGAACTTTGCTTCAGGATGAGAACAGAAATCGTGTGGCGGCAGCGGGAGGCCCCATTAGCTAAAATACATATAAAAAATACATAAAAAAGCACAAAAAAGAAAATAGTTCATTTTCTTAAATATTATTTCCATAACCCTCTTTCATGACTTCCTCACGTCTCCCTTTTCTGCGTTCCTACTTACAAAATCATGTTCCGCAATACTTCACCTTCTCTCAAAATTTGTTTTAAATTGTACATTTCAACAATTATGTCTCCATCTTTTACCTTTTGTTATCAAATATTCAAAATATTTAAACTTGACATAATATTATTCAAATTTCATCCTTGTTCTTATAGTTCAGTTATTTTCATACTTCTTTCCACTAGGTTACTAATGCCATGTTGTTTTTATATCCTGCATCATTTTAACATTCATACAGTTTACAATGCTTTTCCAAATAGTCCTTGAATTTTTTCCAGTCCTCTTCCACTGTCTCTTCTCCCAGGTCTCGGATTCTGCCGGTCATTTCTGCCAATTCCATGTAGTCTATCAGTTGCATCTGCCATTCTTCCAGAGTGGGCAAATCTTGAGTCTTCCAATACTTTGCGATGAGTATTCTTGCTGCTGTTGTCGCATACATAAAGAAAGTTCGGTCCTTCTTTAACACCATTTGGCCGACAATGCCCAAAAGGAAGGCCTCTGGTTTCTTACGGAAGGTATATTTAAATACCTTTTTTAACTCATTATAGATCATTTCCCAGAAAGCCTTAACCTTTGGGCATGTCCACCAAAGGTGAAAGAATGTTCCTTCAGTTTCATATGATACTCTATTATGAGGCAGCATGTTTGTGCTGGGTTAAAGAATGGGTAAAGTTGGAGAATAAGGAACTATTAGATCTTGAAGGGTTTAACAATAAATTCGGGTGGCATGCGTACCTATGGAGTGACAAAAAGAGGGTACATAAGGGATTTACATATCATATTTTTAGAGGTGCACTAATAGAGGTTTGGGATAGATATAAAAACATACTAGAACCAAAAATCCCGCACTGGTTATCCCCGTTAGAAATGATGTGTATAAAAAAAGTCAATATGAGAGGGAAGTGGGGAAACTATGGAGAAATGGTTATTAATGAAGGAGGGAAGTGGAAATTAAAACCTTATGACCAAGTTAAGGAGTAAACATACGATTGGCTACATTACTTTCAGATAAATGAAATGTTTAAAAAAGAGCTGAAGGAAAGAAATTATGTAGAAAAAGAATCAACCTTTCAAAAAGAGATAATAAATAACGAATATAAAAATCTGTCAAAAATGTATAAATTACTATTGGAGTGGTACACGAAGGATGAGGAGGTGAAAGCGGTGATGGTAAAATGGGCAAGGGACTTTGGTTATAATGTTCAACTAGAGGATTGGGAAAGGTTGTGGAAAGAGAATATAAAATTTACGGCTTGCATGTCACTGAGGGAAAATATAATGAAAATGCTCTACAGATGGTACCTGTCACCCACTAAATTGGAAAAGATGTATAAGGTGGACAACAAATGCTGGAAATGTAGACATAAAGAAGGGACTTTCTTCCATCAGTGGTGGGAGTGTAAGAAAGTTAAAAGCTTTTGGGAGGAGATATACAATGAGATGAAAAAGATGTTGAAGTATACTTTCGTGAAAAAACCAGAAGCATTTTTATTAGGTATTGTAGGGAAGGACGTCAAAAGAAAGGATTGTAGACTTTTTCAGTATGCGGTGACAGCTGCCAGAATTGTGTTAGCCCAGAAGTGGAAGCAGGAAGAGGTCCCAACGGTAGAAGAGTGGAGAATAAAATTGACAGAATACGCTGAATTGGATAAATTAACAGGGAAAATCAGATATACTAAGGATCAAAAATTCATAAAGGACTGGGAGAAATTTGTGTGTAATCTGGAAAATAATTATGTTGTAAAAATAACGCTAGTGGGATTCAAACAGGCTTTGTAAAGAACCAATAAATATTGTTTAGTAGAGATTATGAGGAAGGGTGAAATAATTGGCAATATGAAAAAAAAGATGAAATGTGTACCAAAAGGATAATTATGAATGATGTCAGCGACGTTGATGGAAGTTCAAAATGGATATGATTTGTTGTACAATGGTTGTGTTTTCTTTATAAAGTGTTTTCTTTTTCTTTTTCTTTTTATTTCTTTTTTCTCTGTATTTTATATTTCTTTTTTTTTTGAAACTTTAATAAATATTAAAAAAAAAAAAGAATGTTCCTTCAGTTTCCTTACATTTCCAACATTTGTTGTCTGGCAAGTGATATATTTTTGCAAGCTTGACTGGGGTCATGTACCACCTATATATCATTTTCATAATATTTTCTTTCAAGGCATCCATCCAAGGCAATCCATAACCGTTCCCAGTCAGCAAACATAATATTATAACCAATGTCTTGCACCCATTTTATCATTGCTGATTTAACCGTTTCATCCTGAGTGTTCCATTTTAACAGCAAGTTATACATTTTTGAAAGCACTTTAGTTTTTGGTTCTAACAGTTCTGTTTCTAATTTTGATTTTTCCACCTGGAAGCCTGTTTTTTTATCCAAATTAAAAGCCTCCCTGATCTGAGCATAATGTAGCCAGTCTCACACTTTATCCTTTAATTTCTCAAAACTCTGCAATCTCCATGTGTCTCCATCTTTTTCTACTATTTCCCAATATTTTGGCCAATTGGCCTCCATATTGAGTCTTTTCTGGGCCTTAGCTTCCATTGGTGACAACCACCTTGGGGTCTTATTTTCTAACAAATCTTTGTATCTTATCCAGACATTAAACACTGCCTTCCTGACAATATGGTTCTTGAAAGCTTTATGAGCTTTAACCTTGTTGTACCACAGATATGCATGCCACCCAAATACATTATTGAACCCTTCCAAATCCAAAACATCAGTGTTCTCCAGAAGTAGCCAATCTTTCAACCAGCAAAAAGCTGCTGATTCATAATACAATTTCATGTCTGGCAGTGCAAACCCCCCCTTTCTTTCGCATCTGTTAATATTTTAAATTTTATTCTGGGCTTTTTGCCCTGCCAGACAAACCTAGAAATATCTCTTTGCCACTTCTTGAAACACTCCATCTTGTCCACAATCTGCAAGGTCTGAAACAAAAACAACATTTTTGGCAATACATTCATTTTTATAACAGCAATTCGACCCAACAAGGAAAGTTTCAATCTTGACCAAATTTCTAAATCCTTTTTGATTTCTGACCAACATTTTTCATAATTGTCTTTAAACAAATTCAATTTTTTTGCTGTCATGTTTACCCCTAGGTATTTCACCTTCTTAACCACATTTAAATCTGTCTCCTTCTGAAACCTTTCTTTCTCTGCATTTGTCAATTTTCCCCCCAAAACCTTGGTTTTCTGCTTGTTTAATTTAAATCCCGCCACCCGACCAAATTCTTGAATCAGTTCCAATACCCTTTTCGTACTAGATTCCGGCTCCTGTAGTGTCAAAACAAGGTCATCTGCAAAAGCTTTAAGTTTATATTGTTTAGCTCCGACCTGAATTCCTTCAACCAGCCGGTCCTCTCTAATCATGTTCAAGAGCACCTCCAGGACCGAAATAGATAACAATGGGGAGATAGGACAACCCTGTCGTGTTCCTTTTTCAATCTTAAACTCTTCTGTCACCACATTGTTTACTATCAATTTTGCCTTTTGTTCTGAATAGATTGCTTCTATACCATTTTCAAACCCCCGTCCCACTCCCATCCCTCTAAGGTTTCCCTTCATAAATTTCCATGAGATATTGTCAAAGGCCTTCTCTGCATCAATAAAGATCAATACTGCTCTTGTATTGGTATTCATCTGCAAAAGTTCCAAGATGTCAATAATGTTCCTTGTATTGTCAGACAAATGTCTACCTGGAAGAAAGCCTGCCTGGTCCTTATGAATCACTTCATTTAACACTCTTTTTAATCTATTTGCCAAAATTTCTGCAAAAATTTTATAATCCACATTCAATAGGGAGATGGGACGGTAGTTCTTAAGTTGTGTATTTTCAGTTTCAGATTTAGGTATCAATGTGATGTAAGCTTCTTTCCACGACTCCGGTGCCTTTTCCCCCTCCATAATCTCATTGCAAACCTCCTTTAAAGGTTGAATCAAATAGTCTTTCAAGATCTTATAATACTTGGAGGTAAGCCCATCTGGCCCTGGAGATTTGCCCAATTGCATACTCTGAATGGCACCTTCAATTTCTTGTTCAGTTATTTTGTAATTCAATATTATCTTATTCTCTTGAGATAATTTTGGTAGTCCATTGTTTCTTAAAAATTGGTCTATCTCAGTCTCTTTTTGCGGCCCTTGGGTGTAAAGTTGTTTAAAGTATCTCTGGAAGCATTTTCTAATCTCCTCAGGGTTTTGGATATTTCTTCCTTCCACTTCTAAGTTAGTAACCGTGTTCAGTTTTTGTCTCTTTTTCAACTGCCAAGCTAGCAGTTTGCCACATTTATTTGCTGATTCAAAAGTCATTTGTTTGATTTTCCATTCCACTTCCTGATTTATCAATTTAGAATATTGTGCTTGATAAAGTTTAATTTCTCTCAGAATCTCCTGCGACTTTGGTTTCAATCTTAACTTTTTCTCACCCTCTTTTATTTTATCCAAAATCTTATCTTTTTTTTCATTCTGGGCTCTTCTCTTTATTGCATTCTGTTGTATCAAAACCCCCCTCATAACCTCCTTGCTTGCATCCCAGATTACTCTTTTTTCCACTGTGGTTCCCAAATTTATTTCAAAGTAATCCCTCAGAGTCTTTTGGGCCTTTTTAACAGTCTCTTGATCTCTAAATAAGGTGTCATTCATCTTCCATCTAAAGGAGCCGGTTGTAGTTAGTCTCATTTCCATCTTTACTGCATTATGGTCGGAGCAAGTTTTTGGGCAGATCTCCACCTTTCTAATCTTAGGTGCCAGTCCTCTAGTTATCCAAATTTGGTCGATTCTTGTCCATGTCATTTTGGCTTCAGAGAAGAATGTCCCCTCTCTTTCCAAGGGGTTCTTTGTCCTCCAGATATCTATCAAGTCCATATTGTCAGTTAGTTCAAAAAAAGTTTTTGGTAGTCTGCCTTCTTTTGTCAAACTTTGGTTCTGTGCTTTATCCATGTTCGTGGACACCACCCCATTCATATCTCCCATCATAATGATGTTGTTATAGTCTATATAGTCCAGCATTGTCTCGTGCAGCTTCTTATAAAATTCCGATTTCCCCTCATTCGGAGCATAAATTCCCAAAATTAATTTTTTCCCCCTTTTGTGCTTCAATTGCCAAAATTCTTCCTTGCTCATCTTTAAAAAGAAATTTTGGTGACAGGCTCTCCTTTGCATAGATCACAACTCCTCTTTTCTTCACTCGATCCGATGAGATAAATTCCTGGCCTAGTCTCTTATTGACTAATACTTTTCTATGGAGCCTAGTCACATGTGTTTCCTGCAGGCATATAATATCCAATTGTTCCTTTTTTAATAAATGGAAGATCCTCTTCCTTTTTTCCGGGGAATTACAGCCATTAATGTTCCAACTTAAAAGCTGCAGAGACATCCTGAACGTCTCTATTCTGCCTTTTGTGGTGGTGTCTCTTTCTCCTGGTCTTTAGGCCCCAGGGGTGGATGTAACAATCCTGGTAGTCCGGAACCCAAGGCTCCCAATTCCGCAGTCCCTTTCTGAAGGTCTTCACCGTAGTCACTCAAAAATTTATCCTTGTCTTCAGCTGTTCTGATTTTCACTTTCTTCCCTCTAAAGTTGAAAGATAGTCCTTGGGGAAGCTCCCACCTAAAAATGATTGAGTTACTTCTCAGCAGTTTGACAAGATCTGAGTAGCAGGATCTAAGTTCCAGTAGATGTTTTGGAATATCTTTGTAGATTTCCACTCTCAGACCTTGAATTTCAAGAGATTTTTCAAAATGTGAACTCAATATCTTATCTCTTTCCTCCTTCGTTCTCAAAGAAATCAAACAGTCTCTAGGCCTGCCCTTTCTCACGGTTTTTCCCAATCTAAAAGCACTCACAATTTTAAAGTCTTTTTCTTCTTCCAAAGGCCAAAATAGTCAATTAAGTCCCCTTTTTCAAGCTCAGAAACTGACCTCAATCTCAGATTGTTTTCCTTGCTTCGTAATTCAATCATAGACAGATAGGCCTGCTGTTCACCTATCTGCTTGCGCATAGGTTTAACCTCCTCTTATACAGATTCTGCTTTCTGCTTGGCCTCTTCAGCTATTTTGCGATTTTCTGTAGTAGCTTCAAACAACTTCCCAATTGATTGTGCATTTAAGGCCACTTGTTTAGTCAAATTATCAACACTAGCTGTGTTTTTATCAATTTTAGATGATTGTTCAGATACTTGCCTACTCAGGCCTTCCAGTTTTTCAAAGATTTTATCAAGTACAGTGTCCCCTCCTGTAGCCATTCCTTCTGTCCCGGCCTGCTCTAATTCTTCCTCTTGTGGCAGTACAGTGGGAACCGATGCTCTATGCAGATGTGAGATTACAGTGGTTTGTTGTTGTGTCTTAGTTTTAGCTGATCTTGTTCTCCCAGTGCCACTCATCCCAATTCTGTCTACGTGCCAAGGTCAGTCAGTGAGCTATTCCCATGAGAATCCACAGGCCAAAAAGTAAACAAAGAGGAAAAGGAAAAACAGTTCCCCAAAAGTTATAATCCACAATTCCTCTAGAGGGAGTTCAATAAGTCTTAAGGGAAAAGACAAAGTTGTTATTCATAAAAGTTCCATCAAGCTAGCCAATGTCCCTTAAGTACTTATAACAGTATCTAACAGCTTCAAAATTCCAAAAGTCCTTCAGTTCTTTAAGTCTAGTCAGAGTTAATCCTTGAGTTATTTACAATGTCTCAAAAAAGTGCCAGATTCCATAGAACAATGTATCGGTTCAACAGCACAGGCAACAATCCAATGTAACAATAGCCAAGTCCATTAACTGACAGCGTTAACTGTCTGGCAGCCCAACTGCTGGGGTTTCTTGAAAAACAAGTTTGTAAATCAACAAAGGAAGAGGAGAGTAACATCCAAAAGTGAAAAGGTATAAAAGTAGAGTCAGATGTTGTTAAAACAAGATCAGGTTACTTGATGCACGGATTAGTCCTTTTTAAAAGCAAACTTCAAAGGTATTAGAAAGATCCGACACTTTGCTTTGGATCTGTTAAACAGCGCCGGGAGACGGACTTCCTGGTTGCGTCTCCCGCAGTAGCCGAATTTAAAGAATTTAGTCCCAAATTCAAGCTTTCCCCCTACTCACGGGTTGTTCCTTTTTTAAGCCGAATGTTCCCAGGAAAGAGGTCAGTGCTCACCGACAGCAGCTTTGCGGCTTCACTCCACAGAAAGAGCGATCAACTCACAGCACCGCGCCAGCCCTTCCACGATCCGGAGCCCCTTATGGGGTCCCTTCAACGTTTTGGGGGGTGCTGATGGTGCCTGCCGAGTCCCACGGCCACAGGCTAACGCTGCCTGTGGGTTTCTGACTTGGGTCTCCGCTTCGCCGTAGCGGACGACCCTTTTCTGTGGAGCTTCCCCTTCACAGCGAGAAGGAGACCGCCATTGCCGTTCGCACCGCCTCCGGATAGGGAAACGGCTGCTTTTCCATTGGCCTTGCTTGACACTCAAGCCACCACCCCGGTCAACCTCTAACGGAAGAAGGATGCTTATAGAAAGGTAAACAGGGCACTCTTATTTCGGATCCAGGTGCCAAGGGGAGGGCAGGGTATAAAGATGCAGGGAAGTGAAGGACGGCCACCAAGACTTGGACGCCTGACGAAATGAACCTCGCCCTCCTCCTAGTTCTCCTGGCATCAGGTGAGTTGCAACCCAGTGAAGTTGCGAATTCCTTGATTTGCAGATGCAAAATGAAATAAATACATTTTAAAGAGCAAAGGAATTGAAATGTGTAAAACGTGCAGGGGTAAGCAAGGCAATAATAAAAGAATCAATTGAACAATGATAAAATTATAACAACACAACAAGACGGAAGAAGTAAAAAAATATTGAGATCACACATGGGTGAAGGGGAACGGGGGGTATAGGGGAATTTGAAATATTATTTATAATATAAAAGCTTTAACATAAAATTTCTAACTGTGTTGTATTTGTACACAGCAAAGAGAAGTTTAGAGTAATTAGGTATACTTTAATTTAGTTAATTATGTAATAGGCTTATGTTAGAAAATGAATATGGATGTTGAATTTAATGTTTGTAATTTTTCTTTTTTTGGTTTTGGAAATAATAAAAAATAAAAAAATAAACAAGGAACTGAAATGCAAAGTTAAACATACAGCCATTGAAAAGGTGGAAATAACTACCTAAATCCAAAGAAAGATACGTACTCACAGGAGCTTTCGAAAGGCTCTCTGATCATGCATCGTCCTCTGAGAAGTTTTTGTGTGAGTGTGTGTCGCTTTGTTTCCTAGCGGGCACTGCCCATGCTGCCGTCCTCCGGAACCTGTGGCAATTCCGTAACATGATCAAATGCACCATGCCATCCAGTGACCGCCTCAGGGATTACAACAACTACGGCTGCTACTGCGGCTTGGGGGGCAGCGGGACGCCAATGGATGCCCTGGACACGTAAGCAGCCATCTTTCTTAAAGCACTCAAACCCTCTGCTCGGCATTGTGTATTCTCATTGTGATTTTGAGATGAGGTAGGTCCGTCTGGAGCAAACATCCCCAACTGTCTGGCATCCAAATGTTTTGGACTACAACTCCCATCAGGCCTGGCCAGCGCAGCACGATGGGAGTTGTAGTCAAATCACCTGAAAGGCATTCGGTTGCAGAAGCCCATTTTCTGGGAAGAACCTGCCTTGCCACTCACTCACTCTTTTTAAAAAATATATGTATATATTGATGCTCTACAGGTTTATACATTTCACTAATTTTATGACCATGACCATTTTAATGTTTCAAAACTTGACTTCCTTCCCCCCTCTTTCTGTAGTTCTTTAAATTTATTTTTAATATCTTCTGCATATCTGAAATTCACTTAATTTGCTCATTTATTTATCTGCTTCAAATATATACACTTATAAAACTGCAAGTGATTACAAT
Organism: Podarcis liolepis; assembly: GCF_965112155.1. Lineage (NCBI taxonomy): Eukaryota > Metazoa > Chordata > Lepidosauria > Squamata > Lacertidae > Podarcis > Podarcis liolepis. The sequence goes on along the minus strand of NC_139566.1, from coordinate 27,152,583 downwards.
AATCCTGCCAATGTTCTTATCTGTTTACATTTTATCTGCAAATATTCAGCAAACCATTTCCATTCTTTTATAAAAAGTCTGTTGTCTTGACTTCTTAATTCTTCCGGATGCCTTGCCACTCTCTGGATTAGGTAGAGAGCTTGGTCTCTTCCAGCAAGAAAGCTTTCTGAATTTGTGTCAGGCGCCGGGAGAACCGTTCTGAATCTTTTTCTTTTTCTTTCTGCTTCCTGAGTAGCTGCTGCCAAATCCACAACAACTGCTATTCCGCAGCCAAGAAGCACCCGGACTGCACTTTCATCCTGGACAATCCTTACACAAAGACCTACTCCTACACCTGCTCTGGCACCGAAATCACCTGTACAGGTAAAGGCACTTCATATACCATGCTTAGCAGAGGCTCTGGCACAGTTGGTAATGCACATGCTTTCTTCCCCGCAAGTGGAACAGATTCTCTTTCACTTGAGGTTTTGAAACATAGCTTGGATGGCCACTTCTCAGGGATTCTTCAGATACAATTCCTGGATTGTAGAAGACCCCTGGGGTCCCTTCTACCAACTACAATTCTATAACCTTGGATCTGGTCCCAGGCTTGTGCTGTCAGACCCCCCTTTCCCCAAGCTGGTGCCCTCCAGACATGGCTGCTCTGGCTAATGGGAGTTGGAATCCAGCAACACCTGGAAGGCCCGTTTCCTAATGCCTGGTATAGTTAAAGGTTTATGCCAGGGCTTCTCAAACTTGGGTCTCCAGCTGCTTATGGACTACCATTCCCATCGTCCCTGGCCACTGGTCCTGCTAGTCAGGGATGATGGGAGTTGTAGTCCAAAAAGCAGCTGGAGACCCAAGTTTGGGAAACTCTGGTTTATTTGCATGATTAGTAATCAGATGTGGTTGGAAAATATGTGAGGACGATACAGAGACACTGGCGTGCGAGCGTTTAGGTCAATTGGATCTGCCTTACAAGGGGGGTGAGTGAATGAGGGCAATTTCAGGCTGAAGGGTTTGTGTGGATTAGTGGAACCACTGTTGAAGATCCAGGACACCTAAAAGGAAGCAGCTCTTTGTGCAACACATAGTTAATCTATGGAACTCCCTCCTGCAGGAGACAATAACAGCCACCAACCTAGACAGCTTTAAAACATGCAAATTCATGGAGGAGGCTATAAATGGCTATTAGCTCTACTGGCTATGCTCTGCCTTCACAGTTAGAGGCAGTGTGAGAGCAGGATAGTGGACCAGATGGGCCATTGGTCTGATTCAGCAGGCTTTTCTTAAGTTCTCGTTCATTCATTCATTCATTCATTCATTCAATTTATATTCTGCACTTCCTCCCAAAGGAGCCCAATAGCAAACACATCCATCCATTCTCTCTCCCAAACATGGGCATAGCCAGAATTTATTTCAGGGGGAACGATGCAATTGGTCAAGTTGGTGCAAGTCGGTTGCCAGGAACAGTATTCTTCAACCAACCAGCAGAGGACAGGAATGTTTTTAAATTCCCCTTGAAAGTCAGTAACAAGGGAGGCAGCTGCATCCTCACCAGAGGGAGGGCATTCCACAAACATGGAGCCACCACTGAAAAGGCCCTGTCGGGGGGAGGGGGTCAGCAACCACTCATGGCAGAGGCACTGCCACCGAGACCTCACCTGCTGATGGTTGTTATCGGGGAAGGGACTTGTTTGGTTAACTTGCGTCCCAAGACACTTACGACGTTATATGCTTGTGCTACCACTTTGAATCAAACTCAAAAGTCCACTGGTAACCAACCTAAACTCTGGCAGTTTCAAAGGTATTTGGGGACTGTGTCCCCAGGAGGTCGTGGGCAGTATCTACTTTCCTAAAAGGGAGAGGGTGGGTTACCTGTGCTCAAGCGCACCTGGACTCCTGATTCCCCTGTCTTCTCCCAAATCTTCTTTCTCCAGAAAAGAATAACGAGTGTGAGGCTTTCATCTGTAATTGTGACCGCAGTGCAGCCATCTGTTTTGCGGGGGTTCCGTACAACAAGGATTACAAGAACCTGGATACCAGCAAATACTGCAAGTGATGTTTGGGGCAACCCAGTTCAAAAGGCCCTTTGCAGGCTCCTCAAGAAGGGGAGCTATCGGAGACCTGGCTTAAAAGAAAACATCATGCTGAGTTTGTTTGCTGCTGCAAATTTAGGAGGATTGTTTCGTGTGATTTTTTATGAAGGTGTGCTGGTGGGTGGGTGATTCCCTGAAATCCTTTAAATGTGTGAATAATAAATAAATGAATGAACAAACAAACAAACAAACAAACTGGGGCAGGGTGTGTGTGTTTGTGAATGGAGTCTTCTGTCCTCGTTTTGTATTTTTATGTCGTGAACTGCCCTGTGATCTTCGGTTGGAGGGTGGTGCACTAATTTAATACAGTGGTACCTTGGGTTACATACGCTTCAGGTTACATACTCTTCAGGTTACCAACTCCGCTAACCCAGAAATAGTACCTCGGGTTTCGAACTTTGCTTCAGGATGAGAACAGAAATCGTGTGGCGGTAGCGGGAGGCCCCATTAGCTAAAGTGGTGCTTCAGGTTAAGAACAGTTTCAGGTGAAGAACGGACCTCTGGAATGAATTAAGTACTTAACCCGAGGTACTACTGTACTATGAGGAAATGGAGTCTCTGTTGGGCTTTCTTAACCATCCTGGCCACTGTAAGGACTTTATGCTGCACTAGAAATGCCATTGGCCTGATCCAGCAGACTCTTCTTATGTTTGTGTGGAGCATCAAAGCCTGTTTCCTCTTTTCTGCATAAGAGGAAAGGCACACCCATTGCCTTGACACAGATGCCTTTTCCAACTCCTGCAGAGGGATGCCAGCCTGCCCTGCTGCCACAGAGAGGACAGGAAGGGTCAGAGTGAAGTGGGAGAGCATCTGCTCTGCATCCAGAAGGCCTCAGGTTTAGCCAAAATGGCATCTCCAGGTAGGACTGTAGATCTGAAAACCCGGCAAGTTTGAACCTGGGACCCTCCTGATCTGCCATGGAGCCACAACCCTTTCTCTGTCTCAGTAAGCCGCCTTAACCCAGTCACACCACAGTCCATCTAGCTCAGTACTGTAAACACTGACTGGCAGCGGCTTTCCAGGGTTTCAGGCAAGGGACATTCCCGGCCCTATCTAGAGATGCTGCTGGGGGCTGCGCTTGGGACCGTCGTGGAAGGCAGATGCTCTGCCACTGAGTTACAGCCCTTCCCCTAAAAATAAATGGGAGATTCTAGTCCTCATGGTTCTAAAAAAGACACAGCTGAATTAAATAAGCCTGACTCGGTATAAGTCGGCTGCCTGTTATTCCATCTGGCTGAGCACTGCAGACACTGGCTGGCAGCAGCTCTCCAAGTCCAGGGTTTCACAGAATCATAGAATTGTAGAGTTGGAAGGGAACCCCAAGGGTCATCTAGTCCAACCCCCTGCAATGCAGGAATCTTAGCTAAAGCATCCATGACAGGTGGCCACCCAACCTCAGCTTAAAAACCTCCAATGAAGGAGAATCCACAACCTTCCAAAGGAGACCGTTCCACTGCTGATGTTTAGTCGGAATCTCCTTTCTTGTAACTTGAAGACATTGGTTCGAATCCTACCTTCCGGAGCAGGAAAAAACAAACTTGCTCCATCTTCCAAGTGACAGCATATTTGAAGATGGCTATCATATCTCCTCTCAGTGTCAGGCATGGGATAGTCCCAGCCTTATCTGTTAATAGGGACGCGGGTGGCGCTGTGGGTTAAACCACAGAGCCTAGGACTTGCCAATCAGAAGGTTGGCGGTTCGAATCCCCACGACGGGGTGAGCTCCCGTTGTTCGGTCCCTGCTCCTGCCAACCTAGCAGTTTGAAAGCACGTCAAAGTGCAAGTAGATAAATAGGTACTGCTCTGGCGGGAAGGTAAACGGCGTTTCCGTGCGCTGCTCTGGTTCACCAGAAGCGGCTTAGTCCTGCTGGCCACATGACCTGGAAGCTCCCTCGGCCAGTAAAGCGAGACGAGCGCTGCAACCCCAGAGTCGTCCGCGACTGGACCTAATGGTCAGGGGTCCCTTTACCTTTACCTTTCATATCTCCTCACAGTTTCAGGCATCGGATAGTCCCAGTCTTATCTATTAATGCCATTCAACCTACAGCCAGACGGCCTCGGAGCACACGCCGAGTGCATTTTGCCTCCTCTCCACCGATTGCAAAAACGGAGAAAGGGGCGGGGCGCAGGATCAGTCCACACATCATACAACCCCCAGGGGCGCTTTTGAGGCTGGATTCCCGGAGCCCCGGCACCTCTCCGTCTGGATAGAAGAGAGGGTCGGGGTCATTGATTCTCCTCCCGGCCCCTTCCAACCTCCCCTGCCCACGGGCCGGGGGGGCCTGATTTGCACGTGAGGAGGAGCGGACGGCAGGGAGAGCAGAGCCCCCCCCCGCCCGCTCCTCCAGGTCTGTGTCACAATGTGGGCCGTCCCGACGGGGCAGGAGCAGCAGCTGTTGCTGGAGGAGGCGGAGAGGGCAGGACGGGGGCGGGCAGATGCAAGCCAGGCAGCGCCGCCCACCCATCAGCCGCCCACCAGGCACCAACCCAGGCAGCGCACGTAGGGAAAAAGTAAGCCCCTCCCCTCCCCTGGGAAAAGCCACGCCCCTTGGGTTGCATAGGGCCCCGCCCACTTGCCAGGGTTTAAGCGGGGGCTGCGTGCAAGCCACGCCTCCTCGGAGCTGCTTTGAGTTTCAAGGAGCGCCACTCAGAACATTATTATTATTATTAATTAAAATTTGTTGCTCTCCCTTCAGCATCAGGTCCCAGGGTGCGTTGCAGCAATTTAAAATTAAATACAGTTTTTACAATGCTCAGCAGGGTTTCGCTATAGAATATTTTGTACCTGGAGCGTCTTGATTCTAGATAATGGCTTCTGTGGCCTTATCTGGGCATTTTTATTTTATCCTGCAACGGGTTGAGCTAGATGACTCTCTGGGTCTCTTCCAACTCTACGATTCTGCAATTTGGCAAACCTTTGCTCCGTGGGCGGAATAGATTTGGGTTACTGGGTTTTTTGGGAGGTGGGGGTGCTCTCAGTGGGCCGAGAGTACTTTTCCACCACCTTCGTTGCTTCAGTGGGCAACCCTGGGATGTCAGAAGTTCAGAAGCTGCTCCCCAGACTTGGTTGGACTACAACTCCCATCAGCCTCCAGCATCATAACGCCACGTGGGCTGATGGGAATTGTAGTGCAAAGCACCTGGAAGCAGCTAGGGGGTAAGTCCAATTTGCCGTGGCCAGATTGCAAAAGGTATCGGACCCTTTTAAACGCAGACTGGTGGTCCTGAAGGGTTTTGGCAGAGTGACAACAGACCTGAGGAGATTATTCATCTCAATGTGGCTGGCCTGGCCAGGGGGTGGGGTGCTGATTGATTTATTTATTTGGGGGTTTGGGATTTAGAGAAAAAGCAATAAAGAGGCGACAGGATATAGAAGTGTACTGAATTATGCATGGCGTCGAGGAAGGAGATAGAGAAAAGCATTTAGAGAAATGCTAGAACTTGATGGCTATCGGATGAAGCTGAATGTTGCAAGATTCAGGACAGTGCACAGTTGAACTATGAAACTCACTGCTACAGGAGCAGTGGTAGCCAAAAGCTTAAAGGTAAAGGGACCCCTGACCATTAGGTCCAGTCATGGACGACTCTGGGGCTGCGGCGCTCATCTCGCTTTATTAGCTGAGGGAGCCGACGTACAGCTTCCGGGTCATGTGGCCAGCATGACTAAGCCGCTTCTGGTGAACCAGAGCAGTGCACGGAAACGCCGTTTACCTTCCCGCCAGAGCGGTACCTATTTATCTACTTGCACTTTGACATTATCTTGCCCAAGGCAACTCAGAGCGACTTACAACCAGAAAACCTAGCCAGTTTGCATTGGTTGAAGTTCATACTGGTTTTCATTCAGCAATCATACTTCCTTTGCACTGTTACATCGCCCCATCAATCCTCACCCCAGTGAAACACTCAGCCAATAATCAGAGCTTTGTGCTAAATGGGATCACAGCTCAGTGGGTAGAGCATGAAGCTCTCCATCTCAGGGTTGTGGGTTCAAGCTCCACAGTGGGCATTGAAGGGGGCATAGATGACTCTCACGGTCCCTTCCAACGCTATGATGCAACAGGTTTCGGTTTCTCCTCTTTGTACGGATTGCTCTGCCTGAACTCTTGGCGTTCTGCCTCCTCCTCCTCCTCCTTTTTTGGCCGAGTGCAGGATGGAGATCCTGGACGAGTTTGACAACGAGTGCCCGCTCCTCATCTCCTTCTGCGAGCGGATCTCCCCCCAGGACTTTGACAGCCAGGCTGTGAGCTACACCCAGAAATCCCTGCAGGACCTTTTCGCCCAGATGGAACAGAACCCGGGAATCTGCGAGCGGGTGGTGAGGAAGAGGAAGCAAGCGGAGAATGAGGGAGCCAGCTTGGCCCAATATCTGAAGGTGAGTGGGAGATGGGATTCTCTAGTCTAGGGGACCACGGAAGGGAGTTATCACGTGACCTGGCCAGGGTGGGGGGCCAGAGAGCAAGCTGCAGGGATCTGCAAGAGGAGCTTTTTATGGAGACAAAACATGCCTGTTTGCATCTTCAGAAGAAGCTGCTGTGCATGCAAAGGAGCAAAGGTGGCAGTCTTAGGCTAGTAAACCTACCCTCACGCCTCGGGGTAATACATCTACCCTAATTTTGCAAGGTGCCCCTTTTATTGTGCGTTCATGGTGATCTGTGCTCATGATCGTATTGGAGCTGTTATACACAATCCCATGTTCAATATGGTTTCCACCTGTAAAAGTTTCATTCCCCCACCCATCAGTATAATATTTATTTATTACAGTGGTACCTCGGGTTACATACGCTTCAGGTTACATACGCTTCAGGTTACAGACTCCACTAACCCAGAAATATTACCTCTTTGAAGAACTTTGCTTCAGGATGAGAACAGAAATTGTGCTCCCGCGGCGTGGTGGCAGCAGGAGGCCCCGTTAGCTAAAGTGGTGCTTCAGGTTAAGAACAGTTTCAGGTTAAGAACGGACCTCCGGAATGAATTAAGTTCTTAACCCGAGGTACCACTGTACATCCAACGACTTCCCTTCTTCTCCTTCCATGGTTCCTTATGAACTGCTCGTTCTATTTCCTCCATCTGGTTTCCCCCTCTCTATTACAGTGGTGCCTCGCAAGACGAAAAGAATTCGTTCCGCGAGTCTTTTCGTCTTGCAATGTTTTTCGTCTTGCGAAGCACGGTCCGTCGCAACTGCACCTCTTCAAGCGGCTTTAAAAAAAAAGCGCAAGACGTTCTCGTCTTGCGAAGCAAGCCCATAGGGAAATTCGTCTAGCGAAGCAACGCAAAAACGGAAAACCCTTTCGTCTAGCGAGTTTTTCATCTTGCGAGGCTTTCGTCTTGCGGGGCACCACTGTACATCTTAATCTAAATTATACTGTTGAATTTACAGTAATCCTGCTGGGTGTGACCTTGAGCCAGTCAAACTGCCTCTCGGCCTAACCTACCTCATAGGGTTGTTGTGGGAATTCAATGAGGAGAGGCAGAGCCTTCTTTGAGCTCCTTGGAGGAAAGCAGGTGGGATGTACATCCAATAACAACATTAAAATGAAATGAATAAATGAAACTATTTCCCTGTGAATAGAAATCTAGCACACCAGGGAGAGGGTTGGCCAGAACCCCCTCCCTGATGCGCTAATTTTCTTACTGCAGGGAGTTTCCTTTTTCAACACGTTTCAGAACGGAACTAACATCACCTTCCCATCTCAAGGAGCGCGGTCCGCTGTGCTACTGGGTCTCACTGCCTCAGGCAGGCAGCTGTTTCCAGGCTCACAAAACCTGCGCACCATCCAAGCTTTCCCATTCTGCACTCTGCTTTTCCAGGCCAAGTTCTTTTCCATGCTTCAGGGAGACGTGAACAACAGCAACTCGCTGGGGGAAATGGAAATGGAGGAAAAGGTGGAGCAACTGAAACGCGAGATGGAGAAGGTCAATGACTACGCTCGTGGTAAGTCTGGCTGTTTTCCTCGCTCTCTCCCTTGGCGCCTCCTGGGTTTTGCCCCTCCAGCCAATTTCTCCCTGTGCTCCCCCCTGTTCATCCCACCCACCCAATCGGTTCCATCAATCCCTCTCACAGGGCCATCCAATCTGTGATTAAAAACCTCCACCTTCTGGACTTGTCCATTTTTTGTGGTTTAAAACGAGCCTTGCTTCACAGCATGTTATTCTTTGAAGGATAATTACCTGAAAATGATTTGTAGATTGTATTTAACTCTGAGTAGACTTGCTAAAATGTATACGTCCGAATCAGATAAGTGCTGGAGATGTAACGAGGTTGACCATATGTTTTATCTTTTTTTTATATATAAGATATTTATTAAAGTTTCACAAATTTTATAATCAAACACAACAATGCAAACAAACACAAACAAGAAAAAACAAGTATAATTTCAAATCCTTATTTTCTTACATCTTACTTCCCCGACCTCCTCATACCTCCCCTTTTTGCATTCCACTTTCAAATTTTTAGTTCAGCAAATCCTCACCCTTAATTTTATCTAATTGTTAACCTTTCTTTTCTTTTAACTTAATCTTTACAGCTGTAATCCACTTACTTTCTAAAGCCACATCATTTTAACACTCATTAATTTTACAATGTTTCTTAAGATAGTTCTTAAATTTCTTCCAGAGCATATGTTTTATCATATGTGGTAGATTTGTAAAAGAGTAAAAGAATATTGGGAAATGATATATAATGAACTGAAAAAAATGTTCAAAAGTACCTTTCCAAAAAACAACAACAGAGTCCTTTTTGTGAGGGTAATTCAGAGGGAAATTTCCAGGTGTCAAAAAAGACTATTTATGTATGCCACTACTGCAGCCCATGTCTTGTTAGCCCCAAATGGAAAACCAGCGAGGTCCCAACCAAAGAAGAATGGCAACTTAAACTGATGGAATACGTGCAGCTTGCAGATTTATCATATAGAATAAGAGAACAAGAAGAATGCATGTTTAAAGAAGACTGGAAATTGTTTATGGAATATATGAGTAAAAACTGTGTTCATTTAAAAACACTGGTAGCATCAAGATAAATTCAACAGCGTAAATAAGTTTTGATAGATGTAACAATGGATTATTGAATGGTTTAGTTCATGCAAAATATGCAGGGTTGCATGGCATGCAAAATGAACCACTGAAAGAGAGGAAGGGAAGTCATTGATTTAAGGTTGTTTAAATGAATATTTTGAAATGTAATTTAGAAAATTTAATTTTAAAAAACTATTAAAATAGATAAATAAAATAAAATAAAACAAGCTTTGCTCCGTTGCAGCTGCCAAGAGTGCTTCCTGGAGGTCGTCGGCAATGAGGCCATCAGAGATGAGGCCCAGAAGGGCTATTCCATCGGGGGGGTTCAGCCCCAGCCAGACCAAGCTTCTGGACTCAGGTGTTCCCCCCATGCCGAAGGTCTTTGGTTCCTTCCCAAAGCAGGTTTGTTCTTCTGTCTTGAGACCTTGGTAATCTCGAAGGCTGGACTGCTGCAATGTGCTGTCTGTGGAACTGCCCGGGAGCCCGGGAGCTCCAGCTGGTTTCTCTCAGCCTATCCTACCTCACAGGGTTGTTGTGGGGGCATTAAAGGAGAACTAGGACCTGGGAGGGGACAAGGGTGGCGCTGTGGGTTAAACCACAGAGCCTAGGACTTGCCGATCAGAAGGTCGGTGGTTCAAATCCCCGCTATGGGGTGAGCTCCCGTTGCTCGGTCCCTGCTCCTGCCAACCTAGCAGTTCGAAAGCATGTCCAAGTGCAAGTAGATAAATAGGTACTGCTCCAGCGGGAAGGTAAACGGCGTTTCCGTGCACTGCTCTGGTTCGCCAGAAGCGGCTTAGTCATGCTGGCCACATGACCCGAAAGCTGTACATCAGCTCCCTCGGCCAGTAAAGCGAGATGAGCGCCGCAACCCCAGAGTCGTCCGCGACTGGACCTAATGTTCAGGGGTCCCTTTACCTTTAGGACCTGGGAGACCAGGGTTCCAGTGCCCACTCAGCCATGAAGCTCTCACTGGGTGATTTTGGACCAGTCACTGTCTGGTGACTACTTCACAGGGTTGTTTTGAGGGTGAAATGAGAAGGAAGAGACACCTTGAGCTCCTTAGAGGAAAAGTGGAATATAATTGCAGTCAATACAAAAAATAAACATGCCCAAGTGTTTCAGCCATTCCACATCAGGCTGAATGAGCAAAGGGACCTCACCTCCCATGATCACAGCATCTTTTCCCAGAAATATCCATCCCCAAAATGCTACTGGTGGGAGGTGCCAGCAGCAGTCAAATTTCTTAGGAGGACAGTTTCTTGCAGCTCTTAATAAGCTTTTTAATTTTACTTTTCACTCCCCCTGCAGATGGAGAGATCGATGGGATCCAACGTGGACTTGAAGCAACTCTGGGCCGGCATGTCATCCGTCAATCAAAAGAGGTGCAAAGGGCTTGAAGGCAAGGGGAGAGGGTGGATTCACACTGGTTGGCCTCCCCCCACTCTGGACTGGTTTCGTATTGGGGTGTGGAAGTGCTTTTTTCTGGGAGGACGCCGGGGGACGCATACCCATAAACATTTTGTGAATCTTTGTACAGTCATGCCTCAGGTTACAGCCGCTTCAGGTTGCATTTTTTCAGGTTGCAGACCACCGAAACCCAGAAGTACCAGAATGGCTTACTTCCGTGTTTTGGTGGTCGCACATGCGCAGAAGCACTAAATCGCGCTTTGCGCATGCGCAGAAGTACCAAATTGCAACCTGCGTGTGCGCAGACGTGGGTTGCGAACACTGCGGGTTGCGAACGTGCATCCCGCATGGATCACATTCACAACCCAAGCGTCCGCTGTACTTTGTCCATTTACTGTATTTATTTTCCCCGATTTGAACTATAAAATGGTGATTTTCTTGAGTCAAAATGAGAGTACCCCTAAACATTTTTTTTTTGGGGGGGGAAGTACTGGGGTGTAGTCTGCAACATGTCCCAGGTACAAGAGTGGCATATTTATTCTGGTTTAGTTTTTTAGCTTGTGGTGTTGATTCATAGAATCATAGTAGAGATGGATGATACCTTGAGAGTCGTCTGACCTCCTGCAACGCAGGAATCACAGCTGACAAATCCTCAACAGGTGGCCATCCTGCCTCTATTTTAAAACCCCCAACAAAGGAGGGTCCACCATCTTCTGAGGGTGTCCGGCCCATTGCCAAGCGGCTCTTACCATCAGAAAGTTCTTCCTAATGTTTTGTTGCCATCTCCTTTCTGGTCATTTGAATCCATTGGTTCGGTTGCTAGCCCTCCAGAGCAGAAGAAAACAAGCTTGCTCCATCTTCCATGGGACAGATATTTGAAGATGGCCTATCACATGGGTAGGCAAACTAAGGCCCGGGGGCCGGATCCAGCCCAATCACCTTCTAAATCTGGCCCATGAACGGTCTGGGAATCAGCGTGTTTTTACATGAGTAGAATGTGTCCTTTTACAGCGGTACCTCAGGGTTACAAACACCTCAGGTTACAAACACTTCGGGTTATAGACTCTGCTATCCTGGAAGTAGTACGCCAGGTTAAGAACTTTACCTCAGGATGAGGACAGAAATTGTGCGCTGGCGGCACGGCAGCAGCGGGAGGCCCCATTAGCTAAAGTGGTACCTCAGGTTAAGAACGGTGTCAGGTTAAGAATGGACCTCTGGAACGAATTAAGTTCTTAACCCGAGGTACCACTGTATTTAAAATGCGTCTCTGGGTTATTTGTGGGGCATAGGAATTTGTTCAATTTCCCTCCCCCCAAATATAGTCCGGCCCCCCACAAGGTCTGAGGGACAGTGGACCAGCCCCTTGCTGAAAAAGTTTGCTGACCCCTGGCCTATCATATCTCTTCTCAATCTTCTTTTGTCTAGGCTAAAGTTGCTCAACCAGTGTTAGAAACTGAGATACGAAAGCTAGGAGCTAAAAGGCACCTTAAACCGAGGTTATGGGCGCAACAACGAAACGTCTAGGCGTGCCTTTTTATAGCAAGAATACAAAGCTGAAAATGAATGAACTGCAGCTAAAATATTACGTTCATTTTTCACACAGTCTAGTCCTTCCCCTGTCAACCCCCCTGATATTCTTAAGAGGGTCTCTTCTCCAGTTTTCAGAGAGTAGCTGGAAGTGGGGAGGTAGAAAAAGGTCCTTCTTTCCTTCCACGCTGCAGTTTTAATCTGGATTAATAGGCGCAGCACTGTGCCCAGGCCTTGGAAGCTGCTCGGGCTAATGAAATTCCTAGTTGCAAAACACGCCTAGAGCAATGGGAGTCTCAAACACTGTATTCAACTCCCTCAACTGTTCCTCATGAGGCCTGTCAACATCCTTCATAATTGCGGTGCCCAGAACTGGAAACAATATTCCAGGTGTGGTCTGACCAAAGCAGAATAGAGCACAGGGTCCCCGGACGTTTGACGGTCTATTGATCCCTGTGCCACCACTATGATCACTTCCCCGCTGCCACCAACCCGTTTCTCTCGGGTACACACGGAGTCCAGACAGTTGTTAACATTAAAAACAAATAATCAAGTTTATTTTATAAGCATGAACAAGTTTATGGTTTCAGATAATTTTTCTTGTCAGTTTCTTATCCATAGTTTCTATACCGGCCTATACCTTTCTAATAACTTCTAACTAATTATCCCAACTGTCTCTCTGACTCCTCCTAACAGTTTCTCTCTTTCTCTCACAACAAAACTCTACCAACCCACAGACTTATCCTCCCTCTTCCTTCTCCAACTCCCAACTGACTTCCACACAACTCTAACTCTAACTCCTCCCCTTGGGTTCCCACTGGCCAATCACTTCACACTCATTTAACCCTTTCCTTATGACCCACTAGGAGGGCAAACGCCAGAAGCAGTACTATTACTTCCCTTGACTTACTCACATCAGGGAGGAGTCCAGAGCAAGGAGACCTCACCTCCCATGATCTCAGCATCCTTTTCACAATCTTTTCCCTTCCCAATGTCATCCTGAGTCTAATCCCCATTTTGTCTCTCCTCTGACAGCATGGTGGACTTGCGCCCTGTGATGCTGAACCCCGGCGGTTTCCGTCCTTCATTCCTGGGGAGCACCTCTGTCAGCAGACTGAAATACACCAGTTTCCCAAGGTGCAGAAATCCTTCCGAGACCTGGCGTGACACCTTTTGTTCTCACGGGAAAAACCCCACACGCACGGAAGAGGGGGGGGGGCATTTTATTCCAGGGAAGGGGCTGGAAAATGGGCCAGTGGTTTCCTGGAGGCAAACTTGCCTGGTTCCTCACAAGGCCTGGACGTGTGGCTCTCCAGAAGTTCATAGAATCATAGAAGTATAGAGTAGGAATGCACCCTAAGGTCATCCAATCCAGCCCCCTGCATGCAGGAATCACAGGTAAAAAGCCCCTCTCCCATGGCCAATCTACGCAAGAGAGAGAATTTTGTCCTCTTCAATCTCTTGCATGCTACATTTGATTTTATCGCCTGGAAAGGCACTCCCCAGTTTAACAGCACAGTTCAAGATTGCGGCCAAAGAATAACTTTAAAAAAGATAGGAAACTTTAAACAAAACAGAGACGAGCAGTTCTGTCCTGTTTCCACTTGCTATTTTTATTTAATCCACTCCACTTGGTTTGCTTAAACCAAGGACTTGTACACTGACCACTAATAATGATTCATATGTTGTAGAGATCATTGCAAATTTATTATGCTATTTTTGCAATGTACAGATGACATTAAAAAAAATAATTGTGGCCACTTTCTGGACAATCTTCAAACATCAAGTTTGCACTTGGGTCCTGCTGGTGGGCTCCTCTTGGGGGCACCAAGTTGGCCACTGTGGGAACAGGATTCTGGACCAGATGGGCCACTGCCCTGCAGCAGCAGCAGCTGGGTTCTCCTTATGCTCTCCTGGAACCTCCAGGTCTAGGGGCAGTCTATCTTGATTCTTGAATTCCTGGGGGCATTTGGTCCCTGTGAGAGCAGGAGGCTGGACTAGACAGGCCACTGGCCTGATGCAGTGAGTTTCTCCTTGTGTCCTTTATGCTGTTTAGCTTTCTTTGCAGCGTCAATCTACCGGGGAGGAGGGGCACGGACGGACCAGCCTCACCGCTTGCCGTGTTTTTTCTCCTTCCAGGGCCGCTGCCAGCAACGCCGCCACATCTTCCCAGAGCTCATCCAGCCCCACGTCCGCTTTCAACACGCCTGTGCTGGCCAAGTTCAGAGGCAGCAAAGATGAGGAGAAGGAGGACAATGAAAACCCGGGTCCTGATTCTCAGCCGACGGGGGCCTAAACAACTTTTGTGTATGGGGAGATGCTGTGTGAATTAAAAAGAAACCTCCGGTGCACACTGCTTCCCGGGGTATGGCCTCTGCTGCGGATGTGGCAGAGAGGAAATGGCTACTGGTGGTCGGGAGAAGGGAGAAATCTTTCTGCCTTAACGGGAGGGTATGCCTCCAAATGCTCTTTTTCAAAAGGATATGGTGGTACTACAATTCCCATCATCCCTAGCTAGCAGGATCAGCGGTTGGGGTGATGGGATTTGTAGTCTGAAAAAAACAGCTGGAGACCTCTGTTTGGGAAACACTAGGATAGGGGAGATCACTGCAGATGGTGACAGCAGTCACAAAATTAAAAGACCCCTGCTCCTTGGGAGAAAGGCGATGGCAAACCTAGACAGCATCTTAAAAAGCAGAGACATCACTTTGCCAACAAAGGTCCATATAGTTAAAGCCATGGTTTTCCCAGTAGTGATGTATGGAAGTGAGAGCTGGACCATAAAGAAGGTTGATCGCCGAAGAATCGATGCTTTTGAATTATGGTGCTGGAGGAGACTCTTGAGAGTCCTATGGACTGCAAGAAGATCAAACCTCTCCATTCTGAAGGAAATCAGCCCTGAGTGCTCACTGGAAGGACAGATCGTGAAGCAGAGGCTCCAATACTTTGGCCCCCTCATGAGAAGAGAAGACTCCCTGGAAAAGACCCCGATGTTGGGAAAGATGGAGGGCACAAGGAGAAGGGGACGACAGAGGACGAGATGGCGGGACAGTGTTCTCGAAGCTACCAGCATGAGTTTGACCAAACTGCGGGAGGCAGTGAAAGACAGGAGTGCCTGGCATGCTCTGGTCCAGGGGGTCACGAAGATTCGGACATGACTAAACAACTAAACAAAACAACAACAACAAAGGATAGGGGAAGGGCTGCAGCTCAGCATAAGGCAGGTGCCTTTTGAAATCTGCTCTAAATGAGAGCCATGAGGACTAGAAACTTACTTCGTTTTCAGGGGAAGGGTGCAGCTCAGTGGCAGACCATCTCTTCTGCATGCAGGAGCTCTTGGGGCTGAATCTCCAGATAGGGCTGATGGACCTGACTTAGTGTAAGGCAGATCCCTATTTAAATCTGCTATTTGTTTAGAACAATGAGGACTAGGATCTTACTTCATTTTTAGGGGAGGGGCGCAGCTCAGTGGTAGAGCTTTGTGTGCCGAAGTTATGAGTTACCGTAAGTTCAGTCCCTGGCATCTCCAGGTAAGCTTGGGAAGGTCCCTTCCCTGAAACCATATGTTGTTTGGTTATGCAAAAAATAAGAACACCATAAAAATTGATGCATATATTCAGGTAAATGTGTGTGAGAGTTAGAACTGCATGCAAAAATGTGTTTATTAGGAGAGATTTGCACTTAAAACACTGTTGAATATTCAAAAGAGAGATTGAGAAGTGCACCGGGAAGCAGCCCCCCCCCCCATAATTTGCAGCACCGGAACTCGTAGCTTTTCCGTTCATCCCACAAATAATTCTCAGAGGATTTTCTCCAGAATGTAGCTGTTGCTAATGATCTGGTCCACGACTCCTGGCAGCCAGTCTCTGAGGAGCAGGACAGGTTTCGTGAGCCAGTAAGGAAAGAAAACTTCCCTCTGCCTCATGACGCCGCCTCTCACGATGGCCTGGGCGCAGAGCTCTTTCGAACTTGCTTTCAGGGACATCTTGCCTTCTACCGACCTCACAGCTGTGTCTGCAGAAAAGAACACAGAAGGCAAGTCAGTGTGGAAAGGGCACCAGGCACCCCAGGACCTTGGAAGCTGCTGCTGGTCTGTCTGCCTTGCTGCTGATGATTCTAGTCCTTATGGTCCCCCCCCCAAAAAAGAGAGGACTACAACCTTGATTTAGTTTTAGGGGAAAGGTTATGATTTGGTGGCAGAGAATCTCCCTTGCATGGAGAAGGTCTGAACTCCCCAGCAGCATCTTCAGGTAGGGCTGGGAATGTTCCCTGCCTGTATATCACGATGTTTAGCTGGTGTTATAAGAAAAAACTGCTCCTTTTCTTTTATGGGGTATCCAGGAGCCCGTTATAGAGTCCTTAAGTGGGTTCCCTATCGGTAGGAGAAAATAGCAGAGGCCAACCAGAGAATATTGAGAAGCAAAGCGGCTAGTAAGCCTGATCTTTATTCAAGGAACTGTTGCAACAGGGTCCCTACTCACCACATGCAGGAGGGAGGAGAACCCTGAACAATGGTGCGCAAACCCTTATACAGTCATACCTCGGGTTGAATGTGCTTCGGGATGAGCGCGTTCGAGTTGCACTCCGCGGCAACCCGGAAGTAACAGAGCGCGTTACTTCCAGGTTTCGCTGCTTGTGCATGCGCAGATGCTCAAAATGATGTCACGTGCATGCGCAGAAGCGGCAAAAAGCGACGCGTGCGTGCGCAGATGTGCGTTGCGGGTTACGTTTGCTTTTAGATGCTAACGGGGCTCCGGAACGGATCCCGTTCGCATCTAGAGGTACCACTGTATAGACTTTTGAAATTGGCCACCCTGTTGCCCAAGACCGTCCCCCTAAAACAGCATCCATCCATCACAGAAGTAGGCAGTCTACAGCAGAAATCCTGTCTGCCAGGATACCTGAGAATGGTCACTGATTGCATTACCTGGGCAGTCTGGCCATTCTTTTGTGATGGTTCATGCTTTAGTTCCTGAATCTAGGGCACAGGCTCACCCTATTCATACACAAATACACCCTTAAGGCAGGATTTGCAAGCAAAAAGACATTGGGAAGGCTTCCCCCATTTTCCTTCTTTACTGCAGAGGAATATTTGGTCATTGGGAGAGTCAAAATGGCTTCAGGATTGCTCTCCTGTACTATTTCAGACACGTGGTTTATGTATGTGTTTGCCTTGAACATTTATGAACATTTATTTTACATTTGAGACCTTAGAATTCTTACAACACTGGTGATATATCACGATGTTGGACACTGGATTATCACCCAGCCCTACTAAGTGGCTGCCCTACCTGGGGCTGCTTACCTGTGTCAATGTACCCCAACACGGCAACCGTGATGGGGGTGTTGATTTCCCGGAGGCGCAGCTCTGTGCGCAAGGAGCTGTAGAATCCTTCAAGCGCAGCTTTGCTGGCAGCATATGGAACGCAGAAAGGGGATGGAAGGCGGCCTGAGAGAAAACAGGAACATATTCCTACTTGGAAGGTTGCAGAATCTATTTCTCCAGAAACCAAAGGGGTTAAGGGGATGGAGCGACTGCCCCTCTGAGGGAACGTTGCAGCCTTTGGGACTTTTTAGTTTAGAGGAGAGGCGAGTAAGGGGGTGACATGATATTGGCTTGTACAACTGACATGGAGAAAGCAGTGACAGAAAGGATTTTCTCCCCCTCACGTTTTTTTTCAGCAGAAGAATGGGGTGTGAGTGCTCTCCAATAAATTAACTAACAGAGGATTGGGAAATTTAGATGCAGGAGCCCTAGAAGGACCTAAGATGAGCCCTGCTAATCAGGCCAATGGCCCATCTAGTAGTAGTAGTAGTAATAATAATAATAATAATAATAATAATAATAATAATAATAATACATTTATACGTCGTGCATCTGGCTGGGTTTCCCCAGCCACTCTGGGCAGCTCCCAACAGAATTTTTAAAACACGATAAATACATCAAACATTAAAAGCTTCCCTAAACAGGGATGCCTTCAGATGTCGTCTAAAAGGCAGATAGTTGTTTATTTCCTTGACATCTGATGGGAGGGCGTTCCACAGGGCGGGCGCCACTACCGAGAAGGCCCTCTGCTGGTTCCCTGTAACCTCACCTCTCACAGTGAGGGAACCACCAGAAGGCCCTCAGAGCTGGACCTCAGTGTCTGGGCAGAACGATGGGGGTGGAGTCACTCCTTCAGGTATACTGGGCTGAGGCCGTTTAGGGCATTAAAGGTCAACACCAGCACTTTGAATTGTGCTCAGAGAGTTTGGACCTCCTGAGATCACTTAGGCTGGGGGGCCCCCAGTCGCCTGCCCATACCGCTTATGGACGATACCACGATGATGTTGCCACGGGACTCTTGCAACATGCTCAGGGCCGACACTGTGACCTGGACGTAGCTGAAGAAGTTGACCGTCATGGAGCTGATCACAGATTCCATGTCTCCTTGGTACGGGCCAAAACCGATTTTTCCACCGACATGATTCAGAACCAGCAGATCAAGCCCCCCTGCAAGAGAAAAGAGCACAGAGACCCTGAGTGGAAGAGGGAGAGCAACAACCATCTTAGGAGATGGACGGGGCTCAGCCTCTTCTCATGTCAACATATAGGCTACCCCTGAAAACCAGCCTGTGCCGAGCTCAGTCCTTTCATGATTTAGCTGCGGTTCCTTTGTTGTGGGGGTTGGACTAGATGACCCTTGGGGTCCCTCCCAACCTTACGATTCTCTGATACCAGCCTTCGCAAGCCTGGTGCCCTCCCAATGTTTTGGATACCAACTCCCGCCCGCTCCTAGCAGCATGCAGCCATGTCAGCTGGTAGGAAGGCAGGAGAAATTTGGTTAGGCTTGCATTAAGACAGCGGTTGTCAAACTTTTTTCTCCCTACCCAATAAAAATCGTTATTCAGAACCATGATCTGCATGAACCAGTAAGGAAGATAGTAACGGAATGACAGTCAAAATGGAAACTACGAATTGCCCATGTATTCAAAACCCACTTCAAACTATTTGGGTTAACCAAGTCAACAAAACTGATGATCGTAATCCGGTGACACCAGCTTTCACAAAATCACAGAATCACAGAGCTGGAAGAAACACCCAATCAATGAGAAATTGGAAACAAGTCAAAATCTATTAATCTCAAATGACTGGGGCTGATGGGAGTTGCTGTCCAAATTATCTGGAAGGCCAATCAGGTTGGGAAATGCTGGTCAAACCCCTTCCTTCCTTCCTTCCTTCCTTCCTTCCTTCCTTCCTTCCTTCCTTCCTCCCTCCCTCCCTCCCTCCCTCCCTCCCTCCCTCCCTCCCTCGCCAGGTTTAATTCAAATCCTTCAATCCTCCTATGGGGAAGGTTCTCAGGAATGGTGGAAGGAGAAAGAATTTGCCCATCAGGTGGAAACTCTTACACATATGGTTCGTAAATATAAACTATATGTTGATCTCCACCAGCAGTTCCTAGATCAACTCTGCATCCCCAAATGGAAACCAGAGTTAGAGGTCATACATTTTCTATTATTGGGGAATAATCAGCAGCTCACGAGGTTAGTGGCTAAATATCTTTATCTGGTTTTTTGTCATCGAAACACATTGCAGACGTCTGATCTCCCTGGAGACCTAGAGATGTAATGCTAGACTGCTTTGCCTCTTTCATTTGACAAACGTTTTGTGTTACTGGGAAGGTGGTATTTCTGTATTGATTTGCTATGGATGTTTGTGTGTGATGCCAATAAAAGGTTTGATGATGATGTTGATGATGATGATGATATACCATCCTTCATCAAAAGATCTCTGGGCAGATCTTTGCGAAGATGCAGGCAGACAAGGCCAATAGCTGAGGTGTCCCGGGGCAGAAGCCGACAAATGCCTTGGAGCTGTTCCCCTCAAGACGAAAGGGTTAAGGAGCCCTTTGCCTGCGCCTCAGGTAGCTTGTGTGGCAGCCTTTTGGGAACTGGAAGAACAGTTGCCACCCCTCCAAGACTGACTAGAGACTGGCCTTCCATCTTTACCCAAGACGTTCTTGGTTTCTTCCACAACATTCCGGGCAGAAGCCAAGTCACTCATTTC
The DNA here is from genome assembly GCF_965112155.1 of Podarcis liolepis. NCBI lineage: Eukaryota > Metazoa > Chordata > Lepidosauria > Squamata > Lacertidae > Podarcis > Podarcis liolepis. The sequence continues at coordinate 27,132,513 of NC_139566.1, read as the reverse complement.
TGAAACGACGTACGAAGCAGAGGCGGCTCCCAGTTTCAGACAATTCTGGACTACCTGGAGGAAACAAATAAATGGAAAACAAGCCCCAAAATGGAAAACGAGCGAGGTCCCAACTAAAGAAGATTGGCTTCTTAAACTGATGGAATATGTGCAGCTTGCAGACATATAGAATAAGAGAACAAGAAGAGTATACGTTTAAAGAAGACTGGGAAATGTTTATTGAATACATGGGTGAAAATTGTCTACACTTGAAAAGGTTGGCAGCTTTAAGATAAATTCAACAGTGTAAATAAATTTTGATGGATGTAAAAATGGAATATTGGATGGCTTAGTTTATGTGAAATATGCAGGGATCTATGGCATGCAGTTCGAAAGCACCCCTAAGTGCAAGTAGATAAATAGGTACCGCTTTATAGCGGGAAGGTAAACGCGTTTCCGTGTGCTGCGCTGGTGCCGGCTCGCCAGAGCAGCTTCATCACGCTGGCCACGTGACCCGGAAGTGTCTTCGGACAGCACTGGCTTCCGGCCTCTTAAGCGAGATGAGCGCACAACCCTAGAGTCGGTCACGACTGGCCTGTATGGGCAGGGGTACCTTTACCTTTACATTTTATGGCATGCAAACTGAACCATAGAAAGAGAAGAAGGGAAGTCATTGATATTTTAGGGTTGTTTAAATGAATATTCTAAATTGTAAAATTTAAAAAAACTTAATAAAAATTATGCAAAAAAGAGAAAACAAATAAAAATAAAGAGGGAACTTGAAAATGGCTTCTAAGTGGTTTTCAAGTATAAAATCCATTGTAAAATACTACAACGCACAATAAAACAATCCTATCTGAGCAGTAAAAAACAGCCACAAAATTTATTATACAGCGAGCCAGTTTAAAAGCACCATAATTTTAAAAAATCAAAATAAAAACAGTTGGATCAGGAAGTTCAAGTTCGGGGGAATGTTCATTGGAAACAAGTGTGTCTTTAAAAACCAGTAGAATAGCAGTAGTGATGGTGGGTCATAAAATCACAGAATTATAGAGTTGGAAGAGACCCCAAGTGTCATCTAGTCCAATGCCTTAGAGCAAGGAAGGTGTTCCATAATGCCGGTGCCATCAGGGAAAAGGCCTCCATGTTCCCACAAGCCAATGGTCACCATTAGGGCATGGCTAAACTAAACCGGTTTCCATTATGGAACAACGGATTCTTGCGGGAGGGGGGCTTGGTCAAAAGGAGGGCCAGATGAGGAAGGAAGAGATGAGGGGGGTTTTTTTGAGAGGGGAGGGGAGGCTAAGGGTTGTAGCCAAACTAAGACTATTGGAATCAAGGAACCTGAGTTTAACTGCATTGGGGTCAAGGGATTAACAGTTTACCTTCTGGAGGCATGTCGCGTTCTGCGCTGTCAGCATCAAATGGGCCCCCATCCTGGCGAACTCATAGGCCATTTGTTCCCCTATCCCTGTGCTTGACCCCGTCACCAGGACCCGTTTCCCTCGCACCATTTCTGGAGAGAGAGGAGATGGTCAACACCAGCTGCCTACAATCCAGATGTTTTGCACTGAAGTTCGTAAGAACGGAAATGTTAAGGATAGAAGGAGAGTCTGGTCAAAGGGGCCCCCATGCAGTCACAGAATCATAGAGTTGGAAAAGACCCTTAGGGTCATCTAGTCCAGGCATCCCCAAACTCAGCCCTCCAGATGTTTTGGGACTACAACTCCCATCATCCCTAGCTAACAGGACCGGTGGTCAGGGATGATGGGAATTGTAGTCCCAAAACATCTGGAGGGCCGAGTTTGGGGGTGCCTGATCTAGTCCAACCTCCTACAATGCTGGGATACACAGCTGTCCTCATACGGGGATCGAACCTGCAGCCTTGGTATTATCAGTGCCACGCTCTAGCCAGCTGAGCTATCCAAACTATCCTGTTCTCGCAGTGGATGACTAAATGCCCCAACGGGAAGCCCGCAAGCAGGATCTGAGTGCAGCAGCATTCTCCCGTCCAGTGGTTTCCAGCAATGGGGATTTAGAAGTATTACTGCCTCCTCCCTAGTAATTGATTTCATTTCACAAGATCGATATACGGCTGGATTGCAACAGAACATCGACACCATTACGAAACAACAAAGTTGATGAAAGCAATTCTTTAAAACATTCAAAAATTAAATCAGAATAAATGATCATTACCCCAGAGTCTCAGGGGTGGTGACAGCCCAAGGGAGGGTCTTTTCTGTGGTGGCCTCTAAGCTGCAGAACTCCCACTTCACAGAGATGCACTTTCGTTATACAGCTTTCAGCAAATGCTAAAGACGCACCTCTTTCCCCTGGCACCTGTGTCTTTAGGATCCACCCTTCCCTCCAGTGATTGTAATTAAACTGTTTTTAAAGTTGTGTTTTGTTGTAACCCGCTCTGGAACCTTAGGGTGAAGGGATAGTTAAATAATAATAATAATAATAATAATAAGAATAATAAGAATAATAAGAATAATAAACACTCATGTAAAACATGGGCCAGGTTCTACATATCTGGATAGGGTAGTCTAAACAAAAAAAGTTTTTAGCAAGTGCCAACAACAGACCCTCCAAGCTTCCCTATTTTCCAGGGACAATCCCATATTTACAGAAGCTCTCCCGGTTTCTGATCTGATCCCTGAATGTCCCGCTTTTCCTTAGGACTTCCCTATTTTCTTCGGAGAAATGTTGGAGGGTAGTGATACGACCCCTGAGCCATCTGAAGGTACCCCTGTATAGGGAAATTTTTCAATGTTTTATTATATTTTCATATATGTTGGAAGCTAGGTGGGTGAGGTATAAATAGTAACTTCTTTATTACAGATAGGTAGCCGTGTTGGTCTGCCATAGTCAAAACAAAAAAATTCCTTCCAGTAGCACCTTAAAGATCAACTAAGTTAGTTCTTGGTATGAGCTTTCGTGTGCAAGCACACTTCTTCAGATACCATCTTCCTATCTGAAGAAGTGTGCTTGCACACGAAAGCTCATACCAAGAACTAACTTAGTTGGTCTTTAAGGTGCTACTGGAAGGAATTTTTTTGTTTTAACTTCTTTATTGTTGTTGTTATCATCATGATGATGCTTATGGAACAGGAAGTCCCTATTTTCATCGGATAAATGTTGGAGGGTATGCAACAAGAGCAGAGCAAAGGCAGCGGCGTAGCGTGGGTTGTCAGCACCCGGGGCAAGGCAAGTAATTTGTGCCTCCTAACCCGAGGCAAGGCAAGTTATTTGCGCCCCCTAACCCGGGGCAAGGCAAGTTATTTGCGCCCCCTAACCCGGGGCAAGACAAGTAATTTGCGTCCCCTAACCCCTAACCTGCCACCGCTGCCAGCTTCTTCTTGCTGCTGCCTGGGCTGGGCTGGTGTTCTCTCCCGTGCTCAGTGCTGCGCTGGGCGGCCGCTGCACTATCCCTCCCCCAGATAGTCCCTCGCTCTCTCTCCGCACCGCACGCCTGGCACCCACCCCCTCCACAGTGGGCGGCGACCCAGCGGCTTGGATCGGATTCGCACAGCCAGCACTGCAGTGAGATAGAGTGAGTGAGCCAGGTAGGGGCAGAGAGCTGTGAGTGCGAGCGCGCCCCCCCTCAGATGTTGCGCCCGGTGCGGCTGG